>NC_058419.1:489209-637827 GCF_002201575.2 Neomonachus schauinslandi | reverse complement strand
TATATATATATATATATATATATATATATATATATATATATATATATATATACATTTCTTCACTCTGTCCACTAACAGAGATTAGAAGTAGCTATGAACACATCACCTAGATTTTGGTTCTCAAATACTGTCTTTCACTAAAGGTAAACAGCGACCCCTGAAAGAAATGGCTCATTCCAGGGCTAGAGCAGAGAAAGTATGATATATGCCCAGACCATCTTTTTGAACCATTTAAGTAAGCAAATTGGTCCAGCCTGAAGGGGCTCCCATTGGCCAAATCTGGGACAATTTGTGCATCAAAATAGAGTGAAGGATTATAATACTTTGAATAATATAATAATGTGAGTCCACACTGATAAAAATGAATAGGTGGGTCAACTAATAAATGTAGAAGGAATGATGAAATTAGAAAATTACCCTTGGGTAATCATCATAGTAGTGGTTGATTCAGGTGAGGGTCATCAGTGGATGCTAAGACAGGTTGATGGGTGGTTTAACTATCAAGGACATGAAAAATAGGTTCAGGCCAAGGAGTTTCCCTGGACAAAAAGACGTTTAAGACATGAGAACTAAGTACAATGTGTGTTCCTATATTGGATTCTGGACCAGAAAGGAAAAAGAAATTGTTGGGACAGTTGCGATATTTCAATGGGGTCTTTGGATTGGGTTGTAGTGTTGTATTCCCTGATTTGGGGGGGGGGGGATTGAGATCCTCCTGTTACGTGAGAGGATGGAGGCCTGTAAAGAACTTGTCTGAGGCCATCTGCCACCCATCTCCCTAGCTCCCCTGGGAGGCTGTTTTGAAGCAGTTTCTCATTGCCTCCTTGGTTCTGATGAGGTATGACGATCACTCACTGCCTCACCCCTCTCAGTAGAAATGCTTAGCTGCAGCACAGCAGGGGCTCCTCAGCAATGGGGTGTTTCACAATTCACTCTGCAGTCTTCCGGCCCCTTTCATTTTGGTTTCATCCATTTTGGTGTGTGGGACAAGGACCACAAGGAGCTGGTACCTTTGTTTTCTCTTCCTTCTGCAGATGATGTAAGTAATAAACTATCTGAATCTAAAAAGGGCTTGGGTGGCTTAACTCACCAAATCTGTCAGTCTTGGTCTTGTGCTTTACAAATTTGGTGCCCAACATGAGGCTGGTAAACTTAAAATGCCCTTTTAAAATACAAACGGGGCCAGGTTAAGGGATAAGATAGACTGACTCCCCAGGATCTGGTAGCACAGCTCCCACTGTCCTACACGTTCAGGGACTGCATGGTCTAGGTTAGAAGATAGACACTTGGAAGTAAAGCAGCAGAAAGTAGGACTGAAATAAGCCACCTGATTGGTGCCTTAGCTGTCATTAAAAGTTCATTTGTTACAGCTGACAAAAGGCCACTTAAAACCAAAAGCAAATTCAAAGCAGTGCTTATTGATATGAGCAGCTTTGCAGCCTCTCCCAAATCCCTCTGTCCTTTACCCTAATTTCAGCTGCTTTAAGAGAAGAAAGGTCCATTAACTTCCAGCACCACAATGTGAGGAGGTCTGCAGACTCCCCAGTGAAACTGGTGAAAATTATTTTTAAAAACTTGAAGTCTCTGGAAGTGGTCCTGAGGGCAAACACCAAGTCAAATGTCTATTCTAGAAAATCTACAAAAATTTGGTAAGAATCTCTACTTTTTGAACTGAGATCTGCTACCTCCTTCCCCTCTCCCAACTCAACGAGGAGGAGGCTCCACTTCAGACTGGTGCAGCCAAGAAAACAGGGTTCCCTTCCCCCCCACTCCCAGTTGGAGGGCTTTCTTCCCAGGAGGAGCAGGACTTCAGTGTTCCTCATCCTGCTCCCCACTACCTGTTGCTGAGACTTAGTAAGTGCAGGTAAGTGCAGTTCAGAGGTGGGGGCTCCCTTCTCCCATCCAGCCCCCACTCATTGGATGGAGGCTCTAATTTGGGCATGGTGCACTGAGAGTACCCAGTAATCTCAGGCTACTGCAATGCCCGCCCCCCCCAACCAAACTGACGATTTAACTCCTAGAGCAGGGGTGTCATACAGAGAGAAGCTTGCCATTGTTCCCATCTTCAGCTCCAGAGCGGTGGCTCTGAGATTTTGCCTAGGCGGAGAAGCAGCCCAGAAAACAGATACTCCTAATCTCTTCCCAGAGGAACTGACTTCACTTGCAACAGAATGTGGAACAGTTCAAGCCTAAGGGCCCTTGTACAAATGGTAGAGATTATGGTGAAAGCCAATGTGTGGAAGTGAATAGCTGGAACAATCTTGAAAAAGAAGAACAAAGTAGGAGGAACACACTAACCGATTTTAAAACTCATACAAAGCAATGGTAATCAAGACAGGTTGGTACTGTCACAAGGATAGACATATAGATCTCTGGAATAGAACTGAGTGTCCAGAAGTAAACCCACACATCTGTGGTCCACTTATCAATAAGGATACCAAGACTATTGAATGGGGGGAAAATAATCTTAACAGCTGATGTGTGGACAATTGCATATCCACATGCAATAGAATGAAGGTGGACACCTACCCCACACCATATTCAAATATCAACCCAAAACGTATCAAAGACCCAAATATAAGAGCTAAAACTATAAAAACCTTAGAAGAAAACATAGCAGTAAATCTTCATGACTTAGGTTTTGGCAATGGAGTCTTAAATATGACACCAAAAGCACAAGCAACAAAGAAAAATAGATAAATTGGACTTCAAAAAGTGAAAAGAATGCAGAGAGTGAGAAAATATTTGCAAATCATATAAATAAGAGTCTAGCATCCAGAATATGTAAAGAACTTTGACAACTCACAAAAAAATTTTTTTAATGGTCAAAGGATATAAATAGGTATTTCTCCGTAGATAAACAAATTATCAATAAGCACATGAGAAGATGCTTGACATCATTAGTAATCAGGGAAATGCAAATCAAAACCACCATGAGATACCAATTCACATGTGCTAGAATAAAGAAGTATGATAATTACAAGTGTTGACAAGGATACGGAGAAATTAGAACTCTTGTACACTGGTGGTGGGAGTGTGAAATGGACAATAGTGGTTCCTCCAAAAGGTAACTCCACTCCTACGTATACATCGCATAGAACTGAAAACAGGTATTCAAACAACAAGTTATACACGAATGTTTATGTCAGAACTATTCAAAATAGCCAAAAGGTGGAAACAACCCAAATGTCTACAAACTGTAATGGATAAAGAAAATGTGGTTTACCCATACAATGGAATATTACTCAGTGATAAAAAAGAATGAATTACTGGCCCTTGCTATAACATAGATGAATCTTGAAAATATTACGCTACGTAAAAGAAGGCAGATACAAAAGGACACATATTTTATAATTCCATGTATATGGAATGTCCACAATAGGGAAATCCACAGAGACAGCAGATTTGTGGTTGCCAGAGACTGGAGGAAGTGAGGACACAGGGATGAGAGCAAAAACGTATTGGATTTCTTTTTGAGGTGATGAAAATATTCTAAATTTAACTCTGGTGGTGGTTGCACAACTCTGTGACTATAATAAAAACAATTGAATTGTACACTTTAAATGGATTGTATGCTGTTGGTGGGAATGCAAGCTGGTGCAGCCACTCTGGAAAACAGTGTGGAGGTTCCTCAAAAAGTTGAAAATAGAGCTACCCTAGGACCCAGCAATTGCACTCCTGGGTATTTACCCCAAAGACACAGAGGTAGTGAAAAGAAGGGCCACATGCACCCCAATGTTCATAGCAGCAATGTCCACGATAGCCAAACTGTGGAAAGAGCCAAGATGTCCTTCAACAGATGAATGGATAAAGATGATGTGGTCCATATATACAATGGACTATTCCTCAGCCATCAGAAGGGATGAATACCCAACTTTTACATCAACATGGATGGGCCTGGAGGAGATTATGCTAAGCAAAATAAGTCAAGCAGAGAAAGTCAATTATCATATGGTTTCACTTATTTGTGGAACATAAGGAATAGCATAGAGGACAATAGGAGAAGGAAGGGAAAAATGAAGGGGGGGAATCGGAGGTGGGGGCGAGCCATGAGAGACGATGGACTCTGAGAAACAATCTGAGGGTTTTAGAGGGGAGGGGGGTGGGAGGATGGGTCAGCCTGGTGATGGGTATTAAGGAGGGCTCGTACTGCATGGAGCACTGGGTGTTATACAAAAACAATGAATCATGGAACACTACATGATGTAATGTATGGTGACTAACTTAACATAATAAAATAAAATTTAAAAAAATAGTGAAAACAGTGGGAGCATAGAAGTCTAAGACTAATGGCCAGTGTGTACAGTGTCCAACACAGTATATAGCAATGATTTTCAACTGTAACTTTTTCCAATTTTCAGTTCATGTATACTTTTTGGTAGTGTTCGATAGTATTACAAGTATTTATAAACAAAGTAAATTGGGCACTCTATAAAAAAATAAATGGGTTGTATGGTCTGTAAATTATTTCTCAGTAAAGCTGCTTATAAAAAATGAAAAAAAGAGAAAAATCTTCTGTGCAGCTCCAGCCAACCCTGCAGGCTGGCCTCTTCCTCTCTACCTCGAACTCCCTAAGCTCCCAGCTGAGGAGATAAGATGTAGTATCTCTTTTTCTTAGAACAAAAACAAAAACAAAAAAATTCTTAGAGTTTGGACAAAACTTGCAGTGAAGAGAAAAAAAGTTTAAAGTAACCTTGTGATGTGAATGAGGCTTGGGCCATTTAACTGTATGTATTGTAAAAATGTGTAATTGGTGTTAAAATATGTTACATGTTTAAATGACACATATTTATAAAGTGTTAGAAACTTTCTCTGATGTCCAGAATTTTTACTGTATAAATAATGTCTTGGTTGTGGCAAGTTGAAAGTTTCAATCTCAATGGCTGTGGCTGATAATCCCCAACAAAATCCAGATGCCTGCCTGCCAGGGAGCATTTCTTGAAACAATGGGGTGAATTCACAATGCTTACTCTTTCTGTCAGCCGGAGGAAAACAGCTGTCTTTCACAAAGTAAAGAACTTTATGTTCCTGATTAAAAAAAAAAAAAAGCTGTAACTCCTGCCAAAAACTGGCCTATTTTTTCTGTGGTAAAAGAAGCTGCATCAGACTTTTGATCCCCTCTTGGGCTATTGGTGGTGCTAAGACCTTTTTGGGTTATAGTGTTGTTATTTCAGTGCAGTCAGCTGACTGTGGTCACACCACTGAGGTCCTTGAAGCTAATTTCTATTCTGTTTTTTTCTGATGGACATTCCTCATACCCCTATGCTTATGGCTGATCCATAGGACTAGATGTGCTGAGAATGTTTCATGCTTCATGTTGTGAGGGAGGTTCCACAATTAGAACAGTGATGGTGGGGTGGGTGCACACAGCAGTGTGGTTTAAGGGAAGCAGTATAGGATACCAGGGCAAGAGAAGTGGGGGATCACAATCCTGATGAAGCAGCCAATAGAAACAGGAGCTGTTAAGCAAACTATTCAGCATGAAGTCTACAGCCTGAAGCACTCCTGTTTCCCCAAGCTCCTTCATTAGTACAGTGATCTTTACCCCAATGTCTTCCCTTTCCTACACTGACGTTCCTGTAGATGCCTAGGCCTAGTTCAAAGATATATCAGCTCACTGAAGGCCAAAATGGGTTTCTCACCCCCTCCAACCCCCAAATTAAATATTTTTATTTAAATAGGAGGTACCTTTCCAGGAGGGAACTGACACATTTACGAACCAAACCGCCTGCCTTGAGTGTGTGCTGCGCCAGGACCAAGCCTCAGTTATCCAATGCTGGTTTTCAGTTGTGTAGCCCCTGCCCCAAAAAGGCTTAAAACGGTACATGAGTGAATTCTACAAAACATTTAATTAAGAATTTATACCAATCCCTCTCAAACTTTTGCAAAAAATTAAAGAGGAGGGAACACATCCAAATTCATTTAATAAGGCCAGCATTACCCTCATACCAAAGCCAGATAAGGACACACAATAAAATGAAATTGTAGGCCAATATCCCTGATGAATATAGGTGTAAAATTCTCAACAAAATACCAGCAAACCAAATTCAACAGCACCATAAAAGGATCATGCATCATGATCAAATGGAACCTATTCCAGGGATGCAAGGATGTTTTAACATTGACAAACCAATCAATGTGATACACCAAATTAACAAAATGAAGGTTACAAGTGTACTTCAACATAATAAAAGCCATAGCCAACAAGCCCACAGCTAACATCATCTTCAATGGTGAAAAGCTGAAAGCTTTTTCTCAAGGTTCAGAAAACAAAACAAGGGTGCCCACTCTTACTCCTTTATTTAACCTAATACTGGTAGTCCTAGGCAGAGCAATTAGGCAAGAAAAAGAAAAGACATCCAAACTGTAAAAAAAGAAGCAAGATTATCTCTGTTTGCAGATGACGCATAGACAAACAGACTAGAATAAAGAACACAGGAATAAACCTGCACATACATGGTCCACTAATCTTTGACAAGAGCACCAAGAATACACAATGGGGAAATGATAGTCTTCTCAATAAATGGTGTTGGGAAAACCGGATATCCACACACGAAAGAGTGAAATTAGACCCATATACTACACAATACACAGAAACTAACTTGAAATGGAGTAAAGACTTAAATATAAGACCTGAAACCACAAAACTCCTAGAAGAAAACACAGGGAAAATCTCTTTGATATTGGTCTTGGTAATGATTTTTTGGATATGACACCAAAAGCACAGAAAACAAAAGCAAAAATAAGCAAGTGGGACTACATCAAACTAAAAAGCTCTGTACAGCAAAGCAAACCATCAACAAAATGAAAATGTAACCTACAGAATGTGAGAAAATATTTGCAAATCATATATCTGGTAAGAAGCTAGTATCCAAAATATATAAGGAACTAATACAACAGTAGCAAACAAAACAAAACAAAAACAACCTGTCAAAAAATGGGCAAAGGACTTGAATAAATATTTTTTCCAAAGAAGACCTACAAATGGCCAACATGTATATGAAAATCCAGGAAATGTAAACCAAAACCACAAAATATCACATCACACTTGTAAGGAAGGCTATTATTAAAAAGACAAGAGATGAGGTATTTGGCTGGCTTAGTTGGTGGAGTATGCAACTCTTTGTCTTGGGGTCATGAGTTTGAGCCCCATGTTTGGTGTAGAGTTTACTCTAACAAAAATCTTTAAAAACACTTGCACACTGTTAATGGGAATGTAAGCTGGTTTAGCCATTATGGAAAACAGTATGGAGATTCTTAAAAAAATTAAAAATAGATCTACTGAATGATCCAGCAATCCCACTTTTGGGTATATATCCATAGAAAATGAAATCAGGATCTCAAAGAGATATATGCACTCCCATGTTTATTGTAGCATTTTTTTGGTAAAGATTTTATTTATTTATTTGACAGACAGAGATGCAGAGAGAGAGGGAACACAAGCAGGGGGAGTGGGAGAGGGAGAAGCAGGCTTCCCGCAGAGCAGGGAGCCCGATGCGGGGCTTGATCCCAGGACCCTGGGATCATGACCTGAGCCGAAGGCAGACGCTTAACGGCTGAGCCACCCAGGCGCCCCTGTTGTAGCATTTTTAATAATAGCCAAGATATGGAAACAATCTAAGTGTCCACTGATGGATGAATGGATAAAGAAAATATAGTGTATATACAATGGAGTATTATTTAGCCATAAGAAAGAAGGAAATGCTGCCATTTGTGGCAATATGGATGAACCTGGAGAACATTATGCTAAGTGAAATAAGCCATGCACGGAAAGACAAATAATGCGTGATCTCATTTATATGTGGAATATAAAAACATTGAACTCATAACCAAAGAGTAGACTTATGGTGGTTGCCAGAGGCTGAAGTTGGGGGAAATGGGGAGAAGTTGGTCAAAGGGTACAAACTTTCAGTTATAAGAGAGATTAGTTAATATATAGTATGGTGACCATAGTTAATAAAATTATGTACTTGGAATTTGTTAAAAGAGTAGATTTTAAGTACCACATCCAGAAAAACTGTAAGTATGTGTTTACATATATTAAGTCCTCAGGTGAACTCAAGAGCCCAGCAACAGGGTGGAAAGTAGGATTTACCTGACCCTATTTGCACATCCAGGAGTGGTGGCATGAAGTGGGCTGTGCTGAGGGGAACCCAGCAGGAAGTGGAGCCATCAGGACCACCACCACAACTGTGGGCAAGAGCAGTAAGATGCTGCAGTATGTTGATTACAGGATGAGGTGCACCCTGCAAGATGGCCATATCTTCATTAGCACCTTCAAGGCTTTCAACAAGCATATGAGTTTGATCCTCTGTGACTGTGATGAGTTCAGGAAGGTCTAGCTGAAGAACTCAAAACAAGCAGAAAGAGAAGAGAAGTGAGCCCTTGGTCTGGTGCTGCTTGAGGGGAGAACCTAGTCTGAATGACAGTAGAGGGATCTCTTCCCAGAGATACTGGCATTGCCTGAGTGCCACTTGCTGGAGCTGCCAGGGACCCAGGGATTGGGAAAGCTCCTCGCAGAAAAATCCCAGCTGGTGTTCCAATGCCCCAGGCTCCTGCAAGACTTGCTGGGCCAGTCTGCCTGTCTGAGGGGTTGGTGGGCCATCCCAACAGGTGATGACCACACAAGGAAGAGGCAATGTTGCAGCCACTGTAGCTGCTGCCACAGCCAGTAAATATTGCAAGGGCCCCATCCCAATAGCCACCTGGCTGTGGCGGCCCTCCCCTACCTATGAGCTGAGGGCACCCCCTTCAAGCATGACGGGCCCACCACCTGGCATGAGACCTCCCATGGGCCCCCCAGTGGGGATCCCCCTCTGGACAAGGAACTCCAATGGGCATGCCCTTTCCAGGGATGCGGCCGCCTCCCCCAGGGATGCGAGGACTTCTTTGACCCTTGGCCACAGAGTTATGGAAGTAGCTCCACAGAGGCCTAATACCCCAGGGCCAGGTTACCACAGACCTGTTTGTTTGTTATGCCCTTGTTCTCAGAGTGTCACGGGATTGTCTGGTTTCCCTTTCAGGGCCCCCTCCCCCTGGAATACACCCACCAAGGCCCTAGACTCATCTTGGCCCTCCTCTGCACCCTGTCTGTTTCCTGTAAGGCTGTACATAGTCCTTTTACTTCCTTGTGGCCTGTGAAACTAGTTTATAATAAACTATTAAGAATATTATAAATGTAAAAACTAAACCCTCATAACACCTTAAAAGAAAACATGACATTGTACAACCTAAATATATACAAAACTTTTATTTGTTAATCATACCTCAATAAAACTGAAAAAAAGATTACTCAATTTAAAAATGGGCAAAGGGGACCACATGGGTGGTTCAGTTGGTCAAGCATCTGACTCTTGATTTTAGCTCAGTTCTTGATATCAGGGTCATGAGTTCAAGCCCTGCATTGGGCTCCACGCTGGGTGTGGAACCTACTTAAAAAAATAAAAATACATAAAAAATGGGCAAAGGGTCTGAATAGACATTTCTCTCAAGTAGATACACAAATTGCCAATAAGCACATGAAAAAAAGTCCTCTAAATCATTAGTCATCAGGGAAATGCAAATGAAACCTCAAAGAGATACCACTTGCCACACAGTAGGATGGCTATAATCAAACAAACGTCGATGAGGATGTGAAGAAATTAGAGCCTTTATACATTGCTCCTGGTGTTGTAAAATGGTTCAAACACTGTGGAAAATAGCTTGGCAGTTTCTCACAAAAAGTTCAACATAGAATTACCATATGACCATGCAATTCCACTGGTAGGTATATACCCAAAACTACAAACAGGTATTGAAACAAATACTTGTAAAAGAAACAGTATTAATAGTTCAATATGGAAACAGCCAAATATCCATCAGTGGATGAATAGATAAATTGTAGTATACCCACACAATGGAATATTATTTGGCCATAAAAAGAACGAAGCACTGATACATGCTACAGTATGAATGAACCTGGAATATATTATGCTAAGTGAAAGATGGCAGTCCCAAAGGCCCACATATTGAATGATTTTATTTATATAAAATGTCAAAAAAATCTTTAGAGTCATAAAGTAGAAGAGTAGTTGCCTAGGAATGCATGGTTTAGGGGGAGATGGGAAGTGACAGCTAATGAGTCTGGGGTTTCTTTTGAAGGTGGTAAAGATGTAAATTGATCCTGGTGATGGTTGTACAACTCTGAATATACCAAAAGCTACTGAATTGTAGACTAAATGGGTGAATAGTATGATATGTGAATTAAATATCAATAAAGCCGTTTAAGGAAACATGTCCTGAAAGGATACAAGTGATATGAAAGTAGTTTATGTGCCTATCTAAACAAACTTCAACATTCTTTAATGGAATACATCAAAATATAGGACTCAACAAAGTAGAATTAACAGTGTGTAGTATTCATACAAAATTGCTAGGCGTAGGAAGAAGCAGAAAAATGTGACTCATGCACAAGAAAAAAATAAGTCAACAGAAACAGAGCTAGAATTAACAAAGATGAATTAACAGACATGCATCTTAAAATAACTAATACAACTGTTATCAATATCCTCAAGGGTTTAAAGGAAAATGTGAACATAATGAGAAGAGCAATAAAAGATATAAAAAACAGATGGAATTGCTAGGGATGAAAAATAGAATATTAGAAATGCAACCTGTCCTCGATGGGATTAACAGAAGATGAGTGTGCAGAAGATCAGTGAACTTGAAGAAATACCCAAAGAAACTCTCCAATTTTAAGCATGGTGGGGGAAGGCTCCAAAACCAAAAATGAACAATTTCAGTCACTTGTGATACAATGTCAGGAACTATACTACACATTTAATTGGAACACTGCACCTAATAGTAGAAAAATATGCATCATCTCAAGGGTACACAGAACATTGATCTTGATAGAGTATATTCTGTTTCATAAAATAAATCTCAACAAAGCTTAAAAGATTGAAATCATAAGAAATATGTTCTTTGACAAGAAAAGCAGTACTTAAGTCTAAATGCTTGTATTATAATAGAAGAGGAATCTCAAATAAGTTATCTAACCTACCTTAAGAAACCAGAAAATAAAGAGCAAAATAAATGAAAAGGAAGTAGAAGGAAATAATGAGCAGAAATCAATGAAATAGAAAACTGAATATAGAGAAAATCAATGAAACCAAAAGTTGGTTCTTTGAGAAGATCATTACATCTGATAGCTCTCTACCCAGAGCTATGCAGAAAAAGATGAGAGAAGACTTACCCAATATAAGGAATGACAGTGGGAACATCACTACAGATTCCACAGATATTAAAAGGATAATAAAGTGATCGTATGAACAACTCTATGGACTTATATATCTGATGCCGGGTGAAGGATAGAAGAACATGTCCTGAAGCAGGAAATCGTCCCCATAATATGTAAACTTTCCAAGACCTGAAGATCTGCAGACCTTTCATCTGGAGTCCCCAACATGTCCCCCCCTTCTTCATAATATTCAATCGATGGTTGTTTATTTTGTTATTGAGCATCTACTCTGCAAAGGATCTGCCCTCGCTCCTCTGGAGATGCCCTGCCCCAAGCTCAGTCCTGTCCTCCAACCCGCTTTCCCAGCACTCTTGCAGAATACCCTGATGCCTCGCCGCTTTATTTTTTTTTAAAGGTTTTATTTATTTACTTGAGAGAGTGAGAGAGAATGAGAGAGAGCATGAGAGGGGGGAGGGTCAGAGGGAGAAGCAGACTCCCTGCTGAGCAAGGAGCCCAATGCGGGACTCGATCCCGGGACTCCAGGATCATGACCTGAGCCGAAGGCAGTCGCTTAACCAACTGAGCCACCCAGGCGCCCCTATAACAGTGATTCTTATTCATGGTAAATGAATTGTTTCTTGTACTTTTTGTCATTTTTTATTGTGAGCCTTGTTTTCATTGGGACTTTATCTGTAGGAATCCTGTGTGATTTGGATTGTGGACCTGTTCCTCCAGAGTAGTTTTTTATATGCTTCTGCCAGTTACCCCGAGGGAATAAAGGGTTCTGAATAATTTTTTATATTTATTTCTCGGCTTGGTTTTCTCCAGATGAAAATAATTTAAACTTATATGAGTGCAGGCCCATACTTAAATTTTCAGGGCATATTCCCACTCATCCCTAATCAGAACCCAGAGTGTGACAGAAGTTTCCTGGTTTCTCTGAACTAGGGAATGGGATTTTTTTATTAAGGTCATCTCTGCCATGAGAGCAGGAGCCTTATAAGGTTATTCACACCAATACTGTTCATAAGAGCCCAAACTTTTCTTAACACGCAGAAGTAGAATGGGGGCAAACATGACGGTGTATTCATCCAAGGTGATCATATGCAATGTTAAAAAACTAACTTATATAAAAGATAGGGGCCAACATACCTATGAAATCTGGCAACATTCATCCAAGATGATCATATGCAACGTTGAATATGCAATATGAAGAAACTAAAGCAACACCCAGTAAAAGGAACGAATTTCACCACCTTAATTTTCAACAAAAGAGGACATACAAAACAGAGAATATTGATGATTCCATTTATATTAAGTTTAAAAAAAAAAAAAGCACAGCTAAACTATGGTGTCAGAAGCCAAGATATTGGTTACCCTTTGTGAGATGTTACTATTTGAGGATGTGCAAAAGACTTTCAGGACACTGGTGACATTCTCTTTCTTGATCAGTTTCAGTTATATAGCTATGGTTCAATTTTTGAAATTTCATCCAGCTATATATCTGCTATTTACATTTTTGTTAAAGATTTTATTTATTTATTTGAGAGAGAGGGAGAAAAACAGCACAAGAGGGAAGAGGGCAGAGGGAGAAGCAGACCCCCTGCCGAGCAGGGAGCCCGATGCGGGACTCGATCCCGGGACTCCGGGATCATGACCTGAGCCGAAGGTAGTCGCCCAACCGACTGAGCCACCCAGGCGCCCTGCCTCGCTGCTTTAAATCCCACCTCATAATGCTGCAGGTCTGCGTCAGGCAGCAAGAGGATAAAGGTTGCCTAGCGAAGGCTGGCTGCAGGGCAGGCCTTTATTCCGTCACCGCCGGAGCGCCACCTGTTGCCTGCGGAGCTATCCTTGCTCAGTCCGCTGGTCCGGAAGAGGAGGGACCAGACTCCCGAGCCATCACCCTCGTGGCTGACAGTCTGCGACGCACACATGGGGTCGTCTGCGTCCAAGGCTGCCCACAGGGCGACCACCGATGAGCCCACAGAACCCGAGGCGAAACATCTGGCGGGTGAGTAGACAGCTCGTGAGGCCTAGGTGCCTCTAATGTCGGGCCCCCGCTCCCCTCCCCCAACCGTCATTTTCTTGCAGGAGCATTGAGGGGAGATTGAATTCTTACCCCCAGTCATCTTGGAGTGACCTGGAAGAGAACCACTGGCCTTTTTAAGTCCAAACTCTGAACTATTTATAAGTTACTCCAATAACTTAGGACACACGAAGTGGTGGAATAACGACCCAGCCTTCTGAAAAGGGCCTAATTCCAAAGTCCACCCGAACCCCCTTATAAATCACTACATTCAGCAAGACTTGTGAGATAAAGGAAGGAAAAGTCTATAGAGCAGATCATCCCATAAGCAGTCCTAACCTAAGGTCAATGAATAGGCTTTAGAATGCTCAAAGACAGAATAGACTCTCAGGCTAGCCTTGCCCCCTATTGTTTGAGTTCACATCAAGCACTGACTTCATCAACAATATGTACTTTTGGCAATATACATTAATTCCACTGCTTTGGAAAACATCACAGCCAACTCACTCTTATGATCACCTCCTTATTTTGCTATTTTGCTTAAAAACTCTCCATTTTAGTATTGATTTAGTATGTGCCAAAATTGGCTTCTCAAGCCCTAAAAGATGAACAATAGTTAGCTATGTGAGAGGTGCATGGAACCAAAGGGGGCACTTGAGTCAGTACCATGATTCCCAAAGGTTCAGTCCAAAGGCTGAAATAAATAGTGGGAAAGTGGAAACAAAAAGCTTGCAGAGGAAACTTACCAGAAAGAGGAATGAACCTGACTGAGAGAAAAAACATGAGAGAAGCTCATTCTTCATAGCCTTAACCATGGCATAGCCACTGGAATGTAGTATATATACTTGAATAAATGGATCTAGGTTAAGGTCACCTATTGCTCCACTAGCATATTTGCTAAGCATCCTCCTCAGTACGTATCCTGGTGCTACGCATGTGAACATGCTAATTAATAAGTGCTAGGGATGAAGTTGTTTTATAATGATAGCTTACAGTTTTTTTTTTAAGATTTTATTTATTTATTTGACAGAGAGAGAGCACAAGCAGGGGGAACAGCAGACGGAGAGGGAGAAGCAGGCTCCCTGTGGAGCAGGGAGCTCGACACGGAACTCAATCTCAGGACCCTGTGATCATGACCTGAACTGAAGGCAAACACTTCACCAACTAAGCCACCCAGGCGCCCCAGTTTACGGACAGTTTTGAAACCACAGAGGATTTTGAAGTGATAAACAGTAGGGAATCATTGCATGTTGTTGAATGGACAAATGAAATTATGAAAGTTAGCTTTTGAGGGGTGGTATGAAGTAAATTGATGGATGGTTATAACCCTAAGCAGGCAGTTGGGAAGCTGTTTTAGTAAATCAGGTATAGGGGTGCCTGGGTGGCTCAGTCGTTAAGCATCTGCCTTCGGCTCAGGTCGTGATCCCAGGGTCCTGCGATCGAGCCCCGCATCGGGCTCCCTGCTCAGCAAGAAGCCTGCTTCTCCCTCTCCCGCTCCCTCTGCTTGTGTTCCCTCTCTTGCTGTGTCTCTCTCTCTGTCAAATGACTAAATAAATCTTTAAAAATAAATAAATAAATAATAAATAAAATATTTTCATAATGATTTTTTTTTTTTTTTACATTTAAGTTTCTATTGTTTCTGGGGTGCCTGGGTGGCTCAGTCGTTAAGCGTCTGCCTTCGGCTCAGGTCGTGATCCCAGGGTCCTGGGACCGAGCCCCGCATCGGGCTCCCTGCTCCGCGGGAAGCCTGCTTCTCCCTCTCTCACTCCCCCGCTCATGTTCCCTCTCTCGCTGTCTCTCTCTCTATCAAATAAATAAATAAAATCTTTTAAAAAAAGTAAACCAGGTATAAGGCTATATGAAAGTGGACTCAAGAAGAACAAGCAATAGGGGCACTTGGCTGGCTCAGTTGGCAGAGCATGTGACTCTTGATCTTGGGGTCGTGAGTTTGAGCCCCACGTTGGGGGTAGAGTTTACTTAAAATTTTTTTTAAAAAAGGAGAAGAAGCACCAAAAGGTTGAAGGATGCAATCAAAAGGGTCAGACATGGGGTAACACTACAAGGAAAGCTCCTGACTGAACCTCATGTAATGACACTTTTCTTTCAGGAGGCAGTGTGACATAATGGTTAATATCTTGGTCAAACAAGTCTGATTTCAAATACCAGCCCTGCCACTTAACAACCTGCATGGCATTGTGTATGTTAGCTTCTTGAGTCCTATTCATTCATTCAACAACTATTTACCATAACTCGTTGTATGCCAGCTATTGCGCTGGGTCTTGGGGACACCTGGTGACCAAAGTGGACACAGTTCCTACCCCCATCAAGTACCCAGGACAATAGCGTAGATGGGCATTAACTGTAATGTAACATATATCCGTACAAATTGTAATACCAGTAATGAAGAAAATGTTTTGGATTATTCCCTTTGTCATTTCTGACATTTGACTGCTCTGTATTTAAGTTAAAGTTACCAATTTTGGGTTTGAAAATTATTTCTCAGTCTGTGTTTTAATACTTGTCACTGTCTCTAATTCAGACCTAATACAGTACATAAATGGAACAAATATGAGTGTTCAACATCTGGCTGATATTCTTTCTGAGAAAACCAGGAGCAGCAGCTGGGTGGTAGTGTTCAAAGCCCTGGTTACTGTACATCACCTTATGGTGCATGGAAATGAGGTGAGCACGCCGGGTATTCACGTGGTCAGTCAAAGCACTGTCAGTTCATGATCGCAAAATATTCTTGGTTTGTCAAGGCTTGTTATCCTTTACTTTGTGACAAGTGGGGGAAGTGAATAGCAATAGGTACCAAAAGGCTGATTTTTGCATTTTTACTTAGGAGTATATCTTTGCAATCTTTATTGGAGGGTAATAGAGTGGACATTTCTCTCAATTCTTTAGATTCTTTAGACCAAAGAGAGAAAACCCTCAAAGATGTATTGCTTTACTTTACCAGGAGAAACCAGGTGCCTGAGTGGATTACATCATCACCTGTCCACCTCTCCCCACATACACTCTTTGTATTTTACAGAACTGAAATGTTCTTTAACATCAAATTACTTATTCTCCTTTAACATTTTGTCTCAGTAAGCTTTGCATTAAAAAATTAGGATTTAGAAATTGACTGGATTTTGAAACGTACTATAAAGCAACTAATTATACAGTATGGTATTGATAAAAAGTAGAACTATGTATTTATATGGGAACTTGGTGGCACAAAAAATGTGGGGGAAAGTATAGAATTTAAGATAAAGCCTTTTGGAGAATGAAATGTTGCCATTTGCAACGACATGGATGGACCTAGAGTGTATTATACTAAGTGAAATAAGTCAGAGAAAGACAAAGACAATATGATTTCACTCATATGTGGAATTTAAGAAACAAAACAGATGAACATAGGGGAAGGGGGAAAAAAGAGAGAGAGAGGAAAACAAGCCATAAGAGATTCTTAAAGGTAGAGAACAAACTGAGGGTTGATGGAAGGAGGTGAATGGGGGGGCTGGATGGGTGATGGGTATTAAGGAGGGCTCTTGTTGTGATGAGCACTGGGTGTCATATATAAGTGATGTTAACTAACTAGAATTTAAATACAATACAATAAAATAAAGCCTTTTGGTAGAAATAACATCCTTTGGAAAAAATAGAATGAGATCTTAATCTTACCCCAGTATACAAAAATAAGTTCCCCATGAATGAAACATCTATAAATGCAAAAACCTAAATTTTAAAATTGAAGAAAATGTAGGAGAATATGCTTATAACATTTGAGTAGGGGAGACACCATAAAGTTGGAATAAGATAATTTCCAACATATATATTACAGAAAAAAGATTAATGTTCAGGATACATGACCAGTAAGAAAAAAAGCAGTATAGTGGAATAATGCACAAGACAAATGAACAGAGAATTCATAGAAAAGGAAACCAGAATTGCTGATAACCATCTGAGAATGTGCTCAGATAAAATTTAAAATGCATGACAGTATCAAGAGTTGGGAAGGCCTTGAGGAAATGAGAATTCACATACCCTGTGGATGACATGTAAAATATTAGTTGCTGGAATTTATGACTGGGGAGAGGAGATCATTGAGACATGTTTAGTAAAATTGAAAATGCCAAGCCCAGTGACCCAGGACATCCACATCTTATAGCATATTTATAATAATTAAAAAGTAGAAATCACCTAAATTTCTATCAGTACAGAACAGATAGCTAAAACGAAGTGCATATATACAATGAAGTACCATATAACATTACATGGGATGAATACCAATGAGGCTAGATCTCAAAAACAATGCTAATAGAGGAAGTAAGTTGCAGAATGACATTCAGATATAATATTGTTTATGTAAATTTAAAAATACTTAATATTTGTCCATGAAACAAATATATCTGAAACTATAAAGAAAATAGACTATAAAGATTAAAATTATGATAGCAGTTACCTCCAGGGGAAGAAAAGGAAATGGAACTTGGGGATGGGCAAAGGGCACTTTCAACTTTGTCTATAAAACTTTATTCTTCTTATTTTAAAAATAGACTTGAAGCAGTTATGTTAAAAAGTTAGCTGTTATCATTTCTGGGTAGTGTGGCACCCAGATGTATCAAATTATTTTAAAATTTTCTGCAAATTAAATTATTAAATAGTTTAAGGTTCACTATTGAAATAGTTCTGTAATTAATTAAAACTTCTCAAAATAAAAAAGGGGGGAATGGCTAGATAGAAAGTCCTGGGGGCAAAGACTGTATATTCCCACGAGCTTTAATGTTTAACCCCTTTTTTCTCTGGGAGGTATATAGACAGAGGAGAATTGACAACGGTGCATATTCTTATGTTGGGTAACCCAGGATATGATCACGCTCACCTTAATCAATGCTCCTGAAATAGCTAGAAGCTATATGATAGAATTATGTTAAATATGTATTCACAATGATAAACTCATTAAAGAGCTCTATTTGTGGACAGAAGCTAATTTTATAATTTGGCACATTTGACAGCGTTTTATCCAACATCTTGCATCTAGAAACTCTTTGTTCACTTTACACAACTTCCTGGATAAAAGTGTCATGGAAGGTAAGATGATTCTTTGATGGAAATAGTCCATGTGGCAAGGAGGGAAAAGCTCTGTTTTGAAAACCATGCCTGGTTTTCAAAACATGGGAGGTTTGAGAAGGGATGGTGACAGTGGAATGGGGAGTTTCAGGAAAATGTTAAGAATTTACAATAGTTTCTGTGGAGATGTGAAAGAAACTGATAAAGTTCAATTATTTCCTCTATTCAGGAATGTCACCATCAACACTACATCATGAGGTGATTTCAAGGCTTTGAGGAATTAAGAAATAATCTTTAGCAGAAAGTGTGAGGAATATTGGACTAGATAATTAGTAAGGTCCATTCTAGCTTTTGTGCTTCAAAGATTTGTTGAGGTATATGGGTGGATGTGAAATGATAAGTCTGTGCATTTATTGACATATATTGTAAATGGTTAGTATTGGTTAAATTGTAAGAGACTCTTAATCTCAGGAAACGATCTGAGGGTTGCTGGAGAGGTGGGGGGTGGGAGGGACGGGGCGGCTGGGTGATGGACACTGGGGAGGGTATGTGCTATGGTGAGCGCTGTGAATTGTGTAAGACTGATGAATCACAGACTGGTACCCCTGAAACCAATAAGACATTATATGTTAATTAAAAATAATTTAAAAAATAAAAAATAAATTGAAAATAATGAAGTATTTCATTTTTAGGCTATGCTATGTCAACCTTCATCAGACGATATAGCAGGTACTTGAATGAGAAGTCACTCGCATATAGACTGATCGCATCTGACATCACCAAAACCAAGAGAGGGTCAGTAAATATCATTAGTTTGTAAGCAAGAAATACTGAAATACGTAAGTCCTCCGATATGTCGTTGACCAAAAACACAGTGCTTCTTAAACTCTTAATTACTGATATCATGAGTCTCTTTTCTCTTTTATAGGATGGATGGTATGATGAGAACTATGGATACAAAACAGCTGCTAAACACTCTTCCAGTTATTCAAACTCAGTTTGATGCTCTTCTTAATTTTAACGTAAGAGCTTTATGAATCCTGTTAAACATACTGGTAAATGACGTTGTTTAGCAGTAAGTGGAGAAGGAATTGTTTTAAACTGTGGTGGTAATTGATTACTCTTTTATTTAATTTCCAGGCAAATCCTGATGAACTAACGAATGGTATAATACATGCTGCTTTCATGCTCCTCTTTAAGGATTCTCTTCGCCTCTTTGCAGCCTATAATGAGGGGATCCTTAATTTGCTAGGTAGGCTAAAGAATAAACATTGCTTAAAAAATAAACTGGTAAAAACCTTTTACCTCTATGTTTAGACTAACGTAGACTACATTTATTTTAGATTCCAAATAGAAGATCTTTTAAGGTCAAACATATTTTAAAATAATGAGATATCATATTGCTTTTTTGGATAAAAATTCCTTGACTAATTAGCCACAGAACTGTATAGTTTTTGTATAAGTGCTAATTGATATTTCTGGGAAATTTCTGTCCTAATTTAGCCTTCATGAATGATTCATTTTGCAGGAAGTGTTCTCCAAGCTTCCATGATTTTTCTTACACTGAAGGAGTATCTAGTACATTTGTAGAGTTATAAAAGAGTAGGAAACACAGCTCATTCCCTCAAAAAGCTTCAGAGCTTGATGTTAGTAAATAAGATTACAGACTGGAAGTTGTAGAGATTAAACTAAACTAAACTATCTGTGTATGCTATTAAATTCTAGATATCTTCCCAGCATCAGTGTTTAGCATATGGTACTTCATAAAAATCTGTTGATTATATGGATTGAATAGTGTCGTTGCTTGCTAAGACAGACTATAACTGGATTAAAGCTATAATTGTTCTGAACAAGTTAAAATGATATATAGATTCAGCTTAAAATAGATCCTGGCTCCTTCATGGTAATTTTTTTTTTATTTTTAGACAAATATTTTGATATGAGGAAAAACGAATGCAAGGAAAGTTTGGATATTTACATCAAGTTCCTCGAAAGAACATCCAAACTGGTACAGTTCCTGAAAGTTGCAGAGGTGTGGAAATCTATTTCTATCCAAGGCTTTTCTTTACAAAACAGTGAAACTATACACTAAAATTAAGCAGTTTAAGGATTTTTGTTTGTAGCCATGAAGATAACTGTTGCCAAGCTTATCCTTCTGCCAGAAACAGCTCATATGACATATTGTCTTTTCAGGCAGTGGACAATAGGTCTGTGATCAGTTGAAGAAGGAAACACATGAGGTGACCCACACATTTCCCCTGACACTCAGAAGCAGTTGAACTTCTGAAAACCAAAGCAAAGCAAACACAAGACAACAAAAACAAAACACAACGTATTACTCACAGGAGAACAACAATCTGTATAACAGCTGACTTCTGAGTACTTGACAAATTAGAACACATTTGTATAATATCCAAAATGTAGCTTAGCTCTTTCCAGAACAGCAAAGATTCAATATCTGGCAGGTCTTTTTTTTTTTTTTTTTCCATAGGTTTATCCTTAGGGTGACTATAAGTTTGAGTGTATAAGGCCTACCTTAGCTTGACATGTTTTTCTTGATCAACTAGGTATTTTCTCTTTTGTGTGCACATTGATCTCACAGTTACTTTTCTTTGTTGCCACTCCCTGTTGTAATGTGTACTTTCCCTCCTCGTTTGTGAATTCAGCAAGTTGGAATTGACCAGAACAACATTCCATATCTTACACAGGTCAGTGTATCTTTCCTATGTGTTTAAATGAGTTTTGTTGTTGTTATGTATATGTATTTATTATATTCATAATATATCATATGAGACTCCATCCTTTGCCATAAATATACATATGTATTTTCATTTCCTCATGACTAACATACACACATACATACATATGTAGATACATAGACATGTGTTTTCTGAACAGGTCTTTGAGCTGTTGCTTTTATAAAAGAGGCCAGTCCCTGCTGAGTGCTAAAAGGTGACTCGTAGTAGAACAACTAGACTCTGCTTTTTAAATGGACAGAACTGATCAGTGGCAACAGCAGAATATTTGGGCTCTCAAGCAACTCATTTCCATTCTCCACGGCTCACTTATGCAGCTGCAAAATGGGTGTAATACTGTTGTCTTTCTCATAGCAGTGTTGTGCGAATCAAATGAACTCAGGCTTTTTCCTTCCCTAGAAGCCGCTCATCAGGAATCTCTCACGTGGCAGTGGGTGGGATATGAGGTAGAGGGGTGGTGGAAACGAAGGTCTGGCAACCTGCTCAGGCAGCCTGACGTGCCTTTTGGACTCGCTTGTGCTCTGTCCCACACGTGCCATTGGGCTTGAGCAGTCCTTTCCTGCTCTGGGCCCCAAACTAATGTGGCAGGCTTTTAGGTCATCTGGGATATGGGCCAAAGCATTATTTTCCCTGGGGCGGGAACATGCTGTCTCCAGAACTCAAAGAGGCCTAACAGGTGTTGTGTTTCCTTTTTGATGGTGAGAGGTCCAAGATGCACTACATTATCTTCTATTTTGGATAGAATTTCCTGGTAAATCCCTGGCCACTGGAACCTTAAAAATGTTACCAAAATAGAAGGCCCCTGAATCTTTGTAGGATTTAGCTCCTACCTTCTGGAACACATGTAGCTTTCTGGGTCTCTATTATACTGGCCACTTCCTGCTCATCTGATCCAGTTAGCATGACATCATGGATATAAGTGGATCAGTGTGATTTTCTGAGGGATAACCAGATGATCTAGACTTCTTCTGATCATAGTATGACAGAATGTTGAAAGAGTTAACACACTCTGGGTCAAAACCGTAAGTGTATACAGTTGTCCAGTCCATGCCTACAAGCTCTTTGTGATTTACACTTTTGATAGCAATGGAAAGCAGAACATTCATGCATACCGTGCATCTGAGACTACATTAATCTACCTGTACCGGAGAAACTGTTGTACCTGGCACGTGGCTACAGTTGGATTACTACTTGATTGATTATGCTGTAGTTTCTCATTCTCCAGGGCCTGACTGGTTTTGGGGCCATAATGGTGAATTACATGGAGATATGATGGGGACATCACCCCTGCATCCTTTTTATCTTTAAGATTGGCACCAATTTCTGCATCCTCCTGGAAGGTGATTGTGTTTTTGTTTACTATTTTGCCTGGAGGGTAGGTGGAGACTATTTAAGATACAGAGATCTCCACCCCACAGGTTACATGCCCCATCAGGATTTTCCCCCACCCACTCCTGGCCTCTAGGCCTCTAACTACAGTTAAGTTGCAGCATAGCCCAGAGACTCAGGACTTTCATGGCCGTCCCCCAGCTCTCCCCATCCCGTAAGTCAGGGCTTCAAAGCCCAACCCTGACCTTGGTGTGGCAGGCCTGCCTTGGTTGGGACTGGAGGAAGGTGAAGTACTCAGACAGGTGGCAGTCATATGAAGAGAGAGAGGGTGAAGAAGTAGGGGGAGACAGGGGTAGTAGATCGAGGTCCCCTCAGGAATTATAGGACATTGGATCCAGAACACTGTGGATGTAGCGGTGGCAGTAAGAAGAGTAAGTAGCAGTAAGAGGATGGAGGAGGAGGAGTAAGGAGTAGCAGTAAGAGGATGGAGGAGGCAAGGATAGGATGGTTGTAGATGCAAATAAATGTTAGGTTTGGCGGCAGAGAAGGAGGGACTTTCTGTCTGATGTCTTCCCATACATCTTTAAAGAAATGTGTTTTCTAACATATACACAGCGCAAGTACAAAGGGGACTTGTGCACAGACATTGAACCCCACTGTTGGATGAAGTAATTCACAGCTTCCTGAATGAGAAAGCAGACAACCAGAACACAGAAAAAGTGAGAATGTCTGGGTGACTAGGGGAGAACATGGGATTTCATTGCCCAAAGGCACCTCAACTGGTGGATATCAATCAACAGTCATTCACAAACACATGCTTGACCCCTTCAGGAGGAAGGAGCTATAATGAATGAGACACAGTCCCCGCTCCTGAGTTCCTGAAAAAGACTACAGAAGCATGCCTAGATAACTCCCAAAATGTAGCCCTCTCTCTGAATTTTCTCCACATTAACCTCAGTTTCTTCAGGTAGGTGGTAGAGGTGGGAAGGGTTCCTTTGCTGAGAACTGCAGTTTGGCCATCATGAGGGCACAGGCAAGCATTAACTGAGCTGGACTTGGCACCTTGGCCTTGGCCTCCTTCACTGCTCAGTGCCTGTGGTCAGAGCTTCAAGGGGAATATCAGACAGAAGGAGTCCCAGGATGGGGGACCACATTTCCCACTGGGCCACCCTCTCTCCTCCTTACCTCAATTCTGGTTCCCAGGATCCCTGAATCAAAAACAAAGTAGATGGCTATGGGAGAGGCTGTGGAAGACAGGCGAAGCTCTTTGTTGCTAAACTTTCTTGTAGAGCTTCATTCCTTCCTCCGTAAATCAACTCCTTTTACTGGGAGCGCTTCCTTATCAGTACGCCAGCCCCTGGCCCTCAGTCAGTACAGAAAGTCATTTGTCATGGCATAGGGTTGGCAGAGCTGCTCCCATGATGTGCTTTCTTGGGTGCCCTGGGAACCCTGGAATGGAGTGACATGCTGTAGGTTCCATCAGTCTTTACTATATGAATGGATGCTGAACTGTTCGGTGCAGGCTCACCATTTTAAGGCTCGCCCAAACCCTTGTGTTTTCTTAAAAGGAAATCTCCCCCGTTTCTCCAGCTAACCCTTTCTACCTTGATTTCGACATGGTCTGGGGCTCACAGAGCCTCCTCCTGTGAGTGACTGTCTCATGTGTCTGTGTCTGTCCCTCCCTGTTCCACCATTCTGTGCTGTTTGTGCTCGATGGGACTCCCAGAAACTCTGGTGGCAAGGTCTGCTCCGTCTGCCATCTGATGCATCTTTATTGTACACCAGCATATTCAGACATACGTCTCTGGGCCACATCCCTCGTCAGAGCTCAAAAGACCTACCAGATGGTTCCACCCTAATGTATACCTGGATGCATTCTCCTCACTTCACCACAGTGTTTCTGTGGTTTTGGTGGGTGGAGGGTAACTGCGTGCCTCACAGAAGAGGTCTTACAGATTCATATCTATGCTTCCATTGTAAAGCGCCTTGGTGCGTTTTAAGTTTCCGGTAGTCCTAAGCAGTGTTCTGCTAATCACGTCTGCTAACCTTGGGCAGCAGCATGGCCACAGATTTATAGCTGTCAGTGAATTGTCTGAAAACAACTCGGATGAAAAGGATTCTTTCCAGCAAACATTGTTCAAATTTCCTGATAACTGTTGTTATTTTGTTATTTTAGTTATTCTTTGGTAGTTATTTTGTTATATATTTATTGAATGACTGAATGAATGAACCAGTATACTCTATCCCTTTGGCAACCGTGTGTCTGCCCTAATGAAACTGGCAGTCCCCCTGATCATTTTTGGGTGTCCCATTGCCCCTTCTTGCCCATCTTGTATGCTTGAGGCTTTGAGGTTCACCCGAGGCTGCAGATGTCCTGGTCTTTCCACTGTTGAGGTGCCTGTGGGCTTTGTCAAGGGACAGATTCTCTAAGTCTTCTGTACTCAGGGTGCCCACATTGTGAAGAGGCATTCCTGGACAGGTCTTCTCCTGGTCCCCACATTTGGCTCCAACGCCCTCTGAGCAGGTATCTGCTTGGCTGTGTCATTCTCACTGAGTGCTAGGTAGGCCCCTCTGTTTTCAGGCCCATGTGTTTGTTGCCCTTCCTTGTGAAGGAGTCAAAAATAATGATTTCAAGTCCAAAAGAGATAGATGTTTTAGCAGTGCTTTGGCCATTTTTAAAAAAATGTACACAAAAGCACAGTTTGAAAATCTGATTTGAAATCAAGATGCTGCTTTTCATAATGAATTTGTTTGTAGCAATTGCAGTTGACCCTTGAACAACATGGGTTTGAACTATGCAGGTCCACTTATATGTGGAGCTTTTTTCTATAAATATATTGGAAAGTTTTTTGGAGATTTGCGACAATTTGAAAAAACTCACAGATGAACTGTGTAGGCTATAAATAGTGAAAAAATGAAGAAAAAGTTAAGTATTGTTGTGAGAATACAGCACATAATACATATAACATATAAAATCTGTGTTAATAGACTGTTTATGTTATTGGTAAAGCTTCCCAGTCAATAGTAAGCTATCCGTGGCTAAGTTTTGGGGGAGTCAACTGCACAAGGGTGTGTGCCCCTAACTCCCACGTTGTTTGAAGGTCAACTGTGGTTGTTCATTCATAGGTGTCTTCATTTTTGTTCAGAACCTTTTTATGATGTAAGAGAGTATGAATTTGCTAAGAACTTTCAGAAAATATGTCTCTCACAATAACTTTATCTTCAGGCACCCCACAGTTTACTTGAAGCACTAAAACAGCATTTAGCTTCTTTGGAAGAGAACAATGACAGTTTGCTTCCTTACAGGTAAGATAATAAATGTCTTAATTTAGATTACTTTTGTTTCTCTCTAAATAATTTCCCTATTTTTAACAATATGAAAGTGACTAAGTAAATAATAGGCTTTGAACATGCTGGAACACATTTTAAATGATAATATGGAAGAGAGGTTTTCAGTCTTTTCTGGGATCCCATACTCTCCACAGGGGTGATATGCTTCCCAAGGAAACATCTTTTATTATGTTGAATGATTCTCAAAGTCAGAAGTTGGGACTGGAATAAACCCTCTTTTGAAGAATTTGATTTCTTCTCTTAGAGGCTCCTCTAGTGAGAATAACTGTTGTAGACGATTATTTAATATTTATCCACAAAACAGTGTGCATAGTAACATTCAAGATCTGTGTCTATACACATGTATATGCACATACATATATACACTCCTCTATATAAGAATATATATATATATATACACCCCCCCCCACTCCAGCAACCCTCAGTTTGTTTCCTGAGATTAAGAATTCCTCATATCAGTGAGGTCATATGATACATGTCTTTCTCTGATTGACTTATTTCACTTAGCATAATACCCTCTAGGGAGGGATGGGGTGGCTGGGTGATGGACATTGGGGAGGTAATGTGCTATGGTGAGCGCTGTGAATTGTGTAAGACTGATAATCACAGACCTTTACCTCTGAAACAAATAATACATTATACGTTAAAAAAAAAGAAGAAGAAGATAGTAGGAAGGGAAAAATGAAGGGGAGGAAATCGGAGGTGGAGACAAGCCATGAGAGACTATGGACTCTGAGAAACAAACTGAGGGTTCTAGAGGGGAGGGGGGTGGGGGGATGGGTTAGCCTGGTAATGGGTTTTAAGGAGGACACGTACTGAATGGAGCACTGGGTGTTATATGCAAACAATGAATCATGGAACACTACATCAAAAACTAATGATGTAATGTATGGTGATTAACATAACATAATAAAATAAAATTTAAAAAAGTATATATACAAATTAAATAATACAAATTTTGAGGTATATCACTTCAAAATGTTCATGTGAGTTATTTCTGAGTGGAAAAATTATGGTTGATTTCAATTTTCTTTTCTTTTCTTTTTTTTTTTTACTTTTCAGTATTGTTCAGAATTTCTATAAGGCTCATGTATTATTCATTCATTCCACTGTTTAGGTTATATTGATTACAATTGACTTATATTCATGTCCTATTAGACAACAAGTCTGTTGACTGTTTCTTTTCTTTATCATAGATAGATGTATAGTTGGTACAAAGTTGGATGGTTGGAATAATGGATGGATAAATGGTTGAATTGAGGAAATGTAGGCTCAGCTGGGTAGGATATATGTGATTCTATTTATTCTCCAGTGTGTCTCATTTTTCTTGTAATCTTTTAAGTCTCCAGCATGCATTGACCCCCTCTATCCCAAATAATCCAGTTATGAAAGCTTCAGCAAGCAGAGCTTGGTTTGCAGGTAACATAACTCGATTATATGATTATATCAGTAATCACTGAAAGCAGAATTAGAGTCTTTAATTCTTCCACTGCTTAACCACCTACTGTGTCTGTTGCCTCTTCCTGAAGCAGTCTTGGACCTAGTGATTTCATTTGTAGAATTTATCTAATGTATACATTCAGGGTTGTGAAATGATATATGAACGGGGATATCCGTTAACAATGTTGTGATAGCAAAATGACTATCAATAAGGGGCTTGTTTTTATGTACTGAAATGGAATGATCTCTAAGATATATTGTTAAATGGAAAATAAGCAAGGTGTGAAACAAAGTATAGTATGCTCCCATCTTCATTTTTAAAAACAGAAAAAAGAATATATACATTTGTATAATTTCTTAAAGAGTACTTCTGGAAAGATATACAAAAAATGAATAAAATGTACTGCCTCCACGAAGAACGTGGTGGTTCATGTAAAGGGATGGGTGGGAGAGTCCTCACTATACCATTTTGTAACTTTTGATTTTTGTACTTGTAAATAATTACTAATTAAAAGATAAATTTAACAAAGAAACACATACAGAAATACGGTGTGATACTTTGTTATGCTTAACATGGAAGTCTTTTGTAACCTCTTTAGTTTGCCTCATACTTCAGTAGTGTGCTGAATTTTCAGGAATTTTGCAAGCTGGTTGATGTCACATTGGTAACTTGAAATTGGCCATGATGAAAGTATTTACACCACAGAAATGGACAAACACTGTAAGACAGGCCTTTTGTTTTTCTTGGAGAGCTGGTTGTTATACATTTCCTGGCACATGACAGCTCATAATCAGTCATATTCTGTTCTTTAATGGGTGATTGCGTTTCAGTGATGTCACTTGATCCTCTAGACACAAATTCATGTAATAATGTTATATTACCATAGAGTTTATATTGTTTGAATTAAAGTTTGTTCTTAATTTAACTTGAAGACTTAAACTGTATCTATTTTAAATGTTTTTACTTTTCTTTTGTACATATACTCTCAATGGACACAACTTCTGCATTTTCAATGGGTGAGTTTGACCAAAATTTTGAGGAACATAAGTCCTTTGAGTAAAATCCTACTATAGCAAAAGTGGCACGTTTGATTTGTTTCCAAAAGAATGACTGCTTTTCTGAGTTCCCGTGGTTTGGGAACCATTAGTGCTTACAACAGATATTACAAGAAGGGTAAATATAGTATTTGACAAGCTGTGGCTTCAGTCTGTTGTAAGTGTGAGTTCCAAACCAAGTACAGGGGGAATGGGGAGCTACTACCATTCTGTTATAAAGCCCTATGGCTTGCCTTTACCCTCATTGCTTGAACCAATTCTGTTGACAATCCTATGATCAGCTGAAAGCACGTTTTCTCTTAAATCACTGATTTAAAAGTACCTGCCATGAAACCGGAGTGCTTGGGTTCAATTTTCACTCTACCATTCATGGATGGTGTGACTTTGGGCAGACCACTTAACCTCTCTGTGCCTCAGCTTCCTGATCCTCATAAGGTTGCTGTCAGGATAAATGAATCAATACTTCTAGAGTGCTTAGAACAGGGCTTGACCCATGTGTTACTTAGAAATGCATTTTAAAATTTCATGTATATGGGAAATGGGGATATTTTAATCTTATTTTTTATTTTAATTCCAGTATAGTGAACATGCAGTGTTATATTAGTTCCAAGTGTACAATATAGTGATTCAACACTTTCATACAACACCTGGGGCTCCTCAGGACAAGTTCACCCATCCCCCCACACACCTCCCCTCTGCTGACCATCAGTGTGTTCTCCATAGTTAAGAGTCTGTTTTGTCTCTCTCTTCCCCCGCCCCGTGATCGTTTGTTTTGTTTCTTAAATTCCACATGTGAGTGAAATCATACGGTATTTGTCTTTCTCTGACTGACTCATTTCGCTTAGCGTAATACCCTCTAGCTCCATCCACGTCATTGCAAATGGCAAGATTTCATTCTTTTTGATGGTTGAGTAATATTTCATTGTGTATATATACCACATCTTGTTCGTCCATTCATTTATCAGTGGACACTTGGACCATTTCCATAATTTGGCTATAGTCAATAATGCTGCTATAATGTAGGGATGCACATATCTGTTTACATTAGTGTTTTTGTATTTTGTGGGTAAATACCCAGTAGTGAGATTACTGGAAAATAAGCTAGTCCTATTTTTAACTTTTTGAGGACCCTGCATATTGTTTTCTACAGTGGCTGCACCAGTTTGCATTCCCACCAACACTGCAAGAAGGTTCCTTTTTCTCCACATCTTTGCCAACACCTGTTGTTTCCTGTGGTGTTGATTTTAGCCATTCTGACAGATGTGAGGTGGTATGTCATTGTAGTTTTGATTTGTATTTTCCTGATGCTGAGTGATGTTGAGCATCTTTTCATGTGTCTATTGGATAAATGGGATCTTCTAATGATCTTTTTTGCTACCGAATTCTAGCTTACTTGCACTGTGTCAAAGAACCTTCTTTATAATTTCAGTCCTTTGGAATCTGTTGATACTTGCTTCATGGCCCAGCATATAATCATTTTTTTTTGGTAGAAGTTTTATGTGCACTGGAAAACTGTATCCTGTAATTGCTGGATACAGTGTTCTGTGTATGTCCATTAGGTTGAGGTTGTTAATTGTGTTGTTCAAATCCTCTGTATCTTCATTATTTTGCCTGCTTGTTCATAGAGTTACTAAGAAAGGTATGTTAAAATTTCCCTTGTTTCCTCATAAGCTATGTTAAGCACTATTTTTATCCTCCACGCCACTATATGACTCTTGTCAAAGTCACCAGTCACCTCCATGTTGCAAGATCTGATGGTGATTACTTGGTCTTCCTCTTATTAGGCCCCCTAGTTCATCCTCCCACTTCCTTCATACACTTTCTTCAGTTTGCCTATTGGTTTTCTTCTTATGCGACTCTTGGCTCTTTTTTAGACTTTTTTTTTTTATACTGATTTTCCCTCATTTCTCCTCTTTATGTATACTTTTTCATTGCCTAGATGACCTCATCCAGACTCAAGGCCTTAAATACTGTTTACATGATAAGGACTCCCAAATTAGTATCTCTAGTTACAGACATTTCTCTTGGACTCCAGAATTATATATCCAAGTGTCTATCCAGTGGTTTCACTTGAATTATCTAATAGGGTTCTACAACTCAATATGTCTAAAACTAAGCTTCTGATATTCCATCCCAAACCTGCTGATTTTACAGTTGACCACTTCTCACTATCTTCAGTGCTACCACCCTAGTTCAAGTTACCATCACTTCTTAGCTTCTTCCCTTGCCCTCTACAGTCCATTCTTTAATCATCCGATTAAAATATAAGTCAGATGGATCATGTCTCTCCTCTGTTCAAATCCCTCTAGTGGCTTCCCCATCTCAGGGAAGTTGGCCTAAGATGGTGGCCTCAGAGTAAAATGCAAAGTCCTTACAATTCTTTACAAGGCCCTCAATTGCCTTTCTGACTCCTTTGATTACTCTGACTCCAGACACATTGGCCTCTTCACTATTCTTCAAATATACTCCTTCCTGAGGGCCTTTGCTCATGTTGTTCCTTCTGCTGGGTCCACATGGTTCACTTTTCACATACTTTAGGTCTTTACTTAAAAGTCCTCTTCTCGGAGCGCCTGGGTGGCTCAGTCGTTAAGCGTCTGCCTTCGGCTCAGGTCATGATCCCAGGGTTCTGGGATTGAGCCCCGCGTCGGGCTCCCTGCTCAGCGGAAAGCCTGCTTCTCCCTCTCCCACTCCCCCTGCTTGTGTTTCCTCTCTCGCTGTGTCTCTCTCCGTCAAATAAATAAAATCTTTAAAAAAAAAAAAAAAGTCCTCTTCTCAGTGAGCCTTTCCTATCTAAATTTACATACTCCCTCCCCCACCAACATATCATACTTCTTTCTCTGTTATTTTTCCCTCGGCACTTACCACAATCTAACATATACTTCATTTGTATTGATTATTTTCTGTCTCCAGTGGAATGTAAGCTACAAGAAGGCAGGGATTTTTATCTTTTTTTTCTTCACTGGTGTATCTTTAGCACCTAGTACGGTGTCTAACGAATCCTCAATTAAAATGTATTTAATGAATAATTTTACATGACTTTATTTAAACTCATTAACCTAAGAACTTGATGTGCTGTTAGTTTGTAATGGGAGGTACATATATATCATTATTGATATAAATTTGGTTTAGTTTTTCATCTAATTCTGTCTCTTATTTTCAGATTATCTTCCCTATATGATATATTATAACCAACATTACCTTCACAAGCCCACAAACCTGTTGGAGCCAGACAGCAATGTGGAAAAACCATAGCGAACAATCTGGATGGCTCACTTGCTAGCCTTGTAGGAAGTAAGCATCTATTTTTAAATCAATAATCCAGATATATATATATTTTTAAATGCATTTTAAGAAAAAGCATACAAAATTAATGTAAAATTTGTTTGTTTTATGAAACAGATCTTAACCTTGGAGAAAGCCCAGTCAACAAGTAAGTTTTTATTATTTAAAAAGGACAGCCGATAACACATACACGTTAGAGGAAGAGACTCATGAGAATAACAACTAGAAAATAATTATTTTAGAATTCGATATAGGAATCATTTGTTACAAAACTCTATAATATGTGAATTTTTTTTCCTTCAAAAATTAAAGTAGAGAATTTACTCTTTATATTCTATCCCAGTTTTTATAGGTGAAGTTCTTGGTTAAAGTGCAATGTATTATGTATTGCATGGTTCTCCTTCTACCCCTCTGACAATCCCTTTATGGTTCATCTGAAGGATCTTCTTTTTCTAAGCATGTTTTAAATATTGGCATTTCTCAAATTTTTTGTACTTTTGGTTCTTTTCTTACTTTATTATATATACTGTATTAAATGAATAATACTTATTTTTTATTTTGTTAAACAAAGACAATAAAACCACCAGTTGGAGCTCCTCAGCATCTTAAGATAATCAATGTTACTTCAGTGTGTGAATCCCTACATTTTCAGCCAAAAAAAACTCCAAAAAGCAGGCAAATTGAAACCAAAGGAAGGCAGAAGTGATAATATTAACAATAAACACTGTGGAATGTAAGTTTAAAATCACTAAACAGAATAAGGAAGGATATCATACAATGATAAAAGACACTTATTATGGAGACACTGTTTTATGTATACACAAATTTAAATATATAAGGTAAAAATTATTAGAAATACAGGAAGAACTTGAGAAAAGAAAATAATAAATAATAATCCTGAGTGTGTGCACGCACACATACACACACAATGTTTATTTTCTTCAAAGCAACCAAAAAGAAAAACATGACAAAAAACTAAAGAATTTTACAGGCTACATTCTGTCATAATCTAATGAAATCAGAACTTGTTAATAAAAAATTGGGCATGAAAATCTTAACTATTTATAAGTTTAACCTTTGCCAAAGAGGAAATACATAGTTTGATAACTATCAAAAGGTAAACTCAGAGGAAAATTTCTTCATTGTAAAAAAGAGAAATTAATAAGAATTTAGTTTTTATCTTAAGAAATCTATGTAAAATTGTAAAAAAACAAATTAGATAAAATTTATAAAGATAAAAGCTCAAATTAATAAAATTGCAAACAAAAACAAATAAACGCAAAACTTATTTCTTTGTAAAGTCCAATAAAAGAAGATCCTCTGACTAAGCAGAAAAGAGTGTAAAAGTATAACAACATGAAGATTAAGAGGGCTGACATGACCACAGGTGTAGGCGAGACTAAAATACACTAAAAATACTTTATGCAACAGTTTTTTTCTCCAGATACACTATTAAGATAGTTTAGAATAAAATATATTCACTCAAGTCACTTTATTTATGGGAAACTGCTACTACTGAATTCTTTCTATTAACTCTCAAACTTCATTAGTGGGGAATTTAAACTTGGCATTATCTAGCAAAACCCAGTAGAAACTTTTAGTTTTGAAATGATAACTTAATTTCCTATACAAAAACAGCCAATGGTCTTTTTTTTGGCGTTGTTTTGTGATTCCGTCCTATTATCTCTTACCTGTTGAGAAGCATGAACATTGTCTCAAGGGCTGTATCCTGACTTTATGTTTAAATCGTAGATTTGTCATTCTCCAAAATGGGCTGATTTATAAATCCCATCTTAGATCTGACATGAAGTGGCCTCAGCCTTCAGAGATGGAAATTCCTGGTGGAATGAAGTGGCAGTTGAATACCTACACCTGCACATCAACGCTCTGGAAACATATTTCTATTCCTCCTGTTCCCCACATGGTAATGTTTATTAGGTATTATTACCTAGAATGCTAGAATGGTAGCCGTAGATCAAAAGAAAGAGATTTGAGAGAGAGAACTGACAGGAGTTGCTAATAGATTGAAAGTTGAAATATGGGTCCCCAATAAATTATCCAGCCCTACACTGAACCCTACTCTAAGGTCTGAGGAAAGAAAAGATTTGGTAGATTTGGTGTGTATACACACACACACACACACACACACACACACACACACACACACGAATATTACTCAGCCACAAAAAAGAATGAGATCTTGCCATTTGCAATGACAAGGATAGAGCTAGTATGCTAAGTGAACTAAGTCAGTCAGAGAAAGACAAATACCCTATGATTTCACGCATATGTGGAATTTAAGAAACAAAACAAATTGAGCAAAAGGAAGAAAAGAGGGAGGCAAACCAAGAAACAGACTCTTAACTATGGAGAAGACACTGATGGTTACCAGAGGGGAGGTGGGCGGGGGGATGGGTGAGCTAGGGGATGGGGATGAAGGAGTGCAGTTGTTGTGACGAGCAGCGGGTGTTGTATGTAAGTGTTGAATCACTATATTGTACACCTGAAACTAATATTACACTCTGTGTTAACTATACTGGAATTTAAATAAAAACTTAATTAAAAGAAAATCAAACCTACCCCTGCACAGGTGGAGGGAGGGGCACCATGAGCGCAGGAGTTCACAAACAGCTTCCCTGTGTTTTTCTCTCTCTGCTTTCTCTCCAGTATTTTCCTCTGGTCCCAAACCCTACTCACTTCTGTGATTGAGACAAGTCAGCGTTCCAAGTGGCGGTAGGACAGAGAGAATTAAAAAAAAAAAAAAATATATATATGTATATATATATATATATATATATATATTTGTCCCTCCGCTCATGGAGCCACAGCTCCACCTAATGGAGAAGAAAACTTCTCTCCTTGGAATATTGGCCACCTTTGTTGCCCTGATAGCACTGGGAGCTGGGGTGTGATAGAATAGAGAAAAAGGAGGAAAAAGGAAAAACACTGGGGGACTTTCTGACTCTCTCTGAGCTTTAGAAGTTCTCTTTAGAGCTACTCAGGTCAGAGCTAGACTTCTGGAATTTTCTCTCATCTGTACAATAGTGATCTCTTCCAGGTTTCAGGCTGCTTTCAGTCCATTGTGGAGGATAATGGAAGGGAAAAAGGATAAATTCACTTCCAGTTCAGTGGTACTTTTAATTCTGGTGTTTTCCGTACTCTACTTGCTGATGTTTACTTTTCTATTTTCTGTCTCTATCAATTTGACTATTATAGGTACCTCATTATAAGTGCATTCATACATTATTTGTCCTCTTGTGTCTGGCTTATTTCACTTAGTGTAATGTCTTCAAGATTCATCCATGTTGTAGCCTCAGAATTTCATTCTTTTTTAAGCCGAAATAATTTTCCATTGTATATATTTACAACATTTTTTAATCCATGCATCCACTGATGGACATTTGGGTTGTTTCCATCTTTTGGTTATTGTGAATAATGCTGCTATGAACACTGGTGTACAAATATCTGTTTGAGTTTCTGCTTTCAATTCTTCGGGTATATACCTGGAGGTAGAATTGCTGGATCATATCGTAATTCTATGGTTAATTTTTTTAGGAATTGTCATACCATTTACTCCAGTGGCTAAAGCACTTTGTATTTCTACCAGCAATGCATGAGGGTTCCAGCTTCTGAACACACTCACCAACACTTGTTTCCTGGATTAAAAAAAATTATTATAGCCACTGCTAATGGGTGTGAATTAATATCTCATTGTGATTTTCATTTTCATTTCCCTAATGTTTAGGGACGTTGAGCATCTTTTCATGTGATTTTTTACCTTTTGTGTATTTTCTTTGGAGAAATGTCTATTCAAAACCTTTGGCCATTTTTGAATTTGGTTATTTGTTTTGTTGTTGTTAAATTGTAGATGTTCTTATACATTTTGGATATTAATCCCCTATCAGATAGATGATTAGGAAATATTTTCTCCCATTCTGTGGGTTGTCTTTTTACTCCCGTGATTGTGTCCTTAAATACACAAAATTTTTAGAGATTTCATGAAGTCCAATTTATCTACTTTTTGCTTTTGTTGCCTGGACTTTTGGTGTCATATTTAAGAATTCACTGCCAAATCCAATGGTATGAAAGTTACCGCCTATGTTTTCTTCTAAGATTCTTCCAGTTTTCACTCTTAAGTTTAGGTCTTTGATCAATTTTGAGTTAATTTTTGTATATACTGTGAGGTAAAGGTCCAACTTTATTGTTTTGCATGTGACTATCCAGTTGTCCCTGTATCATCTGTCGAAGACTGTCCTTTTTCCATTGAATGGTCTTGGCACCCTTGTCAGAAATCAATTGACTAGATATGTGAGGGTTTTTTCTGTGCTCCTTCTTCTATTTCATTGGTTTATATGTCTGTCTAGTCCTAAATTTGTCATGTTCAAGGAAAGATCATTGTCCTGGCTAGAAATGGTTCCATATATTTGTTCTCAAAATTAAATATGTAGCAGAATTTTTTTCTGTATCTTACAACATTTCTTATTAAATACTAGTAGAAAATGTACTATATAGTAACTGACACTTTTCTTTAAGGTATTGCCTCCAGTGGGCTATCCAGTGACTTCACAGCAAGTGCCTATATATAGAACGGTAAGAAAAAACCCTTTTAAGATATCAAGAGTGAGAGATATAGGTAAAATTCCTCATGGATTGCACTAACAAAAAAAGCATGATATAGATCATTTAAAATGGAAGGTAGTCCATCCATGTCCTTCCCTCACATTGGAAAAAGAAATAGCAGCCCTTTGAGAAATGATATAGCAAAGGCTTTGTGTGATGGATAAAGGGAATAGAGAAAGGAACCCTAGAAATGGGGAGGAGAAGGGATGTGTGGTAGTGGAATAGTTTAGAGAAAGCTGTTCTAGAATTAATAGATAATCCAAAATAGGAATAATCAATATGCACATAATAGAGATTCAACTAAGCCTTAGTTTACATTCATGAAGTCCAGTTTATCTATTTTTTTTTTCTTTCGTTGCCTGGACTTTTGGTGTCATATTGAAGAATTCATTGCCAAATCCAGTGGTATGAAATTTACCCCCTATGTTTTCTTCTTCTTCTTTTTCTTTATTTTAAATGTCCAGCGTTTATAATACGAGGGCCAGAGCTTTCTCCCCAACTCAAGTTTATAAATTTTCGATTGGCTTGTGAGGCCAATAGGGATACTTCTTCTTGTCTAATTTGGTTTCTGGGAAGACTTCATTCAGGTCCTCAGTGGTCATCTGATCAAATGGAATTATGTTCTTCATCTTCGCCAGCTCTTGTTCATATTCCTCAATCCTGGCCTTTGAGAGAGACAAAACCTCAGCCCAACTGTTCACATCTTTTTCTTCAGCATCCACCTGAACAGTGTATTTATTCTCTGGCACAAGAAACTTCAGGGCATTAAAGTGCTTCTCAAAGACTCATCTACCAAACCAGCTTTCACCACATTGGCCTTGTTGTAAGCCCAGTTGATAGCAGGTGGTTTCTCAGGGAGAGTAGCCAACCTGGAGGTAAGTGTTTCATTCCAGGATTTCAGGGTGTTAGCAATGGCCTTCTGGTTTCAGGGTATGATCTCCCCAAAAGCTACCCAGTCACTAGTTTCTAGAGCAAGTTTTTGCCCCAGCCATCTTGAGATCCTTCACCGACCCCGGCAGCCCACAGTCCATAGCAGCAAGGAGCCCCTATGTTTTCTTCTAAGATTCTTATAGTTTTACCTCTTAAGTTTAGACCTGGTTTGCTGCTGGTTTTCCTCCCTTTCTGCAGGGATTTTGTTGTTATTTCATTTTGTTTTGTTTGGGATCATTTCCCTTCTTTATCAAGCAGGTAAAAAAAGTGAAATTTAATAAGCTGAATTTGTTCTTATTGTTCAAGACTTGCAATGGGAGAAATTTTAATACAAGCAAAATATCTGGAATTTTTCTGATTTCAGGCTTTTTATCCAACCCTTTTCTAGCTCATTTAATCTGTTATTTCTGTTCTGCCGATTTGGCAATGTTTTCATGATTTAAAATTTTTCTTTACTTACTTAAAAACTGTTTGCAATCAGCAGTTCTTATAGCTTATAAGTTCTTATAGTTTTTATAGCTTCAATGCGTTTACATAAATTTCATGTGATATAATACAGTTAATGGAAACTCTGAAGTTCAGTCTACACAGCCTCACCACCAACTCACTCATGTTCTTGTTGGTGCTGTTAATTTGGAAAAATGTTAAAAATACAGGAAAGTACAGAAGATAATAGCCATCCATGCTTCAACACCCTGAATTACTAAGTGTTAATATTTTGTCATACATTTTTCCAGATCATTTTTAATGAAATTTTACAAATAAAACCAAAATAATCTTGGCACACTCCTAGTGCTAGTCACTCTCCACCTCTCCAGAGACAATGACTGTGACGAATTTATGTATGGCCTTCCAGAACATTTCCATTCTTTACTGTGGAAAAATAAGTAGTATTATTTTATATGATTTTTTAAAAAACTGATTATAATCATTATCATTTCCTACTTATGTTTTTGAGATCTATATAGATTGGTGCTTATTAATTATAATGGCTCAGTGGCATTCTACATAGGAATACTACCATGTAGTAGTATATTTTATCCCTTTACTGAAAAATTCCTCCAAAGAATTCTCTTGAACCTATTTTAGTAAGGACTCTGCCTGCCCCCATTGTTCTTATCTCAGTCATGAGTGACCTCCATATTATGATAACCAATGGCCCCTCCTCAGTCCACATCATGTCTTACCAATGGCATTTGATACAGCTGATTGCTCCCTCCTTGAATACTTTCTTTCACTTAACTTCTAGGACATCATAGTCTCAGCCTTTTGTTCCTTCTCAGTTTCCTCTTTCCTGTCACTAAATATTGGACAGGATCAATCTCTGGATCAATCTCTGAGTACCTACTCTATCAACATTCATTCCCTTGGTGATTCCATCTACACCATGGCTTTAAATGTACATTTATATACTGATGACTCCCAAAGTTGTATCACCAGTCTAGAGCTCTTCCCTGCTACCAATTTATATATCCAACTACCTAATTGACATCTTCACTTGAATGCATAATAGGCATCTCAAACAGTATGTGTCCAAAACTGAACTCTTGATCTCCTCAGAGCTGTTCTACCCACAGCCATCCTAATCACAGCTGATGGTAACTTTATCTTTCCAGTTGCTCAGGCCAAAAACCTTGGAGTCCTGCTTGACGCCTCTCTTTTTTTTGCTTCATAAGTGATTGGCTTACAGTATAAGTTAGACCAAGCCACTCAGGTATAACTGCCCCCCTCCCATTTCTCTCAGAGTAAAAGCCAAGGTTCTCCATGCTCTCTCTCTGTCTTCATATCCTGGCACTCTTGCCTGGCTTAGTTCATTCTAGGCTGCTCTTTGAGTACACCAGGCATCCTCCCAGCTCAGGGCATTTGCAACTTTCTGTGCCCTGGCCTTGCAGCACTATTTTCCTAGATACCCATTTTGCTCACTACCTTATTTCCTTCGGGGATCTGAACAAATGAGTCCATTCTTGACTACCCCATATAAATGGTACCCCACTATTACCCAATGAGTTACTTTTCTGTCCTTATCTTACTCAACACTTCTATCACTCAGCCAGCACATATTCTTAAGCATCTACTATGTTCTAGGTACTGTTTTAGAAGCTGAGCATATAGCAATAATCAAAAGAAACAAAAATCCATGCCCTTGCGGGACATACATTCTAATGGTGGGGAGTACAAACAATAAATAAAATAAATAAAGTGACATGCTAGGAAGACATTTAAAGCAGGGAAGGAGAATTTAGAGAATTGGGGTAGGTTTCCAGTGAACACTTTATTGAGAATATGACTCAGTCTTAAGTAGAAAACTGAAAGAGGAGAGGGAATAGGCCATGTGGAAGATCAGTTCCAGGGAGAGGGAGTGGTCAATGCAGAAGTCTTGAAGAGTGTCAGGAGAGAGCAGATGAGATCACCTAGGAGTGAGTGTAGACAGTAACACAGGTCCAAGGAGTGAGCTCTGGGATGACTTGCCATTCATGGGGCAGGGAGATGCAGAGGAACTTACAAAGGAGGTAGAAAAGGAGTAGCCAGTGAGGGAAGAAGGATGTTTCTTGAAACACTCTTAGATTTGGAAACACCGCACTTTCTTAGTTTTCCTCCCTTCCTCCTACCTCTTTTCTTTTAACGTTCTTAAAAATTTTATTTGAGTATAGTTGACAGACAATGTTACATTAGTTTCAGGTGCGCAGCATAGTGATTCAACATCTCTCTCTGTAATGCTATGCTCACCGCAAGTGTAGCTACCATGGGTCAGCATACAGTGCTGTTACAGTATCATTGACTATATTCCCTGTGCTGTGCCTTTCATTCCCATGACATATTCATTACATCACTGGAAGTCTGTATCTCCCACTCTCCTACACCCGTTTTACCCCTCCGTCACCCCCCTCCCCTCGTGCAGCCATCAGTTTGTGCTCTGTATTTGCAGGTCTGATTCTGCTGCTTGTTTGTTTATTCATTTGTTTTGTTTTTTAGATTCCACACATCAGTGAAATCATATGATATTTGTCTCGCTCTGTCTGACTTATTTCCCTTAGGCTAATACCCTTTAGGTCCTGTCATGTTGTTGCAAATGACACAGTCTCATCCCTTTTTATGGCCGCATAATATTCTGTCTTCCTTATCCATTTGTCTATCAGTACACACTTAGGTTGCTTCCATATCTTGGCTATTGTAAATAATGCTGCCATAAACATAGGGATGCATATATCTGTTTGAATTAGTATTTTCATTTTCTTGGTGTAAATACCCAGTAATGCAATTGCTGGGTCATAGGGTATGAGGAACCTCCATACTGTTTTCCAGAGTGGCTGCACCAGCTTGCACTCCCACCAACAGAGTAAGAGGGTTCCCGTTTCTCCATATCCTCGCCAACACCTGTTGTTTCCTGTGTTGTTAATTTTAGCCATTCTGACTGGTGTGAGGTGATACCTCATTGTAGTTTTGATTTGTATTTCCCTGATGGTTAGTGATGTTGAGCATCTTTTCATGTGTCTATTGGCCATCTAGCCATTTTTCTTTGGAAAAATGTCTTTTCAGGTATTCTCATTTTTTAAATTAACATATAATGTATTGTTTGTTTCAGGGGTACCAGTCTGTGATTCATCAGTCTTACACAATTCACAGCACTCACCATAGCACATACCCTCCCCAATGTCCATCACCCAGGCACCCCATCCCTCCCACCCCCCTCCACTCCAGCACCCTCAGTTTGTTTCCTGAGATTAAGGGTATCTTATGGTTTGTCTCCCTCTCTCGTTTTGTCTTGTTTCATTTTCCCCTCCCTTCCCCTATGATCCTCTGTCTTGTTTCTCAAATTCCTTATATCAGTGAGATCATTTGATACTTGTCTTTCTCTGATTGACTTATTTCGCTTAGCATAATACCCTCTAGTTCCATCCATGTCGTTGCAAATGGCAAGATTTCATTTTTTGATGGCTGCATAATATTAATCTGTTGATGAACATCTTGTCTCTTTCCATAGTTTGGCTATTGTAGACATTGCTGCTATAAACATTGGGGTGCACGTACACCTTCGGATCACTACATTTGTATCTTTGGGGTAAATACCCAGTAGTGCAATTGCTGGGTGGTAGGGTAACTCTATTTTCAAATTTTTGAGGAACCTCCATACTGTTTTCCAGAGTGGCTGCACCAGCTTGCATTCCCACCAACGGTGTGGGAGGGTTCCCCTTTCTCCGCATCCCTGCCAACATCTGTCGTTTCCCGACTTGTTAATTTTAGCCATTCTGCCTGGTGTGAGGTGGTATCTCATTGAGGTTTTGATTTGTATTTCCCTGATGCCTAGTGATGTTGAGCACTTTTTCATGTGTCTGTTGGCCATTTGGATGTCTTCTTTGCAGAAATGTCTGTTCATGTCTTCTGCCCATTTCTTGATTGGATTCTTTGTTCTTTGGGTGCTGAGTTTGATAAGTTCTTTATAGATTTTGGATACTAGCCCTTTATCTGATACATTATGTGCAAATATCTTCTCCCATTCTGTTGGTTGTCTTTTGGTTTTGTTGACTGTTTCCTTTGCTGTGCAAAAGCTTTTTATCTTGATGAAGTCCCAATAGTTCATTTTTGCCCTTGCTTCCCTTGCCTTTGGTGATGTTTCTAGGAAGAAGTTGCTGCAGCTGAGGTCGAAGAGGTTGCTGCCTGTGTTCTCCTCAAGGATTTTGATGGATTCCTGTCTCACATTTAGGTCTTTCAACCATTTTGAGTCTATTTTTGTGTGTGGTGTAAGGAAGTGGTCCAGTTTCATTCTTCTGCATGGGGCTGTCCAATTTTCCCAACACCATTTGTTGAAGAGACTGTCTTTTTTCCGTTGGACATTCTTTCCTGCTTTGTCAAAGAGGAGTTGACCATAGAGTCGAGGGTCCATTTCTGGGCTCTCTATTCTGTGCCATTGATCTATGTGCCTGTTTTTGTGCCAGTACCATGCTGTCTTGATGATGACAGCTTTGTAATAGAGCTGGAAGTCCGGAATTGTGATGCCGCCAGCTTTGCTTTTCTTTTTCAACATTCCTCTGGCTATTCGGGGTCTTTTCTGGTTCCATACAAATTTTAGGATTATTTGTTCCATTTCTTTGAAAAAAGTTGATGGTATTTTGATAGGGATTGCATTAAATGTGTAGATTGCTCTAGGTAGCATAGACATTTTCACAATATTTGTTCTTTCAATCCGTGAGCATGGAACATTTTTCCATTTCTTTGTGTCTTCCTCAATTTCTTTCATGAGTATTCTATAGTTTTCTGAATACAGATCCTTTGCCTCTTTGGTTAGATTTATTCCTAGGTATCTTCTGGTTTTGGGTGCAATTGTAAATGGGATCGACTCCTTAATTTCTCTTTCCTCTGTCTTACTGTTGGTGTATAGAAATGCAACTGATTTCTGTGCATTGATTTTATATCCTGCCACTCTACTGAATTCCTGTATGAGTTCTAGCAGTTTTGGGGTGGAGTCTTTTGGGTTTTCCACATAAAGTATCATATCATCTGCAAAAAGTGAGAATTTGACTTCTTCTTTGCCGATTCGGATGCCTTTTATTTCTTTTTGTTGTCTGATTGCTGAGGCTAGGACTTCTAGTACTATGTTGAATAGCAGTGGTGACCTGTCGTGTTGCTGACCTTAGGGGAAAAGCTCTCAGTTTTTCCCCATTGAGAATGATATTCACTGCGGGTTTTTCATAGATGGCTTTTATGATATTGCGGTATGTACGCTCCATCTCTACACTGTGAAGAGTTTTAATCAAGAAAGGATGCTGTGCTTTGTCAAACGCTTTTTCTGCATCTATTGAGAGGATCATATGGTTCTTATTCTTTCTTTTATTAATGTATCACATTGATTGATTTGTGGATGTTGAACCAAACTTGCAGCCCAGGAATAAATCCCCCACTTGGTCGTGGTGAATAATCCTTTTAATGTACTGTGGATCCTATTGGCTAGTATTTTGGTGAGAATTTTTGCATCCATGTTCATCAAGGATATTAGTCTGTAATTCTCCTTTTTGATGGGGTCTTTGTCTGGTTTTGGGATCAAGATAATGCTGGCCTCATAAAATGAGTTTTTTTTATTATGTTAATCACCATACATTACATCATTAGTTTTTGATGTAGTGTTCCATGATTCATTGTTTGCCTATAACACCCAGTGCTCCATTCAGTATGTGCCCTCTTTAATACGCATCACCAGGCTAACCCATCCCCCCACCATCCTCCCCTCTAGAACCCTCAGTTTGTTTCTCAGAGTCCATAGTCTCTCATGGTTCATCTATAAAGTGAGTTTTGAAGTTTTCCTTCCATTTCTATTTTTTGGAACAGTTTCAGAATAGGTATTAATTCTTTAAATGTTTGGTAGAATTCCTCTGGGAAGCCATCTGGCCCTGGGCTCTTGTTTGTTGGGAGATTTAAAAAAAAATTCTTTTATTGTTATGTTAATCACCATACATTACATCATTAGTTTTTGTGGGAGATTTTTGATTACTGTTTCAATTTCCTTACTGGTTATGGGTCTCTTCAGGTTTTCTATTTCTTCCTGGTTCAGTTTTGGTAGTTGATACGTCTCTAGGAATGCATCCATTTCTTCCAGATTATCTAATTTGCTGGCATATAGTTGCTCATAATATGTTCTTATAATTGTATTTCTTTGGTGTGGGTTGTGATCTCTCCTCTTTCATTCATGATTTTATTTATTTGGGTCCTTTCTCTTTTCTTTTTGATAAGTCTGGCCAGGGGTTTATCAATCTTGTTAATTCTTTCAAAGAACCAGCTCCTAGTTTCGTTGATCTGTTCTACTGTTCTTTTGGTTTCTATTTCATTGATTTCTGCTCTGATCTTTATTATTTCTCTTCTCCTGCTGAGTTTAAGCTTTATTTGCTGTTCTTTCTCCAGCTCCTTTAGGTGTAGGGTTAGGTTGTGTATTTGAGACCTTTCTTGTTTCTTGAGAAAGGCTTGTATTGCTATATGCTTTCCTCTTAGGACCGCCTTTGCTGCATCCCAAAGATTTTGAACAGTTGTTTTCATTTTCATTTGTTTCCATGAATTTTTTTTTTATTCTTCTTTAATTTCCTGGTTGACCCATTCATTCTTTAGTAGGATGCTTTTTAGCCTCCATGTATTTGAGTTCTTTCCAACTTTCTTCATGTGATTGAGTTCTAGTTTCAAAGCATTGTGGTCCCAAAATATGCACGGAATGATCCCAGTCTTTTGGTACCAGTTGAGACCTGATTTGTGACCCAGGATGTGATCTATTCTGGAGAATGGTCCATGTGCACTCGAGAAGAATGTATATTCTGTTGCTTTGGGATGGAATGTTCTGAATATATCTGTGAAGTCTATCTGGTCCAGTGTGTCATTTAAAGCCTTTATTTCCTTGTTGATCTTTTGTTTAGATGATATGTCCATTTCAGTGAGGGGGGTGTTAAAGTCCCCTACTATTATTGTATTATTGTCAATGTGTTTCTTTGATTTTGTTATTAATTGGCTTATATAATTGGCTGCTCCCATGTTAGGGGCATAGATATTTACAATTGTTAGATCTTTTTGTTGGATAGACCCTTTAAGTATGATGTAGTGTCCTTCCTCATCTCTTATTATAGTCTGGTTTAAAATCTAATTTGTCTGATAGAAGGATTGCCATCCCAGCTTTCTTTTGATGTCCATTAGCATGGTAAATGATTTTCCAACCCCTCACTTTAAATCTGGAGGTGTCTTTGGGTCTAAAATGAGTCTCTTGTAGGCAGCATATTGATGGGTCTTGTTTTTTTTTTTATCCAATCTGATACCCTGTGTCTTTTGATTGGGGCATTTAGCCCATTTACATTCAGAGTAACGATTGAAAGATACGAATTTAGTGCCATTTTATTGCCTGTAAGGTGACTGTTACTGTATATTGTCTCTATTCCTGTAAGGCAGGAAGTCTTATCAAGCCCTTTGTTTGGTCCTGCAGAAGTGGCAGCCCTGTACACTGAAGATAGCTGGGAGCTGCTTCTAAATTGCTGGCATAGGGTTAAGACAAGAAAGACAGGAGGGGCTCCTGGGTGGCTCAGTCGGTTGGGTGTCCGACTCTTGGTTTCGGCTTAGGTCGTGATCTCAGGGTTGTGAGATCGAGCCCCACATCAGGCACTTCACCCAGTAGGGAGTCTGCTGGAGAGTCTCTCTCTTCCTCTCCCTCTGCCCCTCTCTCCACTTGTGTGCACATGGGTACGCACTCTCTCTCAAATAAATAAATGTTAAAGAAGAAAGAAGGACAGGAAAACTTAACCTTATTATCAACTAAACTTCTATTAGTCTTTTTCACTTCTCCCCTATTCACTTCTACCAATACCCCCATGGGGATTTTTAAGATCCAGGAGCAAAACTTAACAATTTCCTCTGTTAAAATTAATCTGTTCATTTAGGATCCTATCTCTAGCCTGGCAAGCACATTAATGTTTCTGAGTCTATTTAATATATTTATTATCCCTTCCAATATATATATGTTATTCACATGTTCAATGCACAAGTGTCCTACATTTTCATTAATAACTTAGATAAAGATAATCTGGAAGACCAAGGACATAGTCCTGCAGCATATCACCAGAAACCTCTCAGCAGGTCAACACATTAATCATTCATCTTTAGATATGAGTCATTTCAACAGTTTCTAATTTACCCAGTTGTCCTTAACTATAGCCCATACTGCCTCAACTTGTGAGGAAAAAGTGCAATAGATACAGATCGAGAAGCAGTAGGCTTGGAAAGTCATGCTGAGGAGTTTCACACTGTCTGCACTAGTGAGGATCCATTTAAGAGGTTTAAATGGGGAAGGAGATGGTCAGAGTCTTATCTTAATAGGTCTGTGCAACCTCCTTATATTTGTCTTTCATTAAATGTCCTTTCATCTTTTAAATATATTTCAAAATCTGTATACAAATGCCAAATCATAATGTTGTACACTTTAAATATATACTGCTTTGTCAATTATACCTCAATAAAGCTGGAAAAAAATCTAAACTTATCAGGTCACTGGAAAGATAATACAAACTAGAGAGATGTCAAAGCAAGATTTGATGGTGTGCCTGCCTGCCCTTCCCTCCGTCCTTTCACCAGGAAAATTTCTATATATCCTTTACATTTAACTTTTAAATCGTCATATCAAATCACATACTTGTACTAAAGTATTTCATCAAAGATACATACATCTCGTTGTATATTTAATATGTTCCATGTCTACCTACAGACTTCCCTTCTCTTTCCCATGAGGATTATTGGCTTTGAGATGTAGGAGTTCTTTTCCTCATAAAGAGTCCTTTGTAGGCCTTATTGGCAGTTAATTCATCTCTCCTTTTCAAGAACCTTTTTTTTTTTTTAAAGATTTTATCCATTTATTTGACAGAGAGAGACACAGTGAGAGAGGCAACACAAGCAGGGGGAGTAGGAGAGGGAGAAGCAGGCTTCCCGCCGAGCAGGGAGCCTGATGCGGGGCTCGATCCCAGGACCCTGGGATCATGACCTGAGCCGAAAGCAGATGCTTAACTGACTGAGCCACCCAGGCGCCCCTCAAGAACTATTCTTTAGGTCTTTTTCCTTCACACTTTATTACAAGCAGCTCCTTCACAGATCTATTTTTCTCTCCAGCATTTAGCATTCCTTTCAGTTGACATTCATCAAATGTAATATTTACCGTGGGGGGTTGCCTGTCCTCTTGGCACTATTATATTAGGAGAAATAGTAATTAAGTTTTCACTTTTTGTTTTCTTTTCCATTTGAATTCATAGGTTCAAACTCCAATGGGAGCTCCTTCCCTGATGGCACCTCAACCTATGATTCATACGCAACCAGGCTTAAGCACCAGCAATTCTTGCTCCATTCACAAGAAATAACGTATGTTTGAACTTCTGTTGCTTAGGGCCTTGGCAGAGATGTATAATCCCTGGAGGCAGGACCAGTGTTAGAAGAGTCTTACACTCTATACATCTTTTGTGTACTGTTGGTCTCTCATAGAAGAAAAACTAATTCTAACATTTTCAGCATTATAAAAAGACACAGAACTGTGCAGACCTGGTCCTCTACAAACTTGTGTTGTTAAACCTCAACTGGGTTCTGATACCTATTCAGTTTTAGTCATTCATTCAACAAACCTAACTGTCATCGGTGCTGGAGAGGTGGATAACTCAGCCTGGAGATTTCAGGAACAACTTTCCAGAGAAATGATACCTAAGTTGATTGCTAAGATTTAAAAATAGGTGGCCAGATAAACATATAAACAGAGAGGAAAGCACAAAGCACCATGAGAGATCAAAGGAGGGAATGATTAGATCAGGGATGGAAGGTTCCAGGGTAAGGGGTATCACATGATAGGGAGGATTTCAATCAGTAGATGTATAGATAATAGAAGTTTTGCATTATACACAGAGAAAACAGTGTGGGCAGAGAAGTGGATGCAGGAAGTGAAAATGTGGATGAATGTAGCTGAAGCATATGGCAGACCGTGTCATGGCTTCAGAGTATTATTTTCTAGAAGTCTTTACAAGGTTTCTTCCTTGAGTCTTTAGGTGATGTATTGGGCCCTCGGGTTCCTGAATGCTTGTTTTAGGAGGCCTGACAAAGCTTTGGGTATTAGATAATAAGATTGACCAGAGTTTTATGTAAAAATATTTGTAATTTATTTTAGAACCACAAAGAAAAATATGTAGAAATGATAAAAGATTTACATATCTATCTTTCTTTCATGCAGACACAATCCATGTAGAAGTACCAAAGCAAAAAGATTCAGATTCAGAGGTGAACAAAGGTGATGATCTCTCTACAGCCTGAACTGAATCATCCACAGCTTCCAAGTAAAATAAACATTCATTTGAACATTCAGTACTGTGAGATTCTTCAATTCAATGTTTTGGAGGTGATACATTCTACTTCTCTTGTTTTAATAGTTATCCTTGAAATGTTACCCTGCAAAATTATCAAAAACTAAAGTTAGTATCTTAATCTCCCCTCCCAAATAACACAAGGACCTTAGAACACTTTTTTTTTTTTTATTATGTTAGTCACCATACATTAGTTTTTGATGTGGTGATCCACGATTCATTGTTTTCGTATAACACCCAGTGCTCCATGCAGTATGTGCCCTCCTTAATACCCATCACTGGGCTAACCCATTCCCCCCTCCCTGCTCCCCTCTAAAACCCTGTTTGTTTCTCAGGGTCCAGAGTCTCTCATGGTTCATCTCTCCCTCTGATTCCCCCCCCCTTCATTTTTCCCTTCCTTCTCCCAATGTCCTCCATGCTATTCCTTATGTTCCACAAATAAGTGAAACCATGTGATAATTGACTTTCTCTGCTTGACTTATTTCACTTACCATAATCTCCTCTAGGCCCATCCATGTTGATGTAAAAGTTGGGTATTCATCTTTTCTGATGGCTGAGTAATATTCCATTGTATATATGGACCACATCTTCTTTATCCATTCATCTGTTGAAGGGCATCTCGGCTCTTCCCACAGTTTGGCTATTGCGGACATTGCTGCTATGAACATTGGGGTGCATGTGGCCCTTCTTTTCACTACATCTGTGTCTTTGGGGTAAATACCCAGGAGTGCAATTGCTGGGTCATAGGGTAGCTCTATTTTTAAGTTTTTGAGGAACCTCCACACTGTTTTCCAAAGTGGCTGTACCCACTTGCATTCCCACCAACAGTGTAAGAGGGTTCCCCTTTCTCCACAACCTCTCCAACATTTGTTGTTTCTTTCCCTGTCCATTTTTGCCATTCTAACTGGTGTAAGGTGGTATCTCAATGTGGTTTTGATTTGGATTTCCCTGATGGCTAATGATGATGAACATTTTTTCATGTGTCTGTTAGCCATTTTTATGTCTTCTTCAGAGAAGTGTCTTTTCATATCTTCTGCCCACTTTTTGACTTGATTATTTGTTTTTTGGGTGTTGAGTTTGAGAAGTTCTTTATAGATCTTGGATACCAGCCCTTTATCTGTAGTGTCATTTGCAAATATCTTCTCCCATTCTGTGGGTTGCCTCTTTGTTTTGTTGACTGTTTCCTTTGCTGTGCAGAAGCTTTTTATCTTGATGAAGTCCCAAAAGTTCATTTTTGCTTTTGTTTCACTAGCTTTTGGAGATGTATCTTGAAAGAAGTTGCTGTGGCCGATGTCAAAGAGGTTACTCCTATGTTCTGCTCTAGGATTTTGATGGATTCCTGTCTCACATTGAGGTCTTTCATCCATTTTGAGTTTATCTTTGTGTATGGTGTTAGAGAATGGTCGAGTTTCATTCTTCTGCATGTGGCTGTCCAATTTTCCCAGCACCATTTATTGAAGAGACTATCTTTTTTCCATTGCATATTTTTTCCTGCTTTGTCAAAGATTATTTGACCATAGAGTTGAGGGTCCATATCTGGGCTCTCTATTCTGTTCCATTGGTCTATATGTCTGTTTTTGTGCCAGTACCATGCTGTCTTGGTGATCACTGCTTTGTAATATAGCTTGAAGTCGGGCAATGTGATGCCCCCAGCTTTGTTTTTCTTTTTCAACATTTCCTTGGTGATTTGGGGTCTTTTCTGATTCCATACAAATTTTAGGATTGTTTGTTCCAGCACTTTGAAAAATGTCATTGGAATTTTGATCGGGATGGCATTGAAGGCATAGATTGCTCTGGGTAGCATAGACATTTTAACAATGTTTATTCTTCCGATCCATGAGCATGCAATGTTTTTCCATCTTTTTGTGTCTTCTTCAATTTCTTTCATGAGTGTTCTGTAGTTCCTAGAGTATAGATCCTTTACCTCTTTGGTTAGGTTTATTCTGAGTTATCTTATGGTTTTTGGTGCTATTGTAAATGGAATCATTTCTCTAATTTCTCTTTCTGCAGTTGCATTGTTAGTGTATAGGAAAGCAACTGATTTCTGTGCATTGATTTTGTGTCCTGCCACGTTACTGAATTGCTGTATGAGTTCTAGTAATTTGGGGGTGGAGTCTTTTACGTTTTCCACATAAAGTATCATGTCATCTGCGAAGAGAGAGAGTTTGACTTCTTCTTTGCAAATTTGAATACCTTTTATTTATTTTTGTTGTCTGATTGCTGTTGCTAGGACTTCTAGTACTATGTTGAACAATAGTGGCGAGAGTGGGCATCCTTGACGTGTTCCTGATCTTAAGGGAAAGGCTCTCAGCTTTTCCCCATGGAGGATGATATTTGCTGTGGGTTTTTCATAGATGGATTTTATGAACTTGAGGAATGTTCCCCCGACACTATACTCTGAAGAGTTTTAATCAGGAAAGGATGCTGTATTTTGTCAAATGCTTTTTCTGCATCAATTGAGAGGACCATATGGTTCTTCTCTCTCCTCTTATTAATGTGTTCTGTCACACTGATTGATTTGCGAATGTTGAACCACCCTTATATCCCGGGGATAAATCCCACTTGGTCCTGGTGGATGGTCCTTTTAATGTATTGTTGGATCCTATTAGCTAGGATTTTGTTGAGGATTTTGGAATCCATATTCATCAGGGATATCGGTATGAAGTTCTCCTTTTTGATGCAGTCTTTGCCTGGTTTGGGGATTAAGGTAATGTTGGCCTCATAGAATGAGTCTGGAAGCTTTCCTTCTGTTTTTATTTTTTGAAACAGCTTCAGTAGAATAGGTATTATTTCTTTTTTGAATGTTTGGTAGAATTCCCCAGGGAATCCATCAGGCCCTGGACTCTTGTTTTTTGGGAGGTTTTTAATCACTGCTTCAATCTCGTTACTGGTTATTGGCCTATTCAGATTGTCAATTTCTTCCTGTTTCAGTCTTGGCAGCTTATAGGTTTCCAGGAAGGCATCCATTTCATCCAGATTGCTCAGTTTATTGGCATATAGTTGTTGATAATAATTTCTAATAATTGTTTCTATTTCCTTGGTGTTAGTCATGATCTCTCCCCTTTCATTCATAATGTTATTAATTTGGGTCCTTTCCCTTTTCTTTTGGATAAATCTGGCCAGTGGTTTATCGATCTTATTAATTCTTTCAAAGAACCAGCTTCTAGTTTCGTTGATCTGATGTACTGTGTTTCTGGTTTCTAATTTATTGATCTCTGCTCTAATCTTAATTATTTCTCTTCTAATGCATGGCTTAGGCATCATTTGTTGCTTTTTCTCTAGTTCTTTAAGGTGTAGACTTACTTGGTGAATTTGGGATTTTTCTATTTTTTTTGAGTGAGGCTTGGATGGCTATTTATTTTCCCCTTAGGACCGCCTTTGCAGTATCCTGTAGGTTTTGGACTGATGTGTTTTCATTCTCATTGGTTTCCATGAATTGTTTAAGTTCTTCTTTGATTTCCTGGTTGACCCAAACATTCTTGAGCAGAGTGGTCTTTAGCTTCCAAGTGTCTGAATTTCTGCCCAATTTTTTCTTGTGATTGAGTTCCAGTTTGAAAGCATTGTGGTCTGAGAATATGCAGGGAATAATCTCAATCTTTTGGTATCGGTTGAGACCTGATTTGTGACCCAGTATGTGGTCTATTCTGGAGAAAGTTCCATGTGCACTTGAGAAGAATGAGTATTCTGTTGTTTTAGGGTGGAATGTTCTGTATATATCTATGAGGTCCATCTGATCCAGTGTGTCATTCAAAGCTCGTTTCTTTGTTGATTTTCTGCTTAGACGATTTGTTTATTGCTGAGAGTGGAGTATTGAGGTCTCCTACAATTAACGTATTGTTATCAATAGGACTCTTTATTTTGGTTAACAGTTGGCTTATGTAGATGGCTGCTCCCATGTTGGGGGTGTAGATATTTACAATTGTTAGATCTTCTTGTTGGATAGACCCTTTAAGAATGATATCATGACCTTCTGTGTCTCTAACTACAGTCTTTAGTTTAAAATCTAATTTGTCTGATATGAGAATTGCTACCCCAGCTTTCTTTTGAGGTCTGCTGGCATGGAAGATGGATCTCCATCCCTTCACTTTCAGTCTGGATGTATCTTTAGGTTCAACATGAGTCTCTTGTAGACAGCATATGGATGGGTCCTGTCTTTTTATCCAGTCTGCAACCCTGTGCCGTTTTATGGGAGCATTTAGGCTGTTCAGGTTGAGAGTGATTATTGAAAGATATGAATTAATTGTCATCATGTTGCCTGTGAAGACGTTGTTTTTATAGATTGTCCCTGTAAATTTCTGTTGTATGTGACTCTTGGGGTCTTTCTCCTTTTATAGAACCCCCTTAATATTTCTTGCAGGGCCAGCTTAGTGATCACATATTCTTTCAGTTTCTGCCGGTCGTGGAAGCTCTGCATCTCTCCATCCATTCTAAATGAAAGCCTTGCTGGATAAAGTGTTCTTGGCTGCATGTTCTTCTCATTTAGTACCCTGAATATGTCTTGCCAGGCCTTTCTGGCTTGCCAGGTCTCTGTGGATAGGTCTGACGTTATTCTGATGTTCCTCCCTCTGTACGTAAGGAATGTCTTCCCCCTAACTGCCCTTAAGATAGTTTCCTTGGTTCTAAGATTTGTGAGTTTTACTATTACATGCCGGGGTGTTGGCCTGTTTTCCTTGATCTTGGGTGGGGTCCTCTCTGCCTCTAGGACACTAATGTTTCTTTCCTTCCCCAGATTAGGGAAGTTCTCAGCTACGATTTGCTCAAATATATCTTCTAGTCCTCTCTCTCTCTCCACCCCCTCTGGGATTCCAATAATTCTGACATTGGAACGCTTCGTGGTGTCACTTATTTCTCTGATTCTATTTTCATGGATTCTGAATTGTTTTTCCCTGGCCTCCTCTTTTCCCTTTTTATCTATTATATTGTCTTCCAGGTCGCTTATTCTTTTTTCTGCCTCACTTACCCTAGCTCTTAGATTATCTAGATTAGATTGGATCTCATTAATAGCATATTTAAGTTCTGCCAATTCAGCTTTCGTTTCTGCCCTTAGAGACTCTATGTTGCCATTAATTGATTTCTCCATTCTAGCCATTGTCTTCACAATTGCTAGCCTGAATTCCATCTCTGACATCTTGGTTATATCTGCATCCATTTGTAAATCTGCGGCATAAGTCATAATCTCTGAGTCTTTCCTATTTTGGGGGTTCCTCCTCCTAGTCATTCCGTTGGTGGGTGTTTGAGGGAATGTATAGAGTCCAAATTATTGACCACAACCCAAGCAAGATGCACCTGTTTTTTTGGGACCTTAGAGTTGCTGGCCTCTTGTTCTCCCAGCCCATCTTCTGTGGGAGGGGCCTGCTGCACTGTTACTCAGGCAACCCTGTTGGGTTGGAGTTGCCCTGCCCCCCTGTGGCAGGGGATTGCGTCAGTGGGAACCAGTTTTTTGGGGCTTTTGTTCTCTGGTGGCTTTCCCTGGCGGCTTTCTGCGTCTCTTCCGAGAGTCAGAGCAGAAGAGACTGTTTCCAACCCTCTGCCTCAGAGCAGAAAGATCGCAGTCTGTTCTTCAGTGAGCTCTCCAGGCCACAGTCTCTCCGTTTCTGTCTGTGCTGCTATAAACTGCAGCGTCCTGGGTTGTGCGCCCCTCTGCAGCACTCCCAGTCCTGCCTCCAGGTTGGGGCATGTCTCCGCCCTTTGTGCTTTTAAAACTGCCAGCTGCCCCCAGTTCGCATGCATGACCCTGCCGCTCCAGTTTCCATCTAAAGTCCTTTCCCTGCTGCTACCGGTCTGCGAGTCTGTGCCCTGTCCCCAGCATGGGAGGTTATCGCTCACCGGTGGTGTAGGATCCCCACGGCCAGGCTCCCTCCTGCTGCCATTTATCCTCCGATATCTGCCCATGGAATCACGGCTCCCCACTTCGTACCTCGAAACCAACCACCTGTGATCTTCTGTTTGTAGAGATCCAGATCTATCGTCTGACATCTCAGACAGATTTCGTGGGTACTCAGAGTGGTCTGGTAGATATCCAGCTCAATTCCGGGGACCAGTTGGAATAGGGTCCCCTACTCCTCCGCCATCTTTTCCCTGTGTCGGACCTTAGAACACTTTAAAGCTACAAGGACATTCCCTCCCAACTTACATACTTTGTGGTCCCATATTTTAGTCCTGCCCCATTTTGTTAGCCCCCCAAATTAAAAGTATTAGACTGGCTGGCTCAGTCAGGAGAGCATGCAATTCTTGATCTCGGGGTTGTGAGTTTGAGCCCCATATTGGGCATAGAGCTTACTTAAAAAAGAAGGATTAGTATTTATGGAAACAGTTTTTGCTTAGATTTAGCCACATGTTTACAAATTCTTTGTTCGCTATCCCTCTTGCACTGGAATCATTTCCCTCTTCCTGAAGTACAACTTTTAGAAGTTCATTTAGTATAGTTATGCTTGTAATAAACTCAGTTTTGTTTATCTGAAAATATATTTCTTGTTACTCATTATTTTTAAACCAGATTTTAAATTGATGTATACATACAAGTTCTATAAGCATGCTTGTACAAATCTTTTTGTGGACAAATGTGGATATATCTTTTGGGTAAATGCCTAGGAGTAGAATGGCTGGGTCATAGGGTAGGTCTTTGTCTAAAATTAAAACTGTCAAAAGTTTTCCAAAAACACCTGTTCCACTTTATCCTATTGGCAATGTATGAGAATTCCAGGCACTCCAAATTCTGGTTAACAATTACTGCTATCAGCATTTTAATCTTGCCTGTTTTATTGGGTTTGTAGTAACATAATATTGTGGTTTAATTTACATCTCTCTGATGACTAGGCAACTTTTTACATACTTATTGGTCATTCCAATCTTTTTTTGTGTGTGTGAAATTCAACTACTTTATTCATTTTAATGTTTTCTTTTTTTTTGACTGTTTATTTGTAGTTATTTATATATTCTGAATATTAATTCTATGTTAGATATATATTCTACAAATAATCTGTCCCAGTCTGTGGCTTGCCTGTTCACATTCTTAATGGTATCATTTGGTGAGTAAATGTGTTTCCTAATTTTGAAATCTAATTTATGAAGTTTTTCTTTTATGATTAGTGCCTTTTGTGTCATTAGAAATATTTGATTCTCCCAATGTCATGAAGATATCCTCCCATTTTCTTTGAGAAGGTCTATAGTTGTAGTTTCTATGTTTAGATCTATGATCCATCTAAAATACATTTTTATGTTTGGTGCCAGGTAAGGGTAGAGATTTACTTTTTCATATAGTTATGCAGTTGTTCCTGCAACATTTGTGAAAAGCAAATTCTTTTCCCCTTGGGTTGCCTTGGTAGATTTCTCAAAACTCAATGACAACAAATTTATGGCTCTATTTTTTACTTTGTTTTGTTCCATTGAGTCGTATCTCTATCCTTAGACCAACAGCACACTGTCTTGATTATGATTGTTTTCTGTAGGTCACAAAACAGTCTTCCATGTTCATTCATATTTTCCAAGGTTGTGTCAGGTATTCAGGTTCTCTGTGAAAATCCCATGAAAATATTACAATCAGCTGATCAATTTCTTTTTTTTTAAAGGCACCTGAGAATTTTGATTGGGACTACACCAAATCTATAGTTAAATTTGGAGAAAATAGACATATAGAAACATTAGCAATATCGGTGCTTCCAAACCATGAACATGGCATAAGTCTCCATTTATTTATTTAGGCATTCTTTAAATTCTCTCCGTTGATTTGGAGTTTTTAATGGTAACTAGCATATTTCATTATCTAACTACCAAGTACTTTATGTTTTTTAATTCTAATATAATGGTACTATTTAATTTCATATTCTAAGGTTTTGTTACTACTATATAGAAGCTCCCACTGCCCTCTACCACCGCCCCATTCCGGTCTTTGGCCCCTCCACCTCCTTAGTCCAACTTCTCTGCTCAATCTCTTCTCTCCTCCAGCATCAATCATCTTCCCAGCCCTCCACCACCTCCCCTTTCCCCAGTCCTGTAGCCCCACCCCATGTCCAGTCCTTCAGCTTCTTCCTGTCCCAGGTCCTGTAGTTCTGCCCCTTCCAGTCTTCCAAACCCTCTCTTCTATCAGGTCCTCTACAAACACCCCTCTTTCTAGTCTTAAGCCCCACCCACTTTCCTTACTCCCCCAGCACCATTATACCAGTCCAGTCCTCTCCCCAGTTCTCTTTTCCCTCCCCTCTCTCTACTCCAGCAACCTCTCCCATCTCCCCAGTCCTGGAACTCCTCCTCTCTCCCCAGTCCTCTAGCTCTGGCCACTTTCCTCATTCCAATGCCCTCCCCATCCTGGTTCCCCCAGGTCTGCAGTTCTGCCCCCCTCCAATCCACCTGCCTCCCACTCCTCAGTTCTCCATCCCTGCCCATTTGTTTTTACTACTCCAGTCCTGCTGCAATTCCTATACCTCTAGCCATGTTCCCCTCCCTGAGCAGGTTCCTGAGTGTGTTCAGAGTGGAGGGTGTGCCTCTCCTCCAATTTCCCTGTCTCCCTTTCTTCTTTGTCCCTGTATAAATGCCATGTCTCAGAGTTCCAGCCCTGCTCAATGTCCTTTGGCCTGGCCCTCTTTTTTTTTTTTTTAATATTTTATTTAGTTGAGAGAGAGAGAGGGAGTGTGAGTAGGGGGAGGGGCAGAGGGAGAAGAAGACTTCCCGCCAAGCAGGGAGCCCAATGCAGGGCTCAATCCCAGGACCCTGGGATTATGACCTGAGCTGAAGGCAGATGCTTAACCGACTGAGCCACCCAGGCACCCCATGGCCCTCTTTTTTAATTATGTTGCTCTTCTTCCCTTCTCTGGTCCTTAATCATTTTGCCTGCCCCTTGCTCCATCATTATCCTACTCTGCTCTACCCTCTCTCGTGTCCTTTCCCTGTCCCATCCCCATCCCCCAGCTCTCAGGTAGGTCTTCATTCATCTTACTGCTTTCCCCTCACAGTAGTTTTATTTTGAATTTTATTAGTGTTTGTGAGGTTGAACACGTTTCATGCTTAAAGGAAACTTTTACATCTTTTGGTTGTCTTTTGCCCATTTTTCAGTATGACTTTGTCTATGTGACATAATTTTGCTGAATTTTTTCAAGCTGAATTTACAGTCTGAATTTGCTCTGGTATCATTTTTGCAGGAGTTATGTTGTTGTTTTTCATAAATGGGCAAATATATTGGCCTTTTCTCTCTTTGTCCCTGGATGAGTCATAGAATGTCTTACACCAAAGTTAAAGGTGGAATTACCCCATATTTTCTTCTGGTACTTACATGATTTAGGGTTTTTAACATTTATTTTGGTAATCCATTTGGAATTTATTCTTGTATGTGGTTTGTGATATTAATCTAATTTTAGCTTTTCCCAAATTGCTACCCAGCTGTCACAACACTATTTGTTAAAAAGTCTGTCTTTGTTTCAGTGGTTTGAGATGCCACCTCTGCGTACTTGTCTGTTTCTGGATATTCTACTTTATTCCACAGGTCTGTCTTCATGAAATAAAGAACACTGGACTTAGAGCTGAGTTATTTGGGTTCCATTGGTCTAGATGTCTGTTTTTGTGCCAGTACCATGCTGTCTTGGTGATCACTGCTTTGTAATATAGCTTGAAGTTGGGCAATGTGATGCAAGATAATGAAAGTAAAATCATTTGGTTACTCTACTGTGTGGCCGGTACATATTAGATATTTTACATGTATAATGTCATTTAATCTTTACAACATTCTTGTTGGTATACCTTGTTATTCTTTGTTATTCTTCATGCAGAAGAATGAAACTTCGACCATTCTGAGGTAGTGTAGTGTCTTCACCTGTGCTCCCTTGCTACCCAATATGTGACTCTTATAACATTTATCCTATTATCTTACAAATGGTTCATTTTTTTGAGATGGTGGGAGGGGAAGAGGGAGTAGGAGAGAATCTTAAGCAGGATCCATGCCCAGCAGAGCCCACCGTGGAGCCTGAGGTGAGGCTCGATCTCACGACCCTGAGGTCATGACCTGAGCCCAAATCAAGTCTGAGGCTTAACCGACTGAGCTACCCAGGAGCCCCACAAATGGTTCATTTTAAGGTTCTTTATAGTTGTCTGTTAACTATGGGTGATGATAGTCCCTCTCAGCTTGGGCTTGTGGGGATTAAATAGCATGACTCAGTGATTGGCACACAGTTAGCTTTTAATAAATGTTAATCACTATTCTTATTACATATGTGTCCCCACTAAGTAAGGGAACTAACATCCTTTATTCATAAACGGTCTGCCTCATTGTAGGGTTTGTGTGAGTGGATGAAGCACCGCTTCACTGCAAAGCACTCCAGTGCAAGCAAAGGCGGGAGGAAGTCCTTAGGGCTGGAAGCCTCGGAAGAGTTCTTAGGATTTTGTGTGTAGAATATGAAGTTTTGAAAATGGTTGAATTGGGGTGGCAACATTCCGATCAAGGATGGCTTTCAGGAAAGGTTGGTGCAGTGGGCGGGATATTTATTAAAATCAGGCCAATGGCTCCATTCCGAAACAGACACAAAACAAGTCCCCTTTGAGGGCCAGGAAGCTCGCTCGGATTGTGGGACCAGAAAGGCACCGAGACCAAGGCCCCGTCGCGGCGTCTAGGTCCCAGATTCACTTGTAGCCGAGAGGGGATCGGGTCGCTTCGAAGGCTATTCTGGAAGGTGTTGCCCGTTTTGGGGTGGTACTGGGGTCAGGTTCGGTCTCTGATTCCCAGGGTCCTCGAGCCCTCCCACCCACAAAATCCCCAAGACCCCTCTTCTTGAACCCTGCATTGGTTTTTCCTGCAGAGCCAGCATCTCCCCCCGCGGCACTTCCTGGCTTGTCACTCACCTGTGCACAGCCAATCAGCACCCGGAGGTTGGGCGACTCGTCGGAGAGAGAAGGGGCGGCTACTTCCTGCGCGCCAATGAACCCGCAGACTCACAAGGAGGGGGGGGCGGGCCTGCAGCTGTGAGCGAGCCAATCAGGGACCACCAGCGGTTGGCGGCTCGGGAGGCAGTTACTCGCGCTCTCGCTTTCCCAAGATGGCGGCCGCGAAGGACGGTTGTGGCTTAGGAGAAGTGGCCACAGGGAACGGGCGGCGGCTCCACCTAGGGATTCCTGAGGCGGTGTTTGTGGTAAGACGCACGCTGGTCCTCGGCATGTTGGCGCTAGGCCGCGGGCTACCCCTACTTCCCGGCCTTCACCCCGGCCTCGACTATTGGGGGAGGAGTTGAGCAAATGGAACTGGAAGAGAGCGCTTCGCCTGCTCTCCCCCTCTACGCCTAGACGAACTGAACTGCTGGTACCCCCCCACCCCCCACCCCGGAGGGAAACGCGGTCGGCGAACAGAAGGGGACGCCGGGCGGGAGGACTGTGGAGCGGGGCGGTCTGAGGGGCCTCCCCCCGGATGCCGAGTTTCACCCTCTGCTGCTTGAAAAGGGAAGGGGGAGGCGGTGAGCAGCCGGAGAGGGACTCACCCTGGATGCTGGAGGGACCGACGGTTATATGGTGACTTAGGATACAATGAGTAGGCAGAACAGCTGGTGCTTAGGTGTGAAAATAGGAAATTACACCTAGTCTGTTCAAGGAAGGCAGTGGTCTGTTGCCTTGCAGGAATGGAAGAAGAGACTGATGGGAAGGTAGGATAGAGTCAGAGTGTGAAGGCTTTGTGTGTCCTGCTAAGGAATTGAGGCTTTTATCCAGTAGGCAACGGGCTGTCATTAGAAGGTATCTAAATAAAGGCACGGTATAATCATGTTTGGTTTTAGGTACATCATTCTAACAACTTAGTAGAGAATGCATCGTGTGGAGTTGAGAGAGGAGGTAGGGAATACAATTTGGAGGCATTACAGAACACGGGGATCAACCCAAGTCCAATCAAAGAGAAGCAACTAGATAACTTCAACACTGTCCTTTCATTAAGCCATTCTAGAAATAGTATTTCAAAACTGTTTGAATAATGAGAGAAAACACGACTGGCCTTCAGGTCAGTATCATCTGTCTTTCACTCAGTTCTGACCGAGCTACTATAAAGTCTTAACGGAATTTTCCTGACCTTTTGGTTTGTACCTATATTGCTTTATTTCCACCTTTTTGTTAATGATACCTTACATCATTCAAAATACCCATTTCTTTTATTTATTCTTTATTTAGACCACTTTTATATACACTCTGTATTGCATATTTGCATTTGCTGATTCAATTTTGTAGTTGTTTTCTTTTGTTATTTTGTGTTTTCTCCCTGAGCTGTGCCATTTATTTCTTTACATTCGTTTCCCAACTAATGGTAATGAGACAAAATTTGTTGAGTGCCACGCACTTTCCTAACGCTTTTCCAAAACTCCAGGACATAGGTATTATCGTTCCCATTTTGTGGATGATGAAACTGAGGAACTTAAGTCACTTGGCTCCAAGTCATATAGTGTGAAAGTAAGCAAGTTATCCAGGATTTGAACTTCGGCAATCTGTGGAGCACCAGAGCCCCTATTTACATGCTCTGCCAGTGGGAGGAAAGTAAGGTAGTCATCTTGGCTCAGTGTCATTTCTCTTGGTCCTAGCACAGCACCTGACACATAGTATAAGCTCATAACTAGATGTTGAATTCAATTTCCATAGTGCCTTAAATAATACGTTCTTGATCCTCAGCTAGAGATGGCTTCAAAAAACTAATTCAAGAGGGTACACTTTATCTGAGGCTTTATAAAGTCTTATCTTAAAATGCCTTTTCCCCCTAAAATTGCTCTGGGTTATTTTTTCTAGACCTTGAGATTTCTACCAGTAGAATATAATACATAAGCAATCCAAATTTTATGTAATTATTTGAATAACATGGTACTGTAGAAAGAACATTGGCTTCTAAGTAGCCAGGGTTTGAATCCTGCCTCTACTTTGCAATTGCTGCTTCATCTTGACCATTTTATTTTTTACCACTTTGAGCCTCAGTTACTTTCACTGAAATAGCGATAACAATATTTAGAGAGTTGCTATGAGAAGCAATATGTGCTTTCAGTATAACAAGTAGATGCTTAATATATATTAGTTTCTGTGATATAGGAGGCCCTATACTGTTCTGGTTAAAAGTCAGACCTCATCCTTTTCTCCATTCCCACTGGTGCCATAGTTTGTTTTCTTTCTCTGCTTGAACTGTCATTTTCCCCCTTGCCCGGTTGCTGATGTCTTAATCTCTCAACATCTAGTTCAGATATGACCTCCCTGTAGTTTTTCTTTTTTTAAAAAAAGATTTTATTTATTTATTTTAGGGATAAAGACAAAGAGCTTGCAAGGTGGGGGTGGGAGCAGAGGGAGAAGGACAAGCAGACTCTGTGCTGAGCGCAGAGTCCAGGGTAGGGCTCAATCCCACCACCGTGAGATCATGATCTGAGCAAAAATCAAGAGTTGCACGCTTAACCAACTGAGCCACTCAAGCTCCCCTCCCTGTAGTTTTTCTTGAGCACTGCCCCAAGACAGAATTTTTGGCACTTTCATCTGTTCCCTCAGCACATTGTATTATAGACATATATAAACATAGCTAATGTTTGTTGAGCACTTACTAGCTGTCATGTATTCTTGTAAGCATTTTACACATGCTAACTCATTTAGTCCCCTGTGAGAAAAAGGTATTTTCATTTTACAGATGAGAAACTTGACGCAAAGAGAGAGGTTCAGTAACTTCTCCAAAGTGAACACATCTAGTACGTGGTGAAGCCAGGATACAAACAAGGCAGGCCCTGTCTCTTAGCCACAATTCTGTGCTGCTTAATTCTGCTTGCTAGACTCTAAGCTCCTAGCAACATTTACCAGGTGCTAGAAACTTTGACTTATATCTCTTTCCTGCAGTGACCCTTCTGGGAGGATGGTGTCTCCATTATACATGCAGAATTCAGCCATTGCCCCCAGCCTCACCTTTTCAATTTCTTTTACTATGTCTCTAGCTTGATGGCTTCAGAGTTCACACTCCCTTGCTGTTGTTTTTCTTTTGCTTCTTGTCTTGTTTTGGCTAAAATACTCCCTTAATAGCTAGTAAGTATGGATAAGAATAATGATATAGAGATCTCAGAAACCGTAAGGTAATTGAATTTAACTTAAAATGAAGGAATAAAGTTCTTTAAAGTGCTGGAAACGTCTAATAGGATTGCCTTAAAATTTCCATATATTTTCACTTAGTTCCTGATCCTTATCTTATTAACTCGTTTTTCTTCAAGGACCAGCATGTAGTATACATTTAAAAAATGCTGTTCAGTTTTGCTACTTTTCTTTTGCTTCATTATTCCTTTTACAAAAGATTGTTCTGTTTGCCTTTCAGGTTTACTTTATTTCCACCACTTGATACTTAAGGAGGTATTTGTGGCTTGCCTTGGGAACCTAACGACCATATGTTAGCATGATTTCTATGGTAGAACTTGCATTAAAAATTTTAGTCGATAATTTTGGCATAAAATCTGTTGAGTCGTTTTGTGACTAGGCTATATGACTAGGCAATGCGTTTGATTGTTTGTAATTTTCATATTTACTACTAGGGTCGCCTGGGGGGTGCATAAAGCAGGTAAGGTCATCTTTCTCTCCCTATAAATAAATAAAAATAAAAAGAGGAAGGTGGAGGAAGAATAAATTAGCTACATAATGTATGTGCACTGTCTGAAATGGTCTTGAATTTTTTATAACTACATTTTAGTTAAAAACAAGTATTTGGAAAAAAGAAACAAGCTTTTTCTTTTTTTTTTTTTTAAAGATTTTATTTATTTATTTATTTGACAGAGAGAGACACAGCAAGAGAGGGAACACAAGCAGGGGGAGTGGGAGAGGGAGAAGCAGGCTTCCCGCTGAGCAGGGAGCCCGATGTGGGGCTCGATCCCAGGACCCTGGGATCATGACCTGAGCCGAAGGCAGACGCTTAACGACTGAGCCACCCAGGCGCCCCAGAAACAAGTTTTTTCTTTCTTTTTTGCTTTAAAGATAAATTTCAAGCAGTCAAAAATCAGATTAGAGGTATGAATTCTAAAATTTGAGAGTACCTGGGGGACTCAGTTGGTTAAGCGACCAATTCTTGGTTTTGGCTCAGGTCATGATCTCAGGGTTTAAAATCTCTTAAAAAAAAAGTCTAAAACTTGTGTTATTTTGATATTAAAGGAAGATGTAGATTCCTTCATGAAACAGCCTGGGAATGAGACTGCAGATACAGTACTAAAGAAGCTGGATGAACAGTACCAGAAGTATAAATTTATGGAACTCAACCTTGCTCAAAAGAAAAGGAGGTAAGTATAAACATTTACAAGTTGTTTTTTGTTGTTAATTTTGTATGGCTTAAACTTTAAAAATCAAGACATAATTTACATATAATAAAATGTCCAGATGTTGAATATTCAGTTTAATGAATTTTCACATATGTATTCATTTCTATAACCATTGCCCAGAGCAATATGTAGAATATTCCTGTTACTCTAGGAAGTTCCCTATCGCCCCTTTCTGGCCAACTCTGCCCACTCTGTGACAACCATTGTTCTGATTGTTTTCATCATAAATTTGTTTTTGTCTGTTCTTGAACTTCATGTAAGTGAAAGCATATAGTAACTACTATTTTATGTCAGGCTTCTTACAGGTAGTATAATGCTTTTGAGAGTCATCCATGGTCTTGTGTGTATCAGTAAATTAGTTTCTTTTTAGTGCTGAATCTTCCTCCATTGTATGTATATGTACCACCCACAATTTTTATCTATTTGCCTGTCAATGGACATTTAGGTTGTTTATATACTGTGGATGTATTATTTGACTCAACACCATTTAATTTTAATGTAGTCCAATTTAACAATCTGTTTCCTCCTGTTTAAGGAATATTTTCCTATCCCAAGTTCATGAAGATATCCTCCTAATATTTTATTCTCACTTTTATTGTTTTATCTTTCACAACTGTGTTGCTAAATTTCGAAGCAATTGTGAAATTTTTTTTTTTTAAAGATTTTATTTATTTATTTGAGACAGACAGAATGAGAGAGACAGAGAGCACATGAGAGGGGGGAGGGTCAGAGAGAGAAGCAGGCTCCCTGCCGAGCAGGGAGCCCGATGCGGGACTCGATCCAGGGACTCCAGGATCATGACCTGAGCCGAGGGCAGTCGCTTAACCAACTGAGCCACCCAGGTGCCTGCAATTGTGAAATTTTCAAGCATGTTTCTTGTCTTCTCAATACTGTAAATTGATAGTTGGATCTGCAGTCTTGATCATATTCAGGGTCTTTGTGACAACACTGCTTCATAGGTTTGTGTATTGTTTTTCCATTAAGAGGTAGATAGTGTCTAGTTGTCTCTTTTTATGGTGCTCATTGCCTAGATACATTAATTGTGAGTTGCCAAATGATGTTCTAATTCAGTTATTTTTCACCTGTTAATAAGTCTGGTATACTTCTATAAAGAGAAATAATCCCTACTCATTATTTGATAAGAGTAGCTGTAGTTCCTGTCACCTTCAGCAGCTCTCTGCTACCTTCCAACAAAGAAGGTGTGTGTTTGTTTTCTCTGGCTATTTGAGTGGTCACAGGTGGGAGTGCTGGTCTGCCATCTTAACCTGAAACAATTTTTATCCCTTTTTAAAAACTTTTTAGTCTATATTATTAGGCACATGCAATTTGAGATTTATTATGTCTTGGCGAACGTAACCTTATATAAGGTAATGCTTATTGTTTTAAAGTCTCTTTTGTTGGATACTTCCAGCTATCCCAGCTTTCTTTTGGTTAACATTTTCTTATTTCATCTTTTCCAATCCCTTTACTTTCTGCCTGTTTATTATTTATTTTAAGGGTGTACCATGTAAACAACATAAGGTTATTGTTTTAAATCTAGCCTTTTTAGATCAACTGATTTTTCTTTTGGGGTATGTTCAAGATGATAATCTCTTGTTTCATTTTACTGTAGTTTGTCTATGTGTGGATGTTTTTCTTCTTTCTTCACTAGCTATATGTCAGCTTCCTGTAACTATGGATAACTGTGTGGTTTGCCTTTATCCATAGAGGATTTTGCTTTTGCCAGGAGTGGTGATTCTATACCAGCCTCTTCCTGTTGTGGCACTTAATATGTGAGCTTCCCCACCGAGTTGCCGAGGCAGGGACCCAGGCTTGGGTCTGTAGCTGATAGCAGCACCTGACTCATGATGCTTACTTTTCTCTAGTTCTCACTGCTCAACTCAAAGCTTTTTTCAGTTTTTTACCCTTTGATTTTTTCTGGAACTTCCCTTACCTCTGTGATATCAGCTATGCTACAAAAACTATTTTTGTGCATGATCGAGTTGTTTTGCAGCAGATGGCTCTGTGTAGTTTGGATACTAACCTTTTTCTTTTACATATCCTGTAAATTTTTCCTTGCAGCCTATCATTTGCCTTTAACTTTACCTTCAGCTGTATAAAAGTTCTTTAGTATTTCATAATTGTTTTGTGGTAATCTCCTCAACACCTGGATTGTATGTCTTTTATCGTTCTTTAACTGGAAATTTTGTGATTATCATATTTTGCATTTTTTTTCTGGTAATTTTTTTTCTCTTGTCTTCTTCTGGGATTAGATTTTGATGCTTCTAACTTGGCCTTCCATTTCTCTTTATTATTTCCTCTCTTCTACTGACTTTGGTAATTTGTCTTTTGGTCATTAGATGGATGTCCATGAGTTCTTTATTTCAGCCATTATATTTTTTGTACCTAGTCGTTTTGGTTAGTTCTTCTTAACAGCTAGCTACTTGTTTCTTTATATTATCAATATCCTTTCTTTTCTCTCTGAGGTATTTTTAAATACTCACTGTATAATCTTATCTTTTAGTATTTCATTTTTTTTCATCTGATGGGTGTTGTTGAGTTTATTGTCTTTATTTTATTGTAGTTGTGTTTATCAGATTATCATTTCTTTTCCCCATCAGCTCATATTCCCTCAGGGATATCAGTTTCTTTGGTCACTAATGTGTGTGGGGTTGGGGGTAATTTAAGCCCCTCCTGGTGAGTACGGGTAGGAAGAATGCTGCTGGTGTTACAATCTAGGGCACCACCATTGGACAGATGTTCCTTCTCCCAAACCAGGTGACTTGGCCTCTGAGGATTCTTTTTGTTCCTCTGCCCTTGGCTGTCTTCACTGTTATCACTCCTGGGAGTAGGAGTCAGGGGGCGGACTGTTGGGGACCAGTATTTGTCTTCTCAGCTCCTTAGCCTGACCTCTCTGCTTCTGGTCAATTCTACCATTTTTCCACCCTGTAGCGGTGAGGGGGTAGGTAAGGTGATTCACCCACGGCAGTTTAGAGGGAGGAATAAACATCTAAAAAGCTTTCCTTTAACTCTACTCCCCTTTTGAAGATTTGATCTGCTTTCCTTCTAAGCCGCTATCTCCCTTCTCACTCTTCTACCCACTCCTAGAACCTAGAGATTTCCATTGCTCATATAATAACAAAGACCTAGAACTGACCCAAGTGTCCATTGGCAGGAGAGTAGATAAAGAAGTTGTGCTATATGGGGCGCCTGGGTGGCTCAGTCGTTAAGCGTCTGCTTTCGGCCCAGGTCATGATCCCAGGGTCCTGGGATTGAGCCCCGCATCGGGCTCCCTGCTCCACGGGAAGCCTGCTTCTCCCTGTCCCACTCCCCCTGCTTGTAATCCCTCTCTCGCTATGTCTCTCTCTGTCAAATAAATAAATAAATCTTAAAAAAAAAAAAAGTTGTGCTATATTCATAATTGAATATTACACAGCAGTGAAAATGAATGAATAAGTCTTAGGAACCTAATTGAGTTAAGCAAACCCAAGAAAAATGCATTCAACCCTCAATTATATTAAGCCAAGAAACCAGCAAAGAATATATCGTTTGGGAATATACATAAATGTGATGAAATTATTGGAAAAAGAAGAAAAAGGGGCTGTAAGCACACAGGAGAGCTGTTGTCTCTTGGGATGGAGCAGAGTGGGAAGAGGTATATTGCTTGGACATGCTCAGCGACCTTGGTGATGTGGTTCCTAAGTTGACTGGGGTTGCAGCTGCTTGATTTATTAATATGCTTCATAATTTATGTATTACATGTAATATTTATACATACAAAAATATCATAGAAATCATTGACATGACCAAAAACCTTTATTTGAACATTCTTCTTTTGTTGCATGTGTATCAGATATTTTACAAATAAATAGATAGTTTTAGCATTTACCTATATTAACACGTAATACAAAAGAAAGCACAGTTGGAAGCGCTACAACATCCATTCCATACTGAATTTGTAAAGAGCTCACAGAGCTAAGTAAAGTAAGTAAAAAAAATGAACAATAAATGTGTGTCTCTATATTATTCACTGGACTGTATTTCCAGATAGTGATAGTATTTTTTTTTTTAAGTAGCAGGCTCATCTAACATACTTCTTGCCAGGTCAGTAGCACAGGGTATAATAAAGTTTGCCCTGCTAGTCTCCTTCACATATGCTGTGACTTCCTTTATATGATGCAATAAATATATTTTCTTTGTTTATCAAGTTTTTATTTAAATTCCAATATAGTTAATATACAGCATTATATTGGTTTCAGGTGTACAATATAGTGATTCAACACTTCTATAATAAGTACATTTTCATTATCACATTTAAATTTTGTTTACATACCAATTTCCAGTCATATTTAGTTAAATGTATTCTGAAAGAACCACAGCTTTGTTTTTGTATCCCTAGTTTGTCTTGCTACAAATTCCATTGTGATTTGACAGGGACCCCACAATTAGTTTGCACATTTTTCCATGCGCAACACATTATAACCTTGGGCAGCTTCTAATCACCAGAAGAAAGAGCTAAACCTCAGTGCCAACAAAATAAAAAATGTTTCATTCTTCTAAGTAACTTTCAGTGTTTTCAGCATATTTTTATCTCTTATTTTCTTGTCAGTGAGGCTGATGTTGCTTTGGAATCAGTTGCTAGTAGCTTTTTAAGAATAATTTTTAGTAGATTTTAGTTGTTAGAACACTTTTATGTCCATAGCACAGTTAAGCAGAAGGTACAGAGATTTCCCATATATTCCTTGCCTCCCCACACATGCAGAACCTCCCCCATTATCAGCAGCCTCCACCAGAGTAGGACATTGATTACAATTGATGAGTCAAGGGGTGCCTGGCTGGCCCTGTCATTGGAGCATGTGACTCTTGTTTTCAAGGTCATGAGTTCAGTCCCCACATTGGGTGTAGAGCCTACTTAAAAAATAAATAAATGATGAGTCAGTATCAATATATTATTATTAACTGAAGTCCATAGTTTACCTGAGTGTTCACTGTGGTGGTGTATATTCTGTGGGTTTTGACAAATGGATGGTTTTAATGGTTCTCAAAAAGATAATCAATAGAAAATGCAAAGCTAGTAAGACTGTGTCCTGGTGTTTTTCTTGCCTGCAAAACTAAGTCAACCTTTTTCTTATTCACAGGCTAAAAGGTCAGATTCCTGAAATTAAGCAGACTTTAGAAATTCTAAAATACATGCAGAAGAAAAAAGTAAGTGCATTTTTGTTTCTAAATATGAGTGAACCAGAGACTCATCTTCCTTGACTCTTTGGTCACTGGTATTTGAATGTGTTAGAATATCCGGTCTGCTTTCTTGATACTTGTCACAGTGTACTTCTGTGATAAATTTTGTGGCTTTTTTCCCAAGTCAGCTTTAATTTTAGGGCTTACACTTCTTGGATTCTTTTACTTACATGAAGTATTTGTAAAACTTAAATGCAGTTGAAAGTTATTTTAGGTACAAAAAGAAAATGTCTTATTTTGAGGTAGCAGCATCCAAGGGTTTTTATTGTTGTTATTGTTCTCCCTAAGAATAAGGACTGAGTCTAAGAATCTTTGAAATTGTGTTTTGGGTTCTCATGTAATGGGAAACTGTTACAGAGAGGTTACACTTGACCAGTGTCACATAGCTAGTTATTGGCAGAAGTGTATTTGAGAATCTTCTGAGTCTTAAAACAGTACTCATTAAATAAAAGCAGGCTGTAAAGATTAAATTTTATAAGCATATTGTACTTAAAAGATTATATGGGGGTGCCTGGGTGGCTCAGTCAGTTAAGCATCTGCCTTCTGCTCAGGTCATGATCTCATGGGTTGTGAGATCGAGCCCTGCATTGGGCTCCCTGCTCAGCGGGGAGTCTGCTTCTCCCTCTCCCTCTCCCCTGCCCCCGGCTTGTGCATGCTCTCTCTCTCTCTCTCTCTCTCTCTCTCAGATAAATAAAATCTTTTTAGAAATGTGTATATAATTTATTACTTGACTACTAGAATAACTATTTCCAATACATTATTTTATGTGGTGAAATTTGTAAGAGACTTCAGGAAACTGGTTGGTTGAGCATGAAGCACTAATGAAGGAATAATTGCTAACTTGTGGGAGAGGGAGAGAGAGTGTGAGTGGGGGAGGGGAGGGGAGGGAAAAGGCAGAGGGAGAGAGAGAATCCCAAGCAGACTTCACTCTTAACGCAGAGCTGACATGGGGCTCAATCTCACGACCCTGAGATCATGACCTGAGCTGAAATCAAGAGTCGGAGGCCTCACTGACTGAGCCCCCCAGGCACCCCAATAATTGCTCACTCTTGCATAGCACTTACTCTTTGCCAGGCACTATTTTGTGTGTATGTGTGTGCATGTTTGTGTAAAGTCTGTTTTCCACAGCCTTCAGAGGTATCGGGACTATTATTCTAATTTTATATATCGGGAACCTGAGACACAGATCAAGTGAAATGCCAAATTTACACAAGTAGTAAGTAGCTGAGCCAGAATCCATGCCTCCCATGCCCAGCCATCTGGCACTTATTTTGCCACCACACTTAGTTGGCACGATGGTACTGTTTTAAATGACTTAGGTTCAGCTCTATGATCTCTCCTTTATAGCCTTGTTATTAAACTGACCTATTTACAATACTGTCATTTTTTTTTTTTGAAGGAGTCCACCAGTTCACTGGAGACCAGATTCTTACTGGCAGATAACCTGTATTGCAAAGCTTCAGTTCCTCCTACTGATAAAGTGTGTCTGTGGTTGGGGGTAAGTAACTGAAATAGCCCCAGCTTCCTTGGCTGACACTGGTAAACCAGTGTTTTTCCCACCACAGCAGTACTGTTTAAGCCGGGGGAAGTGCTCATCTCCCTTTGACTGTGGAAGGAACACAGGGTTGGAGTATTGGAAACTGACTGGAATTACAAGTGTGATGAGCCGCAAAAGGTGCTTGTCTCTCCCAGTCAAGACAAAACTAACCAAAGCCCTCTCTCTTCCCCTTCAGATAATGCTTTATCTCTTAAATGTAACAGAAGGAAGAGGAATAGAAATAAAACAGAAAGAACTGCTGAACCTCAGATAAATGTTTCTTCCCCATAAGGGTTTATTAGTTCTGGAAAGATCTCTCAAAACTTAAGGGGGAAAAGATTATTACAAAAACCTTGAGATTAGAGTCCATTTTTAAAACCATATATTTCAGTTTTAGATGATGTCATAGACCTTGTCTGTGATTTTTTCCTATCTTACTCTTCTCAATCCCTGACCAATCATCCAACCCATTCCTGACTGTCCGGCTATCTAGCTGTCCATTGGTCTTTTTATCCCAGACAAGTTCCTGTACCAAGTAGCAAGCTAAGTGTATAGCTCCCATCTCTCCTTACTGGAAGGATTTCCGCCTTGCTGTTATCATGTAGAATCACCCCTTAGAGGCACTCTAATGCTATGAAAGATGGGCAGATTAATACCCCAAAATTCACTCTCTGTGCCTTAGTTCCTCCTCCTTGATTTTTGTTAGTTATAATATTGTCAGGGTTTGTACATTTCTTTCTATAATCCTAATTCCCATACTTATTTAGCTTTAGTTCTGTAAATGGAATAGCTATCTACCCAATGGTTCTAACCCTAGGGGTAATCTTCCTCAATTTCTCTTTCCCTCAGCGCACATTCCATCAGCAGGTGGGGATAAGATGATTCCATAAACTAGACTGGGACAGTAGGGAGCTGTCTGATAAGAATTACAACTGGAATCCACTTCATACCTCATAAGAGAATGAATTCTAAATGTATTACATACTTGCCTGAAATACACCATCAAAGTTCTAGACCAAGTAATAGATAATTTGTTTTATAACCCTGGAATAAGGATGGTTTGTTTAGGCCACAAAACTCAGAAACTAAGGTACCTGGGTGGCTCAGTTGGTTAAGTGATTGCCTTCGGCTCAGGTCATGATCCTGGAGTCCCGGGATCGAGCCCCACGTCGGGCTCCCTGCTCAGCGGGGAGTCTGCTTCTCCCTCTGACCCTCCCCCTTCTTGTGCTCTTTCACTCTTTCTCTCTCAAATAAATGAATAAAATATTAAAAAAAAAAACCTCATAAACTATAAGCAAAGTTGAAACTCCCTTTGCAGGCAGAGGACTAACAGGGTCCTTTGCACGGTTACTTGGAATTGTGTTTTGGGCGTGTCAGTCTTGAGATGCCTGTTAGACCATCAAATGGAGAGGCTGATAAGACTGAGGAATGAATCAACAAAAGAGAAATACTTGGCACAGGGTACTTCCTGAATGAATCATCAATGTTTTTCTGACACAAATGAAATGTTTTTAAATGTATTCTAATTTTTTTTGTTAAAAGTAACCAAGGTGTAGAAACTTTCTGGAAAAAAAAAATAGTAATAAACAGTGGCACGGGTGCCTGGATGGCTCAGATGGTTAAGCCTCTGCCTTCGGCTCAGGTCATGATCCCAGGGTCCTGGGATCGAATCCTGCATTGGGCTCCTTGTTCAGGAGGGAGCCTGTTTTTCCATCTGTCTGCTGCTCCCCCTGCTTGTGTGCTCATTCTCTCTCTCTCTCTCTCTCTCTCTGACAAAAAAAGAAAGAAAGAAAAAGAAAGAAAGAAAGAAAGAAGAGTGGCAGTTGACTCAGGAATGAGATTGGGGTCTGGGATTGAAGAGACGTGTACTTTCCATTGAATATTTTTTTTGTCCTATCTCAATTTTTATACAGTTTTCCAACTATCATGGATTGGGTTATTCAGTCAGTATTTATGTAGCACCTGCTTTGTGCCAGACACTTTCATGTTGTCTGTCTCATTTAATCCTTACAACAATCCTTTGAATAATTTTTAAATTCCATTTGTCAGATGAGGGAAGTGGTTCAGGAAATGCCCAGTGGTACGGCAGGCAATAGGAGTTCAGAGCTGGGAAAGGTTTGGTTCCCCACTTCCAGAATGCATGCATCTCTAAGTGTTGGCAATAACACCAGAGCTTCAGAATTCAACACAGTCACCTTGCCTTTGCCGCTAGCATCTGTTGGAGGTAGGAAGAGGACAGTAAAAGCTAGCCATTACTGGATCAAATTAGATAATATATATGTATTTGAAAACTTTTAAATTGCTGTATCTTAAGCTCAGAAACAACTATTTAAATTGATTCAAATGTAATACTATTTAGTGTCATCATGGAGGTTGTAGAAAGACGGGATTTGGTGTCTAAACATTGGTTCTTCTCTTAATTCTACTGTTTACTTAATATCTGTGTTAGTGTAGGCAACCTGACCTCTTTGAGCCCACATTTTCTTAGCTGTAAAGAAGAAGATAACTTGACTGACCAGGGTTGTTATGAGGAGTAAATGATATAATGTATGTAAATATATTCTTTAACCCAGGGATCGATAAAGTTTGTGTAAAAAGGTCAGAGAGTAAATAGTTTGGTTCTGCAGAGCACATGGTCTCTGTCACAACTACTCAGCTCTGCCGCCATGGTGTGAAAGCATAAGCAAATGGAGAATATCTGGGTTCCAATAAAACTTATAAGAAAAGGCAGCTGGCTAGATTTGGCCTAAGGGCTATAGTTTGCCAACCCCTGCTCTAAGCTGTTGAGTAATTGTCATGACTTTCTTTCTTCAGGCTAATGTAATGCTTGAATATGATATTGATGAAGCTCAGGCATTGTTGGAAAAGAATTTATCGACTGCCACGAAGAATCTTGATTCTCTTGAGGAAGACCTTGACTTTCTTCGAGATCAATTTACTACCACAGAAGTCAGTATCCTTTCTTTAAAAGCAAAGGGAGGAAAGGAGAAGGATGTTTTCGACACTCTTACTTACATTATTTTAATGAGAAGAATATCCTTACTCTTAGGCTGATTTGAACTTGCAGATTTTATGAGAGTAATAAATAACATATTTGGAACTAATACTTAACTAAGTTTGTAGATAGATTAATCTGAATTTGAAGTGTGAAGGTTTGGAAACAGCACATTCAAATCAGTGCACAAGCATTTTTCTTTCAAATATTTTCTCAAGACACCTTCAAAGCTAGTTAAATAGCTTAATCCACAAGCATTTATTAAGGGTCTCTTATGTTGCTGCAACTGTTGAGGCACAGGATGGTAAGGGTTAAAAAAGAGTGCCAAAGTCTTGCTGTGTTAGAATTGCACATGTAAAACAGCTAACTGATAATTTCATAGCAAGATAAAAGTGAGTTCGTTTTGGGTATGCCATGCCAAGGCAATTTAAAGTTAGAGAAAGAGAGATACATGCTGGAATTAGTTCGAAGTTAGAACTTGGGCTGTTTTTAAAGGCATTATAGGATTTGGATCAGCAAAGAGAAGAGATGGGGGTAGGTATTTTGGTCAAGGAGGGGGTAGGCCTGTTGAAACCCAGCTCTTTGCCTTTCCTCTCTGACCTATCTCTCTTGGTGCCTGTTGCAGTCATTGGCCCCACACAGTCGCCCAAGGCTCTCTGTGAGGTGTTCCCAAGCCAGTCTTACTTCATGCCACTGACCTCTTCCTGCCGTAGCCTTCCCCCAGTGCACCCTGGGTTCCAAATAGCCCCAATCAGTTCTCCTCACCCCTTTATATTTCTACTTTGTTCTTCCTACCTGGAAAGATTTCCCCCTATTTATGTGGGTTACTCCTTTTTTTCCCTTCATATTTCAGCTCAAGCATCAGATCATTTCTCAACATTTTCAAATCCTTGGGGTGTTTTGTTGTTTCCCTGTGCTTACTTAGCACTTTGCATGTAGTACTTTGTTTTCTGTGCCAGATTGGGAGCACTTCAAGTGTAGGAGCTGTACTTTCTCTTTTCTCCACAGCATGTAGCATGCAGCAGGCATTGAGTGCTTGGGTGAGGGAAGATAGGCCTGTTGGAGGGGCCTAGAGCAGGAGTTGGCATGGGACTCGTAATGTGGAGACTTCATCCAGAGTGGGGAAAAGCTATTAAACTTCTAGAAGAAAAAACAAACCTTCTAGGGGATAACATTGGAGAAAATCTAGATGACCTGAGTATGGTGATGACTTTTGGATACAACACCAAAGGCACAGTCCATGAAAGAAATAATTGATGTGAGAGGCCTACACAGGGTGGTGCTCGTGGAAAGGAAAAGAAATTGAGTGAATGTCCTATTAAACCAAAGGGAGGGTAAGAGATGAAATTATTAATACTTGTACTAATTTAAATATTGCCTGAAAGGATATGGTTTGAACAGTCTTTGAAATTTCATGGATGAGGGGCTGTCTTTCAAACTGTTGACAGTGTCAAGCACATATTTTGTCAAGTATAACGCTATAGTTGACTACATGGGCTAAACAATTACTGATTTGAGACCTTGACTTTGTATTGTGGAATTTAGTTCCAATATTTTCTTAAATGATATTATAGCAAGATGGCTCACAACACTAGTTGTTACCAGTATTTTGTGTGCACGATTTCTCTCTTTGATTCAGTATGTGAGTGAATACTTAGTCATTGCATGTGTTATCTTTAGATTTGCATTTGCATTTTCTTTGACAATTCTTGCAGATATGGCCAGGGTTTATAATTGGGATGTAAAAAGAAGAAACAAAGATGATTCTACCAAGAACAAAGCATAATGCTGACAATTAAAAATGTGGTTCAGTTTTCCAAACATGTTATTTTAAATACCCCAAAGTTTATCCCTAAAGGTTGACATGACTTTTACTGATTTTTTTTTAACAGCAAGAACGATAATTAAAACTTAAAAGAAGATAAACATCATTTTATTATAAAAACAAAATTGGTTTCAAATATTTTATGAAATTAGCAGTATTTTAATTTTTCATTTCCAACAAAGTAAATGCTACTTTCATCATTTTTTTGGTTTGTCATAAAAACGTCTTAGCTGAAATGGCTGAGGTATGCTATGGGAGCTGAATTCTGGACACTTTTCTTTATTGGCTGATGTTACTCTCACTTGATGTGGTTAAACCAGTGTAGAGGTAGGAAAAATAGTTTAAATATTTCCAAACTTGTTTTCTTTAGTACATAAGGGGCTTTATGGCTCTCTGTTGCTGTTATTTGTCTTACATAAATGGATTTTCATGAATTACTGCTTAGCCAATAACTATTATAATATTCTGTACTTTTTAAGAAATGGTAATTTGCCTTCCTAAACAGTAAGAGGGCTATTGAGACAACGCTTTTTCTTACCGCGTAGAAGTGCACAGTGTCTTTGCGATGCCAACATAAGGGGGATCTTGGCCAACATGAAATAACAAAATTCTTTAGCCACTCAAAACTCTTGGCTAAGGCAATTTTGTATTTCTTAACAGTTCGCCAAAGCAGCTGAACAAGAATATTAAGATAAATATAAATCTGCGGTGGTTGAAAAGATTTGTGAGCTTTTTTATTCATGATAAAACCTCATAGGAAGAGTAGAAAAATCCCTGTGGAAAGTCATTGGTCCAGTGGCTAGCACTGGGTGATACAGATTCTGATAAAAAATGTATTATTCCATCTCCATGTAGTACAACATATACTCGTACAATGTTTTGTACTTGTATTTCATGATATTAAAACATTGAAGTTAAAACTGTGGCATGGCACTTTTTTTTTTTAACATTATTCTTTCTAAAGTTAACGTGTCTTTTCACATATTTGTAAAGTTCATTTACTTCTACATATAACGAGCATGTCCCAAGAACTTATATTTGTAGGAACAATACAGAATCTCTTTGGAAGGAATACAGATCAGCAAACAATTGAGGAGTTAAATCTGAAAGACACCAAAGTTCCTTGAGTCACTTTTTCTCTCATACTTTTAAATTCCCATATTTTAGTATTTGAGGTTTGTATACATCTTGATATATGGTAAGTGCTAATTTTCCCAAACCTTATTATGGTAAGTATATTGGCACAAAATGTCCTTGTCAGTAGTAGGACATGAATGATTTGCTCGGTTTAAGTACATGAAAATGGACCTGAATATGAAGAAACACAGCTCTTTAGAGATATGAATTAAAGAGCAAAAACTAATTCTATAAATGCATATAAATACTTAGTATGTGTCAGGAATGGTATTAGGCTTTGTTAGTAAAAGAAAGATATTTAAGTCTTGCCTCTGCCAGATCATTTCTCTTATAAGTGTTTGCAGTTTCAGAATAACATAACCATACTGCTTTGACATGATATTTTCAAGCTTCATATTAGCATAGTATACCCAGAGAGGATATGGGTAAAAATTAACTATGAAACTTGATACTGAATAATAACAGGTGTGTTGGAAATGAAACTAATATTTATTTTTCCATTCAGATGCTCATTTGAGAAAATGTAGAAAATGGGAAAAAAGACATAAGTTCCGCTTGCAGTCCCCTTAACATTTCTTTGTCTTCCATTTCTTTTTTATGCATAGGTTTTTTTATTTATTTTTTATTATTTTTTTTAATTTATTTTTTTTTTTAAGATTTTATTTATTTATTTGAGACAGAGAGAATGAGAGACAGAGAGCATGAGAGGGAGGAGGGTCAGAGGGAGAAACAGACTCCCTGCCGAGCAGGGAGCCCGATGCGGGACTCGATCCCGGGACTCCAGGATCATGACCTGAGCCGAAGGCAGTCGCTTAACCAACTGAGCCACCCAGGCGCCCCTGCATAGGTTTTTTTAAACATAATTTTGAAAATTTTGTCTTTATAATTTTTACCCTACTTTTTTCACTATATTAACATCATTTTACTAGTTTCATAGGAACTGTAGTAAACTGTGATACACATTGAGACATCTGGGTTGCTTTAAAACTTTTTCTCCATTGTAAGTAACAAATAATTCCGTAATTTGCATTTTTACATGAGGCTTTCCTCATGTATTTAGAATTTTTCCTGAGACTTAACCAAAAATGGAACTAAGGAGCAAGATTATAGCGTTTTTATTCCTGGGGTTAGCTGAGAATAGTTTTGTCAGTAGTGACAGCAGGGGATGATGGAAAGCACAATTCATCATCCCACCCCTGCCTTTCTCTGCCATATAGATATTGATTGATGGCTGCAGTAGGAACGACCTTACCCAAGTCCACATAGCCAGAATGAGACCAAGACCCAGTTCCTAGGTGAATTTCCTTCCCTCTGTACCGTGATGTCTCGCTCCTTTATTTAGCAATAACTAATAGCTAAGTTTGGTAGGAATGTTAACTAAAGTTCAGTCCCTTAATGAATAATGCTCTCCTTTCTCTGCTTTAAACTTCAGTGATACTTTTAAGGTCTTGAACTATTTCTTAAAGGTTTGTCTTGATAGGTTCTAATCCTGTACCCTTTTGATAGCCTTACTATGCTTATTCAGTGCTAATGTGGGATTGTGTTGTCTCTGAAGACATTGAGTGTGTGTGCAACGCCTATCATAGCTGGTGTTGGGTTCAACTATACATTTAAACTCCCAAACCTTGGATAGGCTCTGTCTGACACCAGTTTACTCTGAAGGACATGGGACAGTAAGACACCATGCCAGGGGATGGTGGGAATTCTGTGGGAATTCTTGCAGCAGTCCCCACAGACTGCATAGATAGGGGCAGGAGCCACCCTGACCTAGGAGCCATAAGGGACCACTCCCTCTTAGAACAGTCCCCTGTGCATAGCATCCCCATCCTGGCCAGGCACAGGGCCCAGGAACAGGAGGTACATTGTACTCAGGGACTTATTTATGTTCACTTGCAGCCCTCTCGGCTCTCACCTAGGACACAAGGTGCCACCCTGGGCATTTTACCAGAAGCAGGCTTACCTGGTCACATAGCTGATGGTCCACTTTCATCAGGTTTCCAGAGGAACCGAGCTAGAAAGCTAATCCAAGGTCAGTTCCCCAAACTCGAAGGAGAAAGGGGTTTTGAATACCTTTTGCTCACAGCCTGTTGCATCTTGCATAGTTATGGGCCCAGGTTTTGACAGTGACTTACTTCCTTTTATAAGGCCCCTGGCTAATGACTGACTGCCTCTACAAAAAAGGTAGTAATAGTTAAGGTATTTTAAAGGGCCGGATGGAGGCGTTTCTGTCTGGATTAGGTGAAAATAAGACATCACCACCTAGCCTCCAAAGTTTTACAATTATATGATGGATTGGAGAGCTTTTTTCTCCTTGACCCAAAACCAAGTGGTGCCATAAATTTAGCAAAACTATTTATGAACTCATTACAGAGTAAGTTTTTTTTGATCTTGTGGCCAAACTAGTTGATAAGATTTTTCTTACACTTTTTATGTTGAAGTTTTATAACTACAGTCAGTGTCACAGAATTGATGTGCCTGCTAATTAACCATATTTTCTATATATTAATATTTCTCTTCTATATCCAGGGAAAGTACTGCTTACATGATCAGTTGTGAGAGGAAAGTTTGAGACATGAAGTGTTTGAACTTGGTTAATGTTTACAGAACTGCTCTTCTTGTCTGATGCCGGGTTTAGTTACAGCCACATTAAACAAAAAGGATGGACCTGGTGTGTACAGTATATCTGAGCAGTTTGTTTATAAAGGATCATGTCTCTTGGTCATGGTTTTCAAATAAATTTATGTTCAGTTGGTTGTGTGACAATGGGGATACTTTATTTGGAGGTAGGCCATGACCAGATAGGAAATTTCTCCTAGATCTTTTAGCTGCTTGAGTAAACCCATCTTAGTCTGAATTGGCTTATTTTCCCCAGATCAAACCTGTGCATTCTAGAGAGTAAAAAATAGAAAAATTAAAAAGCAAAAGTCGGCAGATAACAATCTCTTCCTTTTCATCAGTACACCCCAGACAACAACAAAAAAACACATCCTTGGCTTCTTCAGCCCATGTCTGGACTGGATTGGGCAATAATTTCTTTTCAGTCCAGAGGGAGCTTAAGAGTTCAATTTTAATTCACCCTAGATATTTAATTTTCAACTATACTATAGCTATTAGTTGCAGAACCAGAGCAAAGTGACAATTCTATTTGCTGTGACACTGAAACACTGACATCAGTGTTTGGTTAAAAAGTGGACTCATGATGGGGAAAGAAGCCTCGGTGGGTGGGTGGGTGGGGATACATTTTATTTTAGGGAAGGAGTGATCAAGTTCCAAGACAATAAGGATGACCCTGACAGACAGAATGCAGGAGGAGCAAGGAATTTGGCCTTGGGGATAGACAGAGGCAGGCAAGCTGGGAACTAAGCCTGAAACCCCTTCCTTTCTTCCCTCCTCCCTATCATACCCCCCCCTTTTTGACCCTCTACCTATCCCACAGGTAAAAGTTGGCTATACCAGGAACTTCTGAAAGTAGATGGGGTCCAAACTGGTTCTGAGAGAAATTGAGATACAGTAAAGGTAGGGAAAACAGCTCAACCATAGAAATAACTAAAGAAAGGGGCATTTTGAAAGTATATAAGAATACAGCTTGGAGGGGTTTTTAAAAGGGACGAAATATAGTCAGACTGCCTTCATACAGCTCCAATTTTTCATGTGTGACTCTGCATGTGTCATGATACAAAATTATATAGACTAGTACTGAATAATGGCAAAACAAATACTAATATTTAAGTAATTAAAAGTGGAGGTATATACCGAAATACTGAACACTGGTTATGTCCACCCCAGAAATTATTTCTATGAAATTGTAATTAATATAAATATTTCAGAGTAACATATTTTTTAAAAAGTGTTTTGAACACTTTGAGATGACAAAGGATATTTTAGGGAATCAAATTTTGGTCCTTCTAGTAGAGTAAAAACTCTCCGTTGTTAACATCTTTCATTTTGGTGCTTGATATTTCTGTATTTTGGGTTCCAAAGAATCATGTCACCAGGGAGTTTGCAGTAGGAGTTCCAATTACTGTTTTCTTAAATTAATTTTTTTTTCTACTTTCACATATTTAAAACAAGATCCTGTTGCACTGATAAAGGGTACCATTTATGACAAAGATGAAACCTTTGTAAACATGTATCTAATATGTCAAAATATATAAAGTGTTAGAAATTCAAGAAAAAATGGATCAAAACATTAGTGGGAGTCTTAATACACTATTCTCAGTCACTTACAGGCAAATCCTCTGGGCCACATTTTCTAGTCATAACTCAGATAAATTAGGCATTAATAGTTTCAAATAAATCTGAAACATTTTAAATTTAAACACTGAAATAACTTTGAGGTAAAAAAAATGGAAACTAGAATTACAGGTTATTTAGGATTTAATGCAATGGGAAGCTAATGAGCTTAAAAACAGGGAATTCAGATGAAAATATGAGCCCTAGATGCCAAACTCAAAAGAATAAAAAACCAAATGTCCAACACACTAACTTTGCTGCCTCCGTCAATTAAGGTCAAGGATGATCTGTCTCAAGGTAATACTGTTTCTCTCCTGCCTCATCTTTTCCCCTCCAGTAATCTTGTCCTCCCAGAGCATTCCTTAACCACTTATTCCTGCAGTCACACCTGAGACCTTGTCATTACTAATCATTGCCACCCCTTCCTAATCTCATCCTCAAGCCATTCTGTCCCAGCTTGCTTGGGATTTCTGGCTGAAGCACAGGAAACGGAAGCCCCTGGGAACCTCCTGGAAAGAGGGAGGAATTTGGGAAAGTGACCCCAGTGTTGGTTACAAACTTCTGGGTTCATATGTGTTCCTAATCAGCATACCAAAGAACTGAACAAAAGGATAGACCACTGCCCAGTTTCTGGACTGGCTACTGTGTGGTGTACAAGCTTTGAAAACTGAACTGCCATTGGAATGACAGCACACAAGAGGACAGGATGGAACATGTGACCTGAACTTATCCAGAGAAATTCTCAGCTAAAACAAAAATACCAACATTCTCCATAGAATTTAAACAAGACCCAGAATTGCATAATATTCAAAATGTTCAGAGTACACTTAAAAATTACTTGGCATGTGAAATACCAGAGAAGTACTCACATGAAAAGAGACAGAGTATAAGTTTATGTAGATAACATGAGAAGTTAAAAAATTAGAATGCAGAATAAGCAAAATTGATAAAACCAAGAACTGGTTCTTAGAAAATACTGATAATCAGGCTCCCTGCTGAGCAAGGACGAAAGGGACGAAATATAGTCAGACTGCCTTCATACAGCTTCAATTTTTCATGTGTGACTCTGCATGTGTCATGATACAAAATTATATAGACTATATATAGTCTCCCTCTATATATAGAGGTCCCTCTCCCTCTGCCTGCCGCTCGCCCTGCTTGTGCTCGCTCTCACTATCTCTCTCTCTCTTTCTGTGTGTGTCAAATGAATAAATGAAATCTTAAAAAAATACTGATAAAAATACACAAGCCTCTAACAACTCTGACTTATAAAAACAACATAAACATATAGCATTACAAATGGGAGGTTTCTATGCACCAATACAGAGATTTTAAAGTTATACTAAGTACAACAACTGTATGCCAGTGCATTTGAAAATTTAGATGTAATGGATAACTTTCAAGGAAAATATAAATTACCAAAATATACTTACCAGGCTGATGGATAAGCCTCTAGCTAGGACACTGATGGTCACATGGTCAAGCCTATATCATAGGAGGGAAGTATAATCCTATTCCAGGGAAGGACAATGAATATATGTGACCAATAAAACAGTGTCTCTAATGGTTTAAAACTGAATCTAACCATAACCCTGAAATAAGTTGAAAAGATTGTTAAATAAGTTGAAAAGATTGTTAAACATCTACACCCTCTTCTGCAAAAAAAAAAAAAAAAAAAAAAGGAAAGAAAAAAGGGAAGAAGGAAGAAAAAGGAAGGAAGGAAGATAGATACATGCTGGAAGGAAGGAAGGAAGGGAAGGAAAGAAGATGTTAGATAAATGCTGGAAGGAAGGGAGGGAGGGAGGAAGGAAGATAGATGCTGGACCAAAAGCTTTTATGGGTGAATTCTATCAAACTTTCAAGCAGCAGATCACTCTGTTATTTAATTACTCTAGAGTATAGAAAAAGAAGACAGATTTTCATCCATTTCATGATTTCATGAGGTCAGAATAACCATGGTGCCACAACCTGACAGAAAGCACAAAAGATCAACATTTCCAATGAATTGTTAGTCCTTAAAATAAGTTATTTTGTCATGTAAATTGAGGAGATGCTGTGTAAAATTGCCTCCCATTGGAAAGCCCCAATGTAGAATAGTGTAGTTCTACAGAATACTTTTTGCCTTGTTTAATCCACAGTTTTCCAAATTTATGTCACTGTGGAGTTTTTGGAAATACTGTTACGAACCAATCTCAAATTGGAATATAGATGCAAAGATCTATATTACTTACTAATAAAATATTAGTAAATTAAATCAAGCTGTTTTAAAAATGTACCATGAACAAATGCAGTTTTTTCTAAGATTTTTAAGAAATATGGTTAAACATAAACAGATTTACTAATATAATTAATTACAATACTAGGTTAAGGAAAAAACCCATTTGATTATCTCAATGGGTACAAGAAAGACATTTGAAAAACTCAACATACATTCTTTGTAAAAGGTCTTAGTAAAATAGTAATGTAGTGAAAAGTACTATAACCTAATCAAGGTAATTTAAGGTTAAAATGCTAGAAGCATTTAATCCATATTCTAGCCAGTGTGAAAAGACAAGAAGAAATGAAGTATAAATATTTGAAAGGAAGAGAGAAAATTACCATTATTTGTAGATTACAGTGTCTACCTAGAAAACAAAAGAGATCAATTGAAAAACTGAAGTAATAAAGTTTAGTATGGTGTCTGGATACAAGATGTAAACATACATGTATCCACAGATTTCCTACACACTAGCAATGACCAATTAGAACATGTAATGAGAAAACCCATTCAAATAAAATATAAATATCATTTATGATATATAAATATTATAAAATATCTAGGAATAAACAGACAATGGCTAAAGCCTATAAGTGTGCATGGTGAGCACCCAAAATCTAGTCTCAGCAAATTTCCAGTGTTCAATACACTATTAATAACTACTACAGTCATCATTCTGTATAGTATATCTCCACAACCTATTCATTCTGCATAACTGCATTCTATGTATTTGAGTTGTTTATATTCCATGTATAAATGAGATCATGCAGTTGCTTGCTTTCTGTGCCTGGCTTTTTCACCAAATGAATGGGTAAAGACATTGACACATTTCTTATTAAGTTTTACTGTATTGCATGAGAATATCAAAGAAAATTTTGAAGGGAAAAGGATAATAAAAATATACTGTGGAATTACCCAGCTACAACAATGTAGTATTAGGGCCAGAATAAGCAAACAATTTAATGAACTATAAAACGGGAGTCCAAAAACAATTTAATATTTGAAAAGAGTAAAATTTCCAACCATTGAAGAAAGAAGGAAGTATTCTATGGATAGTATGGGGTAAGTAGCTAGCCATTTGGGAAAAATAGTTGTTATCCCTACTTCCACATCCTATACATAAATCAATTCCTAAAGGAACTCTAAATGGGTTATAGGAAGTCATAGGGAAATGGTTTTCTAGTATTTGGGTGCAGAAGGCTGATCTAAAACTAACACTTTGGCCATAAAGCATCAAGAGACCAGTCTATATATATAAAAAAAATAAGGTACATGGTACTAAAATCAAAAGTAATGAAATGTAATCCAGTAGACATTTTCTTTGCACCTTGTCCCCCAGCTACGTGGTTCCCCAACTTTGAGACAACTTTCCAGTTTCTTGTAGACAACAGGTGAAATGATTAAATAATAAGTAAAATATGATTATTAAATTATTTAATAATGATGTTATCTATTAAATATTAAAGGCTTCTGTATTACCAAACACCATAAAAAGTCAGAAAAACATGAAAAAATAGTTTTTTTAAAAGATTTTTTATTTATTTGAGAGAGCACGAGTGGGGGGAGCAGCAGAGGGAGACAGAGAAGCAGACTCCCTGCTGAGCAGGGAGCCCGATGCAGGACTCGATCCCGGGACCCTGGGATCATGACCTGAGCTGAAGGCAGACGCTTAACTGACTGAGCCACCCAGGCGCCCCAACATGAAAAAATACTGTAACGTATGTGGTGGATAAAGCATTGATTTCCATATGTAAGGAAATCTTATTAATAAGAAAAACACCTTTTTATTAGTACTGTATTCAGCCACAAGCAACAGAAAACCAATAACCAAATATATGCAAATTTAAAATGTATGTTCTCTCAGATCTGCAGAGTTAAAAGATTGGCAGTAATATTCATTATAGGGCGCCTGGGTGGCTCAGCTGTTTAAGCGTCTGCCTTCAGCTCAGGTCATGATCCCAGGGTCCTAGGATGGAGTTCTGCATCAGGCTCTCTGCTCAGCAGGAAGTCCACTTCTCCCTCTCCCTCTACCCCTTGTTCCCCCCTGCCCCGCCCCGCTTGTGCTCTCTCTCTGAAATAAATAAAAATCTTTAAAAAAAATAATACTGATCATAGACATTATCATACACTATTCATGGGCATTCAGTAAAACCTTTCTAAGGAGCAATCTGATTGATTTTATCAAAATTTTAAATGTGTATATTCTTTGATTCATAAATTCTACTTTTATGATTTTGACTTGACATAATTGGCCAAACACACAAAGATATGTATACATTGTAGAATTGCTTTATAGCAGCAAATAATTGTGCATAACCTAATGTCGACCAATGAGAATTAGTTTATTCTATGTCCATACAGTATAATGCTATTATATCAGTTTGGAGACTTTCAGCTACAAGTGGAAAAAAATGGCATAAACTAAAAAGTGATTTATTATCTTATGGAATAAGGAGTCTCAATATAGAGTGGTTCTAAGGGTAGTTAAAATCTGTAGCTCAAAGATCCAGATTTCTTCTATGTCTGTCATCTGCAGTATGTCAGCTCTTTTCCTGATCACTTCAACAAACGTACCAGGCACTAACTGACTATAGAGATACAATAAGGAAAAATGGACAGTTCCTGCCCTCATAGGTATTTACAAAAAAATGTAGTATATGTGTACAAAAGGTAACAGCACAGTATGAAAAAGATTCATTTAGGTGCAAACATATAACAAATCCCAAGCTTTTTTTTTTTTTTTTTAAAGATTTTATTTATTTATTTGAGAGAGAGAGAGAGAGCACATGACGGGGGGGAGGGTCAGAGGGAGAAGCAGGCTCCTCGCTGAGCAGGGAGCTGGATGCGGGGCTAGATACCAGGACCCTGAAAATTAAGAAGAGGCGGTGGGTGGAGGAATGAGAAAGGAAGGCGCTGTATTTCTTTCTTTCTTTCTTTTTCTTTCTTTCATTTGAGAGAGGGAGAGAGAGAATGAGAGAGAGCATGAGAGAGGGGAGGGTCAGAGGGAGAGGCAGACTCCCCGCCGAGCAGGGAGCCCAATGCGGGACTCGATCCCGGGACTCCAGGATCATGACCTGAGCCGAAGGCAGTCGCCTAACCAACTGAGCCACCCAGGCGCCCAACAAGTCCCAAGCATTTTGTGAGTATGTTTACTACGTGACATTTACCAAGTGCTAAGTACTTTATATGGATTATCTCATTTCATCCTCACAACAATTCTATGAGGTGAATATTATTATTGTCCAATTTAATATATGTGTAAAGTGAGACTGAGAAATTGAAACACATATATATTAACTGGTAGAGTCAGAATTTGAACCCATGTTGGTCTTACTCAAAATCCATACCCTTAACCACTATGTAAATAACATTTTGAAAAGTAAAAATTAAATAAATAAAAAGTCTAGAAGGAAATAGACCAAACTTTTAAGAATCATTTTCTTTAGGAGCTAATGACTTGAATGCAGCTGACAGGCCCCACAAGAGCCAGGAGAAAGAGGGAGGGAAACAAAGTCAAAGGGTGCATTGATAGACTGGCAGCGGGCAGTGGTTGATTGCCTGAAGGTTCCTAAAGAAGTGTAAAACAGGGTTCTGAAGCATGAACTTGTAATCAGAGAGGTTTTAGAGGCTATATAAAATTTGGTCATGCTTCAGAATCGGGCCATGTGTGTATTTTATGAAGTGAGGTAATAGTCAAGGTCATTGGATTAAAGCAGGGCAATAAAACAACCATTCATTCTAGTATTTATTAGTTATTCAAGCATATATGTATGTTACAGGTTGCAGAAACAATGGTGAACAAGATGAATAAGATTCTTATGTTTGTGGAACTCACAGTTGGAGAAGTAGGCAGAGGCCAGATCATGCAAGGCCTTGTAGCCATGTTAAATGTGCTGAGAAACCATTGGTGGGTTGTAAGCAAGGGAATGACTTGATCTGTTTTCTGTTTTGAAAGGACCATTCTGGCAGTTATGTTAAGGTTGTATCTTGGGAATAAGAACAGAAAGTAAGGTGAGCACTTAGGAAGATATCGAAGTAGTTCAGGAAAGAGTTGGTAGTAGCCTGGATGAAGGTTATAGCAATGGAGATAGATATATTTTGAAGATAGAGCTGATAATGCTTGATGATGGATCTTATATTGGAGGCGGGGGGTGGGGAGAAGTGAGGGATTAAGGATAACTGCTAAGTATGTTCAACAAAGGGATGGATGGTGGTGTCATTTATGGAGATGAGAAAGATTGGGGTGGAAGGAACACAGTCTGATAGATACTGATTTCATATTGGATATGTTGAGTATAAGGAATTTGTGTATGTGTTTAGTAGGCAAGTTGGCTGTATTGTTATAATGCTCAGAAGAATGGGCTGGAGTCCTCCATTTGGGAGTCCTCAATGCAAAGACAGTAACTGGAGTCATGAGCAAAGGTAAGATTGTCTAGGTAGAGGAGAGAATGGAGAGCAAGAAAAGAATTGAAAAAAGAAAAGAAAAGAATTGGAACTCCAACAGAACTGAGAACAACAGCTTCCTAAGGAGCTTGGTGTAGGCAGAAATCATTCCACCAATGCTGTGCTGACAGGTCACTCATGACTTCCTGCTCCCTTGAATCCTATGGATATATTTTAGCCATAATCTTTCTGAATCCACTGCTACATTATGATACCACTGTCCACTCCTTCTTGTGAAACTAGACTCTCCAGGTTTTCCATTCTCTCCTTCTAAGTAAGTTTCTTTGCCCTTTACTGGACATGTGCAACTTTGTTGTTCCCCAGGAAGACTAAAGAATTATACTCTATGTTGAACTGTCAAGAACAGCTTCTGGAGCCACATCTTCTCTAGAATTGGGAAGCTGCTTGCAGATTTTGGAGGCTGTTGGTTTCAGAACTTCATGGAGGTGAGGGATAAATCCAGACAGTTATCTCAGGAAAGAGAATTCCAGATACAGTAAGGAGCAAGTACAAAGGCCCTGAGGTGTGAATGTGCTTGGTGCATTTGAAGAACATTTCAACATCTCACCAAAGAAATTCTGGTTACTTTTAAGGCAGAGCCAGCGTAACCAGATACATCAAATGTAGACTATGAAAGAGAGGAGTCAAGGATGACTCCAAGGTTTTTGGCAAAAGTACACAGAAGGACAAAGTTGCCATTTACTGAGGAAGTAAAGGTTATGGGAGAAACAAATTTGGGGAGGAAAATTAACTTGGTTTGGGACATGTTAAATTTCTGATGCCTAACACACATTCAAATGGAGATGTTGGGTAGGCAGTTGGTTATAAAGGTCTGGAGTCCATGGGAAAGAGACAAGCTGGAGATATAAATTCAGGACTCATTGGCTTATATGTGGTATTTACAGCCATGGGACTGAATAGTCACCAAAGAAATTCACTGAAGAAAAGATGATCAGGCCCTGGGGGTTTTAGGGAGGGTTTTAAGGAGAATGGAATGATAAACTATATTAAATGCTGTCACATGGGTGGCTTTCCTTTCTACCTTCCTTCCTTCCTCCCTCCCTCCTTCACTCATGACTATAAAAATGATAAAGCTGTGCGGAATTCAGCCTTCCTATGCCCAGACTTAGAATCAAACATCTTTCCCTTTTTTCCTCTCCCCTAAATATGTACTATAAACCCCAGGCACTTCTGAACTGTTGTGTTCTAATCTGGGCCCCACACTCCAAGGGATCCTGACAAAAAAATCATGCCATATAGTAGGACCTGAAAAAGCTGAGACAATTAAGCCTGGGGGAACAGAAGACATTCCAGGGATGACAATAGTTGTGATCAGCTACCCGGTGTCATAATTAAGATTGTTGACCAAAAATTGCAGTCATTCAACTTTAGGCTTGATAGAACCAAGTTTTCCAGAAGTGGCATGGGATTCTCAGGCAGTAGTGAGGCCTTTGTGACTTTCAACGTGATGATTCTATCTTTCAAAAATCATATTCTTGTTCTAGCTTTGAGATGCTGGTGAATACTGTTTGCATAGTGGAAATAGCTACAACACACACGTGAAATCTCACAGTCACATAATCAACCATTTTACTAAATACAAGCAAATTCTCATTCACATACAGCTAAAGAAAACATTTTTCCACATTTCATTACAATGCACAACAAAGTGAGGAAAAGTTTACAGTACATTTTATTCTGGAATAGGAGACAATCTAATCCAACATGCAGTTGTGGTCTTTGTTACAAGTTAGTTGATCTTTTCTTTTACCTATGTAGTAAAATAGCTTCTAAAGCTTTATCCTTAGTATTGTATTAACACCTGATTTTTTCACACTTATTTTCTAAAACCCACTTATTGCAGTGACAACAGCACTGAATTCTACTAAAATGATTTTTAAAATTTCTAGAACTTGTTTAAGCAATTAAGCTCAGCCACCTTTGCTGGATCCTGTGCTGAGTATTTTTAAACCTGCCTAAAAAAATGCAAGGAATGAGAACAGTATACATATAATGTATTTTAGACAAGAAAACTGTAAAGTTTTGTTTCTATCCTTTTTTTTTTTTTTTTTGAACTGACAGAATCCACTCAACTCATTTATCCACTGGATAATCTTGCTTTCAGAATCTTCTTAATATAATTAAGTATAGTAGTTGGTGAAACTTTGTCTTAAACCCATTTACCATCTTTTATTTGCCTTCTGAAACCACAAAGCTGGCAACTTAATTACTCCACCCAAGCCAGGTCATGTGGAATGAACGTAGAGATGATGATTGGTTCACTTGTAGTTGATGCTGCAGGTTGGTCCAAGGTGGTTTGTTTCCATAATTTTCATTATTTGGCTGCTTCATTCTGGCTGAAGTAAATTCCCAAACGTTCAGATTCAGTCACATTCATACTGAAGTTCAATATTATATGTCAAAGCAATTTACCATTGTCAGGCCTTCCTATCACAATGGATATGAGAAACCTGACTATTCAGAATTGTTTCCTTACTGTGAAAGGTATGGCTTTTGCCTAGCTCAACTGGCTACAGTCCAAAGAATAATTTAAAGCATGACCTCTCTTCAAGAAGATAATGGAAGCTTAAGCCAACCATTTCAATTTTCTGATGCAATTAGATGTCTGTTCACCTGAGAATTAAGAGCTGACTCTCCAGGATAGCCAAGAATCCAGTGTAGTTATATGGCAAACAGGTGGCTAAGGTCATTGTGAGTTGAGTATTTTATCCCCATCCCACTCCCCATTGCTGTATTTGGTTCCTTTCAATAATATGTCCACTGTGTTTCAGTGATAAGAACACTTGTAGCCCACACAGTTTTAATGTGTTTTGAGTTGTGCAATTATTTACTCATTTAAAGCCCTCTTGTCAATGATACCTGAATTGGCTTTACCTTTTGTTTCATCCCCAGGTTCCCTCAGGATTATAGCTGAGTCGTAAGCAATAAGGAAACATATCCTAACATGTGGAGAACATTTATTTACAGTCATATCTCTTCCAAAGTAAACAAATTAATAACAGTTCATTCATCTGATAGCAGGCACAAGATGATGCAGTGGAACAAGAACTAGGAGTCAGGAGACCTTCCCCTTAGCCAAGTGAATCTCCTGCTTCTTAGTTTACTCTTGTAAAATGGGGAAGAAAACCTCACAGGCCTGTTGTGATGATCAGTAAGTAATTCAAGGGACTGTTTGCAGGGTCACAGCGCCTCTTGTTGAGCAGGTACTCAGCAGTCCCTGTACCTGAAGAGTCAGGCAGGTGAAACTCAAGGCATGGTCAGAAGGGACAGAGGGTATGGCATGGATTACACTGTTTCTTCTACTTATGTGGTAATTTGCATGGGACAGTTTCTTTCACACTGTTGGTTATTCCATCACAAGGGTGTACATTTTCTGGAATGTGATAACATCAGTGTGTAATGGCCTCCCTTTTCATAGTCACACCAATTTTACTAGAACAGCAGGCCTCGAAAGGGTCATAGTAAATAGCTGGTCCATGCCCCTCATTCTACGGATGAGCTGTTTAGAAGCCAATCGGTCCTTTACAACGAAACCCAGCACACACACTTGGTGTGGGATATTCTCACTGATTAAGTTGATCTCATAGTCATTTTTAGTTTTGCGAATTGTTTCCAATGTGAAACTTTTTTCCCCTTTACATATATCTTTATGTTTGTGACCTATGAATGAGCTGGAACACCAACAAATAGTTATTCTGTCTGTGGGTGTATTTTTCTGGAGCCTAGCTCCCCAAACCTCAGCCCCTTGACATGTGATCCACAAAGGGCACATGGAGCAGCCACTGCCCAGAATGGGCCACAAACACTGCCTGGCCCATATCAGTAATTCAGTCCCTCAGTCACAGCACCCAGGCTCCCACATCCACCCACCCACAGCCTGTCAGAAACCCCTTGAGAAGGAGGCTCACTTGTATGTAAAATGGAGGTTGAGTCCATTCAGTCACGCAGGGATTCTTTTCATTTTGATCACTTTTAAGTTCAGGTGGGAGAGCATGTTTTGGAAATAAAACAGCTGACTAGCACAAACATCTCCTTTCTGATTTGACAACCTCTTCTGAAGAGTGAACCACATTTGGTACAAATCCACTCTTCACCCCTTCCCATCCCTCCTGGATTGTAATATCCCCCCTTTTAACCAGCTCATATATGTCTCTTGTCAGGTCTGTGAAGGCTTTCTCCACATTAATGGCGTCTCGGGCTGACGTTTCAATGTACTTCATGCCGTACGCAGCAGCCAGTTTCTCTGCCTCGTGGCGAGTCACTTGCCTCTGTGTATCCAGGTCACACTTGTGACCCACCAGAACAAATACAATTTGGTAGGGCTGAACGTGCACTTTGGTCTCTTCTAACCACTCATGGACATTCTGGAAGGACCTGCGGTTGGTAATGTCAAATAAGAGAAGACCACCTACTGAGTTCCTGTAGTAGGCGCGAGTGATGGATCTAAAACACAAGAAAGAAGTAAAGAATAAAGGCCATGCCCAAACTCCTGTACTTCGATGAACTCAGATAGTGTATTCTAGTGTGTCTGGTTACTGACACAGTCCTTTAGTAAAGATGATTTTCTTTTTTTTAAACAATGGAATGCAAATGTCATCTGTAATAATAATAACACATGAATTTTAATTGGGCAAAACTAAGAGATAGCATCTTCTGGAAAAGAATGCTCATGGCCTTACAGGCATTTTCCCTTGATTCAGGTAGAACTACGGCTCACTCTCCCACCCTGGCAAAATGGGATACCAAAGTCACAGGTTATTATGAAGAAAAGTGAAATAATGAATGTTAAAATGTTCTCTGACCTGGAGAGCTCATGATAAATTCTAGCAGTTGAAAGAAAATTTAAAAAGATTAGAAGTGAATTTATGATAGATGACAGAAAATGTTTATGAGTATATATACGTATGTTGCAATATACTCCATTTTTTCCCATTTATCACTTCTTCTTTAACTCTAAGGGGGTCCTCCATCTCTTCTCTGAGGAGAAACACATTTTGTTTTTTATTTTCTAGGCTATGTAGAAATGGGAAAAATAAGAATGGTCTGCGAAGGTGTCGAGCAGAGTGCCTGTCAGCCCTATTTCCTGACACATTTCAGAGAGGCTGACTCAGGAGCTACCACTGGGAAAAACTGCCCAAATAGCAAAAATTTCCCCTTAAAATGATACAACTTATTTAAAGCGGTGTACCTGGAATATTTCTAAAACCTAACCTTTGCTGTACTTAAACAAGAAACGTCCAATATTTTAACTTCTTGAGTTGAGGAGCATACATATGTTAGGGTGCTTTACTTAGAGCATATTAGAGCTTATTAGAGGGTGTCGAACTATTTGCCTCTACAATCACTTGTTTTAGACTACTGGGCTTTTTGATCTATGTCTCTTTTTAGGTTTTGTGTCTCCTTCGATGAAAAAGATAAACAATGAGGGACTCGATAGCTTAAGGCTTAGGACAAATGGCCCAGTGATAAGAGAACAAACATTGTCCAGGGAACTACAGTCCAAGCTAGATGATAGTAAGAACAAATGTTACAAATGAGTTCAAGTCTCCAGAACCAGGCAAATCAGCCCTGGAGACTGGAAGCATTTCTAATTCTCTTATGTTTAAAGGGTCATGGAGAATGGTAGGTGTAATCAGAAAATTCAACACGAACAAAGGTTTTGATTCGTGAACAACTTGGTTCAGGAAATTGGTGAGCAAGCTGTAGATCCCTGTCAAAACTCTAAAAGACATTATTATATTAATGGTTTGTGAGTATTTAGAAAGTAACAAAGCCCTTTCTAAACACAATATAGGGCTACATAAAAATTAAAACTTCCATTCATCAAAAAATTTTCTTAAAGTTCAAAGACAAATGACAAACCAGGAGAATATTTTATAACATATATGACAGAAAAGGATAATAATCTATAAAAAACTTTCAAATCAATATCACCCAATAAATAATAAGCGGTAGATATGAAAAGGCTTTTCATACAGAAAGAGATTCCAGTAAACATATAAAAGACACCTTTTTTCACTTCTAATATGAGAAATGTAATCAATTCAAAGTGAACCTGTACAAGGATATTTGTCACAAGTATTGTTTGTGGAAGTTGGGGGTGGGGTGGGGTGGGGTGGAGATAAGTTTGTAGTAAACTCTTCTCTCTACTCTTCTTCGACTACCTAACCAGTATTTCCTATGCTCAATTAGTGTTCAATAAATGAATAAATAATCATAGACGTATTTGAAAATGAATAAAGGCTATTGAGTCCTTTTGATCTAGTTCCTGCTGCCTTATGTGACTTTAGCTCAAATTGTTCTCTCAAAGTTTTCTGTGTACACTGCTCTCTCTCACTTGTCTTAATACATGCTGTTTTCTGTCCCTGGGCTTTTCCTGTCTTTGCTTGGGTAGTCATCTTCTCCAGGTAGCCTTTTCTGTGTTCAGACATATAATTACACATGATGCATACTACAAAGGAAAGACAAAGGGTTGTAGGAGAAAATTAAACCTGTTCATTGGTTACTCATTATATGCTGAGCGTTATAGTAGGGAGTGGGCATACAAATATGAACAAGACACTCTTTTGTATAATTGCTGATTATGTATTTCCTCCCACTATGCCAGCACCAAAGTTCTAAGAGGGAAGGGCCTGTGTCTGTTTTGTTTACAAGGCATCCTCTTGTGTGTTTCCTCGGGCTGTTTCCCCAGAAACAAGCCCAGCGCCTGGCATGCAGTGGATGATCTCTGAATGTGTGCTGGTTGCAAGAAGGAATCAATCATCAGTATCTATTTCATATAATTATGTGTATCTCTATATATCTATATCTGTATCTATGTCTATAAGTAGCTATCTCTGTATATCATCTGTCTATACCTGTCAGTTATGTTAGGATGACCTGCAAACGTTTTTGAAAGTAATATAGCATAAGGACTGAGATTGATAATTTACCGTGATCAATTCCAGCTAGTTTATTAGCCACCAAGGGGCAGATTGGTGGAATTGTGCAAGCAATACGTATTATCGACTGGCCCTCCCTGCCAGGGTGCTTCTTACCCTGCACTGAACTCCCGGCTAGCTGAAGGTGGGCTTGAGCAGAAATCCCCAGACCCTTGGTATCGTCCCTATGGGGCCGCGACCAGGACCAGGAAGTCCTCTTTCCCCAGGGGTTGTTCAAGCCGCGAAGACCCTCCCACTGCTCGCGGCCCCGGCTGCGCTCCCACCTGAACCTTTCTTGACCCGCGGTATCCCAGATCTGGAGCTTGATGCGTTTTCCTGGCTCGATCTCCACCAGACGGGAGAAAAAATCCACTCCCACAGTGGGGTCCGAAACCTGGGCAAAGCGGCCTTCGGTGAAGCGGCGGATCAGACAGGACTTGCCCACCGTGGAATCCCCGATGACAATGAGCCGGAACTGGTATAGCCAGATGGCCTCCATGGCCGGGGATCAGCAGGTCTCCTTGGCCCGGGCCGGCCGTGGGCGGCGAGAGGGGCGCCCAGCCGAGGCCTCGGAGAGCGTGGCTTGGTCCGGATCTAGATCGGCAGCGAGCACATCGCTGGCCTGGGAGCCTGAGGCGAGGTAGGCCCAGGCGCAGGGAGAGCGAAGGAATGGATGCTGCGCTCGCAGAGGTGATGAAATGGCAGCAGCATCAGCACCACGCACTCTGACTCATCACTGACAACCGAGTTACTGTAATCCCGCGCGTAGACGCGACGCCCGGGGCTGCCACACTGTCTGTAAAAGGAGCGCACACAGAAACAGCCGCGGAAAAAAAATACAGCGCCTTCCTTTCCTTTCTCATTCCTCCACCCACCGCCTCTTCTTAATTTTTTTTCTCTATCTCCAAATAGCGAAAGTAATACCTTTTCATTAAAACTAGCAAAACAATCCAAAATGTACACAAAAAGGTAGATCCATAATTATCTGACCCCTCCCTCCCCAAGATATTAACAGCTTGGGATATATTCTTTCATGTGTATTGCCATGCAAATATATATACACATAAAAATTTATTGCTGTTTGATTTTACAAAGATTGGATCAAATTGGACCATTATTCTGGCATTTGTTTTTTGCAATTAATAAAGAATCATAGACATCCTCCATTTCCAACTCATTTTCCTTTTACCATGACAATGCTGCAATAATGATTCTAAGTATAGTCACACATATGTTATTTGTGTGAGATAGAGTCTTTCAAAGCGGACCGGGAAGTCAAAGAGTATGAACATTTTAAATGTAATGGATTTGGGCATTATACATTGTAAAAATACTTAGCAATGTAAATTCTACTTAGCAATATGTGAAAAGGCCATTTCTTCACATTTTTTTCAAGCATCGTGTTACAGTCTTTCTGAATTCTTGCCAGTCTGATGTAGTTAAATAAAAACGTGCTCATTGCTTTGTTTTACATTTCCCTGACTACTAATGAGGTCAATACCATTTCTTGTGCATTGACCATTTGTGTTTCCTCTTCTGGGAATGGCCTCTCCGAATCCTTTGTTCTTTTTTTTTAAAAATATAATCCCTTATCATTGCCTTACTAAATTAAAAAACAGTTTTATTGATATATAATTCACATACCATACTATTTGCTCATTTGAAGTGTACAATTCAATGGTTTTTAGTATAGTCACAGAGTTGTGCAATCCTCACCACAGTCAATTTTAAAATATTTTCATCATCCCCAAAACGGACCCCTACCTTTTAGCCCATCCCCCCTCTATCATCCTTCCCTCCTAGCCCTAGGCAACCACTAATCTACTTTCTGTCTCTATAGATTTCCTTATTTGGGACATTTCATACAAAGGGAATTATACAATATGTGGCTTCTTTTCATAGAAAATTTTTCTGGCTTTATAACTGGCTTTTTTCACTTACTATAATGTTTTAAAGGTTCATCCACATTCATTTTTATGACTGAGTAATATTCCACTGTGTGGATGTACCATTTTGGTAATCCATTTATCTATTGATGGACATTTGGGTTGTTTCTACCGTTTGGCTATTATAAATAATGCTGCTCTGATCATTTGTTTACAAATGTCTGTCTGAACACATGTTTGAACTCTTTTGGCTTTGAACCTAGGAGTGGAATTTCTGAGTTCAGTGGTGACTGAATGTTGAATGCTTTGAGGTAATGCCAGACTGTTTTCCATAGTGGCTGCAATGTATGAGGGTTCTTATTGCTCTGTTTCTTCTCCAACACTTGTTATTTTCTGACTTTTTGACTCTAGACATCCTAGTGGGTGTGAAGCGGTATAGCTCATTGTGGTTTTGATTTGCATTTCCCTGAAGACTAATGACAATGTGCATATTTTTACATTCTTATTGGCCACTTGTGTATCTTCCTTGAAGAAATGTAGACTCAGATCCTTTCCCCACTTTTAAACTCGGTTATTTGTCTTTTTATTATTGAGTTGTAAGAATTCTTTATATATTCTACGTACAAGTCCTTTATCACATATATGATTTGTAAGTATTTCTCCCACTCTGTGTACTCTTTTTTTTTAAATGAAAAATTTAACTCAAAATAATGCATGCATGCTAAGTACATTCGTATACTCAATACAAAATGATGCTGGAGAGTTTACAAAGTTGGTGATGTAAAACAGTAGTTCCCAAGGAACTTACTTACTCAGACCTTACAGGGCCCTAGAAAACTTCATTTTTAACAAGAATCCCAAAAGATTCTAGGCCTTAATTAAAAGAGTGGTTTAGGGAAGCACTTGGAAGTTTCACTCTGTGTCAGATTACATATACAATAAAAGTAAATTATAAATCATGTAATTGAACAAAAAACTTTTCTTTATAGAAACTATTAAATAGATATCTAAATACAAGATGGATTTTAAAATGAAATGTTATTTGTATTTGTAAAGGTATGTACACTAATCAAAAGCTATACAACATTAACAGCAAATCCAAGTACAAATGAAGATAATCCTCTGAATTCCATGTTTCATTGAGCATCAAAAACCACCAATCTTTTAGTCCTTTTCTTGTACATTATTCTGTATCCACATTCTCTGCATCTGATTGGATCCCTGGATTTTATTTCATTTTCTGGGTGACATTCTCTGCAGATATGTATCATTGGCTGCCGCTTTGGGGGTTGAATGTCCTTTTGGGTGTCCATTGATAGTCCCTCTAAATACAACCAGCCAATTCCTACCCATGTAGCCCGCAGAAACTTCATACTCTGAACTCTGTGTACCCTTTTTGCACTTTCTTGAAGGTGTCTTTTGAAGCACAGAGTTTTAAATTTTGATGAAATAGAAATTATCTTTTTTTCCCTTTTGTTGCTCATGCTTCTGGTGTCATGTCTAAGAGTACTTTGCCAAATCCAACGTCATGAAGATTCACTCCTAGGCTTTCTTCTAAGATTTTTGTAGTTTTAACTCATACATTTAGGTCTATGCTCTATTTCGAGTTAATTTTTAAATATGCTAGAGGTAGGGATCCAACTTAATTCTTTTATGTATGGATATCTAGTTGTCCAAGCACCATTTGTTGGGAGAGGATATTCTTTCCCCATTGAATGATTTTGGCACTCTTGTTGAAAATCAATTGACCATAGACTATGGGTTTATTTCTGGACTCTCAATTTTATTCCATTGGTTTGTATGTCTAGTCTTATGCCAGTAACACATTGTCTTGATTATTGTAGCTTTGTAGTAAGTTTTGAAATCAGGAAGTGTGAGTCCTCCTCCTGTGTTCTTTTCCAAGATTGTTTTGGTTATCTGGGGCCTCTTCTAATTCCATATGAATTTTAAGATCAGCTTGTCAATTTCTGCAAATGAGGCAGCTGGGATATTGATTGAGATTTTATTAAATTTATAGATCAATTTGAGGAGTATATTCATCTTAATAAAATAAAATAAAATTAAATTAAGTCTCCTAATGCTTGAACATAGGATGTTTTTCCATATATGTAGGTCTTTTAAAATTTCTTTTAACAATGTTTCTTAGTTTTCAGTTTACAAGTCTTACACTTCTTTTGTTAAGTTATTTCTAAGTATTTTATTCTTTTTGATGCTATTGTGAATGGAGTTGTTTTCTTAATTTTATTTTCAGATTGTTCATTGCAAGTGTATAAAAATACAACAGAGGCTGTTTGTGGTGGATGTGATGGCTTCAAGGTTACTTCGTGGAATTGGAGTGCTGGCCATGCAGGACCTCAGTGGAGTCACCATGGTGCACTTCATGGCATCTGCAGGTGGTGTTCCTACTGAGACGAGCAGGCAGCTGGGCTGGAGAGGTCATGATGACTGCATGGAAGGGGCTAGACCCATAAATATGCTAGCCCCACAGGCAACTTCAGGCACCAAAGAAGACCCTAATTTAGTCCCATCTATCACCAACAAGCAAATAGTGGGCTGCATCTTTGAAGAGGACAATAGTGCCTTCATCTGTTTCTGGCTGCACAAAGGTGAGATCCAGTGATGCCCTAGCTGTGGAACCCATTACAAGCTGGTGCCCCACCAGTTGGCCCACTGAGCCTTTGTACTAACTTACTCAAAATGTGTTGTGAAGTGTGTGATACATCTTTTGCCATTTTTTTTTTTACTTTCAATCAGTTTGTATTGTGGGTTATTAAGCATTTCTACTGTATATATAGTTGTATCATTTTTAAAAATCCACTCTCACAATCTTTGCTTTTTTATTAGATTTTGTTATTGTAATCATTTTTATACTTGGATTTGCATGTGTCATTTAATTTAATTTTTCCTTTTCTATATATCTTATGGGATTTTTTATTCCTCTATTCCTTGTGTCTGTTCATGTCTTCTGCCCATTTTTAAACTGGATTATTTGTTTTTTTGGTATTCAGTTTTATAAGTTCTTTATATATTTTGGATACTAACCCTTTATCAGACATGTCATTTGCAAATATCTTTTCCCGTTCTGAGGGTTGCCTTTTCGTTTTGTTGATTGTTTCCTTTGCCATGCAGAAGCTTTTTATCTTGATGAAGTCCCAATAGTTCATTTTTGCTTTTGTTTTCCTTGCCTCAGGAAACATATCTAGAAAGAAGTTTCTATGGCTGATGTCAAAGAGGTTACTGCCTGTGTTCTCCTCTAGGATTTTGATGGTTTCAGGTCTCACATTTAGGCCTTTAATCCATTTTAATTTCTTTTTATGTATGGTATAAGAAAGTGGCCCAGTTTCATTCTTTTGCATGTTTCTATCCAGTTTTCCTAACACCATTTGTTGAAGAGACTGTCTTTTTCCCATTGGATATTCTTTCCTGCTTTGTTGAATATTGACCATATAGTTGTGCGTTCATTCCTGGGTTTTCTATTCTGTTCTATTGATCTGTGTGTCTATTTTTCTGCCAATACCATAATGTTTTGATCACTAAAGCTTTGTAATATAACTTGAAGTCCAGAATTGGGATGCCTCCAGCTTTGCTTTTCTTTTTCAAGGTTGATTTGGCTATTTAGGGTCTTTGGTGGTTCTTTCAGAATGGCTGAAATTAAAAACACAAGAAATAAGAAGTGTTGGCAAGAATATGGAGAAAAAGAAACACTTGTGCAATGTTGGTGGGAATGCAAAGTGGTGTAGCTTCTGTGAAAAACAGTATGGAGGTTTCTCAAAAAATTAAAAATAGAACTACAATATGATCCAGTAATTCACTACTGGGTATTTACCCAAAGAAAATGAAAACGCTAATTTGAAAAGTTACATGCACCCCCATGTTTATTGCAGCACTATTTACAACAGCCAAGATATGGAAATGACCCAAGTGTCCATTGATAGAGGAATGGATAAAGAACAGGTGGTATGTGTGTGTATGTATATAAATATATATATAATGGAATATTACTCAGCCATAATAAAGGATGAGATCTTGCCATTTACAATGACATGGATGGATCTAGAGAGTATAATGCTAAGTGAAATAAGTCAGTCAGAGAAAGACAAATACCATATGATTCCACTCATGTGTGGAATTTAAGAAACAAAACAAAGAAAGAAAGAGACAAAAAAACCAGACTTAACTACAGAGAACAAACTTGTGTTTGCCAGAGGGAAGGTGGGTGGGGGAATGGTTGAAACATGTGAAGGGAATTAAGAGTACACTTATCTTGGCAAGCACTGAGTAATGTATAGAATTTTTGAATCATTATATTATAACCTGAAGCTAATATAACACTGTATGTTAGTTATACTGGAATTAAAATAAAAACTAAGGAAACAACATTGGTACATCACTAATAACTAAATTCCACGCTTTATTAAAATTTCACTAATTTTCCCTAATGTCCTTTTTCTTTTCCAGTATCCCATCTAGGGTGCCACATTACATTTTGTCATCATGTCTCCTTAGCCTCCTCTGGTCTGTGACTGTTTCTCAAAGTTTCTTGGTTTTTGATAACTAGAGACCTTTGAGGAATACTGGTCAGAGATTTAGTAGACTCTCATTTGAGATTTGTTTGATATGCTTCTCATGCTTCTACTAGTTAGGAGTAGATCCCTATAATGTGAATGTTTGTTTGCTTGATGTTGTCTGAGTTAAGATCCCTTAACTTATCATCATTTTAAAAAATTCTATTATCTTGGGGCGCCTGGGTGGCTCAGTCAGTTAAGCGTCTGTCTTCCTTTGGCTCAGGTCATGATCCCAGGGTCCTGGGATTAAGCCCTGGGTCAAGCTCCTTGCTCACTGGGCAGTCTGCTTTTCCCTCTGCACAGGGTGCTTTGTGCCTGTGTTGCCTTGGTGAGTACTGACCCAGGGTGTTCTGGTGTGTGCAGTGCTGGGGTTGCTTTTGTGGATGGCTGGGGCTGGTGTGGGCTGGGGGCTAGGGGCTCACTGAGGCAGCAGACCAGTTAAGGCGCCCAGACTGTGCACTGGTCTGTGCTTTTAAGGTGGAGGGGAATGTAAACTGTGGAGCTCACCAACCCCTACAACTCAGAGAAAGTTCCAGCAGCTCCCTCACCATTTGGTGGAGTTCTAGGGCTGGTTCCTTTATATTCTAGTTGCCCTTTTAAACCATGGCTTTTTTTTCTGTTTCCCAGGGCAGACAAATCTACTCCTGGTCTCTCAATACTCTCTCTCCCCACTGCAGTTCACAGTGTCAGGGGTGGGGGTTCCCTTTGTTACTTTGTCTCCCTGTCTCCTGCTGTTCTCTGTGTGGTCTCTCTATCTTTTGTTGTGCTGACGCTGTTCAATCAGCTATCAGTTCTTCTTCAGGAGGAGTTGCTCTATAAATACATATCGTTTGGTGTGTTCTGCAGAAGAGGGTGAATTCAGGGTGTTCCTATGTCACCATCTGGGACCAGAAACTGTAGTTAAACTTTTTTGAAACTTTTAATTTTTATATAATTATACTTTTACCCATAACATAGCTTCCCCCAACAGTAATGTTTGCATAATGATTGTACTTATACCTCTTTAAAGTTGTTTGGCACAGAATTTTTCAGGTTCTGATTTGTTTAAAATTTTTTTCTTTTTCTATAACCTTGATATTTGAAACTAGCTTCATTGGATGTGAAATCCTTGGTTCACACTTTTTTCTTTGAAAAAGAAAAAGCATTTCTTGAAAATGCTGCTTCATTGCCTTGCCTTATATGTTGCTTTTGGAAAGCCTGATTCAGTTTAATTAATTTGACTTCATGGATTATTTCATCATTTTGCCTAGAGGCTTAGAGGATATATCTTATCTTTCATGTCTAATAATTTTACTAGGATATGTCTTGGAGTTAATCATTTTGGTTTATTTTCCCAGAAACCTAGTGGGACCTTTCAATGTGTAGACTAAAGTCTTTCACTTTGGAAATTTTTCTTGGATTATAGGTTTAAATCTTTTAAATATTAGCTCTGTTACATTGTTTTGTTTTTCTTCCCCAGTAATTCCAATTACACATTGCTATTCCTTTGCTTCTCTTTCAATTCACCAATTTCTTTCTGATCCTTTTTACTTTCTTCTTGGTTTTATTTTCATTCTCTCAGTTATTTTTTCTGCCTTTTTCAATGCACCTTATTAAATTTTCTTCAGTCTATTTTCTCTTTGCAACCTTGTAATTTATCTTCACTTCTGAGATAATTTTGTCTCTTTCTTCCATTTATTTTCTAGTTTGATCAATTTTCTCGTTTTTTTCTTGATTTATTTTGAAAGTCTGAATCCAGGTGATTTTTTTCATATCCCCAAATATTTGTCTGCATGTTTTTAAATTCAGTTTGGAATGTTGTCTTACAGGTTTTTTTTCTGCTTCATAGTTGTTCTCTGTAAGGAGATGTTTATCAGTTGAGGTATGTTGGATCTTGTTTTCTGATTTTTTTGGTACTAACTCTATAGATTTACCAAAAGTTACTTCTCACTTCTTTTTATGTCTTGTATTTTTTCCCTAGAAGCCATACTTTTTGAAGACTGCTACTTCAGATTCCTTTTACTCTGTGTTCTGGCCTACCAGGACATTTTAAAACATATTTTTATACTTGAGTTAGACTTACTCTTTCTTTCAATGATTTTAGATTAACCCTAGGCCCATGACTAACTTCCTTATTTCCTACAGTTTTTATCAGCCTGCGTTGCTCATTACAGAAGTTTGTGGTGCAGCATGAATGTGACAGAGTACTTCCTGGAATTTGGTATTTTTTAAAAACTTATAGTTATATTGATGTTTGGGGATTTTTCTGCTTTAAGTTATGCTTCCCCCCGTGGTTTTAGTGCCATTTAGAATTTTTGTTATTTATATTGAAAGACACAAACCAAGGCAGCTACCATTGTCTTCATCAACCTGGAAGTCTAATTAATCTTTTAAAAATTTTTCCTAACTTAGAAAAACCAGATCCACCGTCCCCTACTTTGCTGAGATCACAAGGTATCATTTTCCTTACCTGACTAGCTTAAGACCGTCCCACCTTTGCTGATGACAAAACAGATCTTGGAAGTGGTCTTAGATTGTAGCTTGTATAAAAGAAAACCTATCCTCAGACACTGGGTAGTATACACTTACCTCTTTTTTTCTTATAAATAGCAGTATTTATTTTAGGTTTTCATTTTAATTCCAGTTAGTTAACAGAGTGTTATATTAGTTTCAGGTGTACAATATAGTGATTCAACACTTCCATACATGACCTGGTGCTCATCACAAGTGCCCTCCTTCATCCCCATCCCCTAGTTCACCCATCCCCCCACCCACCTCCCCTCTGCTGACCATCAGTGCCTTCTCTATAAATAAGAGTTTGTTTCTTGGTTTGCCTCTCTCTCTTTCCCCCTTTTTGATCCTTTGTTTTGTTTCTTAATCCACATATGAGTGAAATCATATGGAATTTGTCTTTCTCTGACTTATTTCGCTTAGCATAATACTCTCTAGCTCCATCCACGTTATTGCAAATGGCAAGATCTCATTCTTTTTTCATGGCTGAGTAAGATTCCATTGTATATACGTACCACATCTTCTTTATCCATTTATCAGTTGATGACGTTTGGGCTCTTTCCATAATTTGGCTATTGTTTGGATACTAACCCTTTATCAGATATGCCATTTGCAAATATCTTCTCCCATTCCATAGGCTACCTTTTAGTTTTGTTGACTATTTCCTTTGCTGTGCAGAAGCTTTTTATTTTGATGAAGTCCAAATCATTTATTTTTGCTTTTGTTTTCCTTGCCTCAGGAGACATATCTAGAAAGAAGTTGCTATGGCTGATGTCAAAGAGGTTACTGCCTGTATTCTCCTCTAGGATTTTCATGGTTTCCTGTCTCACATCCATTTTGATTTTATTTTTGTTTATGGTATAAGGATGTGGTCCAGTTTCATTCTTCTGCACATTACTGTCCAGTTTTCCAATACCATTTGTTGAAGAGACTGTCTTTTTCCCATTGGATGTTCTTTCCTGCTTTGTCGAAGATTAACTGACCATACGGTTATGGGTTTATTTCTGGATTTTTTATTCTGTTCCATTGATTTATGGTCTCTTCCTTTTTTGAGGCTGAACTTTGTTTCTCCTTTGAAGGACCAAGTTAAGTTCAGCTTTTGTTTTCAGATTTGAGTGATTTTATTTTAACATGTAAATTTGAGTACATATAGTAATAGAACATTTTAAATTCTATACAAATCTTTGTCATTATTCTTTAAGGATAGTGTGCCTTATCTTTTTATGGACAACAACAAGATCTTTTGGTCAGTCCAATTTCTTAGTTTCCTTTTTATTTTTATGGAATAAAGGTCCAATTTACTTTGAAACTTTACCATATATTTGCTTCTGATCTTTTAAAAATTATTATTATGTTTTATTTAATGAATACTTGCTCATTTAACAATATAATCTGGTCATATTTGTCATATTCTCATCTCTGACTATGAGACAGTCATATTTCTCGGTGTTTAATGCCATTCTAATACCAGTTGGTCTTGATCTCTTTTTAGAGCTGATTTTAAAAATCATTCTTTTAGGATTTGTCTCTCTGATATACTTACTCTCTGATTTTATTATTCATATCAGAAATAAACTCACCCATGTATTAAACTAACAAAAATGTAAAATTGTTTTAATGATTTAAATGGAAGTGTTTCTAAGGAGTAGTTTAAGATTGTGGCTCTATGTCATTTGTAACTTCAGCCATCTGTTGAGGTTACACACGATGCATTCTGATAATTCAATTAAATAGCAAAAGATCATGATACTTTCCATGTGATTTAAGATTGCAGTGGTTATGCCATGGGAATAAAGAAAATTAAGTGAAGTGCTCGCTTTGGCAGCACATATACTAAAATTGAAAATTAAGTGAAAATATAAAGAACTTTAAAATACACGGTGAGAAGATAGTTTGGACTGACTAAATACAGAAAATACAGCATTCTTTTCATAAGAGAGTTGGATAGAGGAAACAGTATTTTCCATATTCTTTTTTCCAAAAACCTTTATAATATGATAATAAGTGAAAAGAGAGCTTTTTCTACTAAAAGAGCGTCCTAACTCTTCTGTTTAGCCACGCTTGCATAGGTATTTTCAATTTCTTTGTCTTCAGGACACGTGTGGGTAAATTCTTCACGGGCATAGGCATTGTGAAGATAGCGCCAGACTCCTGAGAATTCTGCTGGAATGTCAAAGTCACGGTATTTCTTGGCGGCAACCTAGGGTTTTGGGAAAAAACAGTTGGTAGTAAAAGGCATCAGTGACATGCCTAGTGTGTAGAAACATATCTCAAAAGTCAAGATCGTTAAGAATATGTTATCTACACAAAAATAAACCTAAAAAATCTTGGACTTACTACTTTAATGTTTTGTTTACAAAGGTAGACAAAGCTATGTGTGTAATCACATTTATATTTATGCTGTATTTAATTATTAATATGTTTAGAAGAAAGCACAGAAAAAGAGCACATATTTCTCCACTAGACTAAGAGTTTGCTTAGGGTCCCAACTATGTCTTATTTCTTTATGTATTCTCTGTGTCTGGCATAGGATCTGAGACAGAATAAGTTCTGTTCAATGAGAATTTATTAAATAAATAATTAAATCATCATAAAATTATTAGTAGCTCACATTATTTATCATTTGCTATGATTCAGACACTGTTCTAAGCATTTTACATGCATTAGTTTAATTTTCTCAACAATTCCATGAAATGGGTAATATTACCCTTGTTTCATAGATAAGACAGTGGAAAACACCTGATTTTGGAAGAAGCAAGAAGTTTTTATGGTTCCCAGAGAAGATCATTATGGATTTTTCCTCTGGGGAGAAAAAGGAGATATACACTATGCATAATGATGATGACAAAGCCATCATATAACAATCTCACACTAAATAGTCGCTGTGTTTCATGCTGGCCATTCCCAAACCCCTCCCAGACCATTCAGCGTACCCTACAAAGACTTACTTTAATAATGTTCAGTTTGGGTAACAAGCTGCAGTCAGCCAGTGTCAGCTGATCCCCGTCCAAGAACAATCTTCTGGAAACTGTGAGTTCCTCGGCACTGTCTGGATCAATTTCATCCAGAAGCGGGGTGTTTAAGTAGTCATCCAGACGTTTAAATTCTCTGAGCAGAGATTTTTCAAAATCTGATGCAAAGAAAACATAAGGTTACTAATGTTTTGTCTTCATGACTGAATACATTCTCAGTATGCTGTTTACCCATTTAGACATCTCTATCTATACACATTGCTTACACTGGCCCTTCAAAATCTAAATAGTTAACTAGAACTCTCAATTACCCACTGATAAGACAGGGTCAGATGTTTATTCAAATGGTGAGTAAAAACAGTTTTGGACTTTTCTTGAGGAGGTGCATTGGGAGGAGAGTCAGAGAAAGAAAAAGTCACATATGTTATTACTAAACACAGAAGAGTCAGAAATGGAATCAGAGACTAATAGCTCTCATGACTCAAAAGATAGTAGACCTATTCAAGAATGTTTGTGGGAGATGGTAGATGCTATGGTTTTAGAAACCTTAAAGGTACACAGGACTGGGAAATTGAGCTAAGTTAGTAATTGCTCTATTGAATCTTGGGTTCTAAATTTAATAAAACTTCATGCAAAGGAATTTCAAAGGAGAGAAGAAAGAATCAGAGGAAGAGTGTATTCCCCAACATATACTACATATTCAGGAAAATCCTATTTTAGCTGAGTGAGACTGTGAGAATCAGCAAATGTGTGAGAGAAACAAATTTAAACAAAGGTATCTTACTCTTATTTGCTTCTTTTTGCGTATTCTTAATGTATGCAGAAAACTTGGCAAAGAGGTTACAGCCCACATCAAAGGACTCCTTGTTCTTGGGACTCAGGTGAGGATACCTTAAAAAGAAACATCACTCTATGATTATTCACATATAACAAGTCAGAGACCAAGTGTCCTAGCTTGTGCTCTACTGAGAATGGAGGTTTTGGAAAATTGTGCTGGAAATGGAAAGTCCTGGAATCTCTCATCGGAAATATGTATTTTTCCCAATATCAGAATACTTAAGTTTCTAAAGTTCACTGGGAAACTGATTGTGGAGAATTCAAAGCTCATTAACTTGTGGAAACAATGTTTTAAATGGTAGTTAGGTCCTCCGTACTTGCTCATAAAAGCCTATTTGGCAGGAGATATGTTGGTAATACATTTTCAAAGGTAAGTCGTAGGAAAAACATGGTTTTAAATTATTGTAACTTACATAAAAATGAAGGAATAAAGAGGATAGAGAGGATGGAAAAAAGTAGCCAAGATGGCCTCTCCTTAATAATACAAAGTTTATTTAACATAATAAAATAAAATGATGTAGTAATGTAATTCACCACATTAAGAAATCAAATACCATATGATCATGAATAGATGCAGAAAAGAGTTCAATGAAAATCAATTCCTATTCATAAAAAAACCCCACTAGCAACTAGAATTGGTCAGGACAAACACTTAGTCATCTTCCTTGATTCCTCTCTTCTCTCCATCCCCATATTTGATCCATTAGCAATTCTAGCTAGCTTACCTTTCAAAATGTACCCAGGGGAGTTGGGTAGGGCATGGGCTAGATGGGTAATGGGCATTTGGGAGGGCAATGGGTGAGCACTGGGTGTTGTATGTAAGTGATGAATCACTGAATTCTACTCCTGAAACCAATATTGCAGTGTATGTTCACCGACTAGAATTTAAATAAAAATTTGAAAAGAAAACAAACCCCAAAATATACCCAGAATCTATCTACTTCTCACCACCTCCACTGCCCCCTGCCTGGTCCAAAGCTTATACTACTGCAACAGCTTCTTGACTATTCTCTCCACTCCCCTGCTTGTCCCCCACACTCCTAGACTATTTTCTACCTGCTGCCAGAGCAATCATGTTAAAAGGTAAGTCGTATCATATCTCTTCCCTACTTATTACCCTGCAATGTTTCCATCTCATTCAGACTCAGACCCCAAGTCCTCTCAGTAGTCTATGAGGACTGATGTGATTTGACCCTATCTTACCACTCTGCTCTCATTTCCTTCTACTCTTCCCCACTCACTTCACTCGGAACTTATCTCCTCGGTGTTTTTCAAATAGGCCTGACAAGCTTCCACCCCAAGGCTTTTTCACTTTGCCCTTGAATGGAGTGATTTCCCTCATATATGCACATGACCTGCTTCCCCTCTTCTTTCAGATCTTTTTATAATCCCTTCCTAAATGAGGCCACCCTCTGCCCACCCTATCTAACACTGCAACCTTTCCCCTGTCCTTAACACATGCTACTTCCCTCCTTTGTTTTATTTGTTCTTAGTTTTTAGCATCATCTAAAGTAGTTTGTTTTGCTTTTTAATCTTGCTTATTAATTGTCTTCCCCAACTAGAATGTAAGGTCTACAAGGACAGAGTGTTTTTGCTTGGTTTAATCACTGATATATCCCAAGTGCCTAGAATAGTAACTGACACTAAAGTATTCAGGAAATATTTGTTGAATGATTAAACTAATTCATTAATTTCCTTAACTTGATAAGATGTACCCATCAAAAACTTACAGCAAGCACCATATTAAATGGTGAACTGTTAGAACTATTACCCTTAAAATGAGTACAGGATAAGAATAATCATTATCACTACTACTTTTCAACATTTTGCTGAATGCACTAACAAGTGAGACAAAAAACATTCAAAATGGTGACTTTAGAACCATTTACATTAAATTTAGGAACAAGATAGACACCTACAATTGCTTTTATAGTAGATATTGTTTTTGAGGTTCTAGCAAGTTGAGAACAAAAAGCACTAGTATAATTATTGGAAGAGAAGCAACAATATAATTGTATACCTAGAAAACCCAAGAAAGTATAGGAAAAATTACTAGAATGAATGAGATGTTTTGGTAAGGTGGCTAATACAAGTCAAACATTAAAAAAATAAGTTTTCCATGCTAGCTAGCAATAACCAGATAGAAATGGGTATTAGTAGCATATTCCATTTATAATAGTGATAAAAGTATAAAATATTTAGAAATAATGTAATAGAAAAGGTAGAGAACCAATATGAAAAAAACAAAACAAGACAAAATCTTATCAAAGAACATAAGACTGGCACTTAGGTTGATAACCTAATGTAAATCAGTGGATGAATGGGTAAAGGAGATGTGGTGGAATATACAATGGAATATTATTCATCCATAAAAAAAGAAGGAAATCCAGCCATTTGTGACATGAATGGACCTTGAGGACATTACTCTAAGTGAGATAAATCAGACAGAGAAAGACAAATACTGTATAATCTCACTTATATGTGGAATCTAAAAAGCAAAACTCATTAAAAAAAAGTAAAATGATAGTTACTGGAGGTACCTTGGGGAGGGGTTGGGGAGATATTGTTTAAATGTTAAAAACTTGCAACTAATAGATAAGTAAGCACAGCATGGTGATTATAGTCAACAAGACTATATTATAAACTTCAAAGTTGCTAAGAGAGAAAGTCTTAATTGTTCTCACCACAAAAAAGAAATAATAATTATGTAATGTGGTAGAGATGTTAGCTAACACTAGAGTGGTTATCATATTGCAATTTGTAAATATCAGATCAACATGTTGTACACCTTGAACTTACACAATGTTGTAATAAGATGGTACCCAAACAAATACACAAATAATGTTTTCTGATGGGAATCATTTGTATCATAAAAATGAAATTTCTTCAAATAGTAATATAAATTCAGTGCAATTTCAATTAAAAGCCTAATCTTTTTTTAAAAAAATGAGATAAAATTCACATAACATAAAACCACTTAAGCTATTTTAAAATGTACAATTCAGTGGCTTTAATACAGCCACAATATTGTGCAACAGTGACTCCTATCTAGTTCCCATTAAGCAGTTACTCCCCATTCACTCCTCCTCTCAGCCCCTGGAACCACTAATATTTCTGTGTCTATAAATTTGCTTATTCTGGACTTTTTTTTTTTTTAAGATTTATTTATTTATTTATTTATTTGAGAGAGAGAGAGGGAACACAAGCAGGGGGGGTGGGAGAGGGAGAAGCAGGCTTCCTGCTGAGCAAGGGGCCCGATGCGGAGCTCGATCCCAGGATGCTGGGATCATGACCTGAGCCGAAGGCAGACGCTTAATGACTGAGCCACCCAGGTGCCCCTCTGGACATTTTATATAAATGGAATCGTACAATATGTGGCCTATTGTGTTTGGCTTCTTTCACTTAGTATGATGGTCAAGTTTCATTCATATTCTAGTACGTATCCCTACTTCATTCTTTTTTTTTTTAATTTTTAAAAAGATTTTTATTTATTTATTTGACAGAGAGAGACACAGCGAGAGAGGGAACACAAGCAGGGGGAGGGGGAGAGGGAGAAGCAGGCTCCCAGCCCAGCAGGGAGCCCGATGCGGGCCTTGATCCCAGGACCCTGGGATCATGACCTGGGCAGACGCTTAATGACTGAGCCACCCAGGCGCCCCAAAAAAGAACATCTTTTGAAAAGACAGAGGTATGGAGAAAATGCCATGTGAAGATGGAGGATTGGAGTTATGGATCTACAAGTCAAGGAACACCAGTGACTGCTGGAAAACCACTAGAACTTAGGAAAAGGCAAGGAAAGATCTTTTTCTTAAAGGTTTCAGAGGGGGCATGGCCCTGCTGATATTCTGACTTCATACTCTAGCCTTCAGAACTGTAAGACAAATTTCTGTTTTAAGCCACCCAATTTATGGCACTTTGTTATGGCAGCCCTAAGAAACTAATATAAATGTCCATTTTTTAGGTCTTCTTTAAATTATTTCAGTAATGGTTTGTGGTTTTCAGCAGAGAAGTCTTTCTCCTCCTTCCTTAAGTTTATTCCAAAGTATTTTGTTATTTTTGATACTGTTGAAAATGGAATTGTTTTCCTAATTTACTTTTGTATTATTCATTGATAGTGTAAAGGAATACAACTGATTTTTGTATGTTGACTGTAGTATCCTTCAATTGCACTGAATTCATTTATGAGTTCTAGTAGTATTTTAGTGGATTTTAAAGGATTTTCTATATGAAAGATCATGCCATCTGCAAATAGAAATAGTTTTACTTCTTCCTTACCATTTTGAATACTTTTTATTTATTTTCCTTTCATAACTGCTCTGGTTAGAACTTCCAATACAGTGTTGAACAGAAGTGTCAGAAATGGTATCTTTGTGTTGTTCCTGATCCTAGAAGGAACATTTTCAATCCTTCACCATTAAGTGTGATGTTATCTGTGGGTTTTTAATCGATGCCATTTATCAGGTTGAGGAAATTCCCTTCTATTCCTAGTTTGTTGAGTATTATCATGAAATGGTGTTGGATTTTGTAAAAATATTGTTGCATCGAGATGAGTATGTGCTTCCCTCCTTTACTGCTGCTCTTTATTTCTTCACATGACTTTGAGTTACTGTCTAGTGGCCTCTCATTTATGCCTGAAGGACTCCCTATAGCATTTCTTGTAGAGTAGGTCTACTAGCAACAAAATTCCTCAGGTTTTGTTCATGTGGAATGTCTTAACTTCTCTTTCATTTTTGAAGTATAGTTTTGCCCAATATGGAATTCTTGGTTGACTTTTATTCCTTCAGCACTTTATTTTATTTTTTAAAGATTTATTTATTTATTTTAGAGAGTGAGAGTGGGAGAGCGAGAATGAGAGAGAGAGAGAGAGAGAGAGAGAGAGAGAGAGAGAGAGAAGGCAGTGGGGAGGGGTAGAGGGAAAGAGTTTTTTGTTTGTTTTTTTTTTAAAGATCTTTATTTTTTTTTAAAGATTTTATTTATTTATTTGACAGAGAGAGACACAGTGAGAAAGGGAACACAAGCAGGGGGAGTGGGAGAGGGAGAAGCAGGCTTCCTGCTAAGCAGGGATCCCGATGCGGGGCTCGATCCCAGGACTCTGGGATCATGACCTGAGCCGAAGGCAGATGCTTAACGACTGAGCCACCCAGGTGCCCCAAGGGAACGAGAGTTTTAAGCAGACTCCACACTGAGTGTGGAGCCTGACCTGGGGCTCGATCTCACGACCCTGAGATCAGGACCTGAGCCAAAACTAAGAGTCGGATGCTTAACTGACTGCACCACTCAGGCGCCCCACCTTTCAGCACTTTAAATATGTCATGTCTCTGCCTTCTGGCCTCCATGGTTGCTGATGAAAAATCATCTGTTAATCTTATTGAGGATCACTTCCACATGATGAGTCATTTTTCTCTTGCTTCTTTCAAGATTCTATCTTTGGCTTTGGCTTTAGATAATTTGATTATAATGTATCCTGGTGTTGATCTCTTTGTGTTTATTCCACTTGGAATTCATTGACCTCCTTGGATGTATAGACAAATGTATTCAATTAAATTTGGGAGGTTTTCAGCTATTATTCCTTCAAACATTCTTCTGCCTCTTGATCCTTATTCTCTCTTTCTGGGACTCCCACTATGTGTATCTTGGTACATTTGATGGCATTCCACTGGTATGTTAGATTCTGCTCATTTTCTTCCTTTTCCTCAAACTGGATGTTCAGTTTTGCATATTATTTCTTTTATCTGTTCAAATCTGCTGTTGAAACCCTCTAGTGAATTGTTCATTTTAGTTAATGTACTTTTCAACTCCAGAATTTCTGTTTGGTTCCTTTTAATAATTTCTTTTTATTGATATTCTTTCTATGTTGAGTTTGCTCTCTATAGCTTCCTTTAGTTCTTTGTCCATGATTTTCTTTAGCTTTCTAAACAGATTTTACACAGTTGATGTAAAGTGTTTGTCTTTTAAATCAAGTATCTGGGTTTTTTCAGGGTCAGTTTCTATTAATTTATTTTTTCCTGTGAATGGGCCATACTTTCTTGTTTCTTACCACGAATTTTATTTTTTTCTTGAAAACTGGACACTTGAACATTATAATGTAGAAACTCTGAAAATCAAATTCTCCCATTCCCCAGGATTTGTTGCTGCTGCTTATTGTAGGTATCATTTATTTGTTTAGTGAATTTTCTGAAGTAATTTTGTAAAGTCTGTATTCTTTGTTGTGTGGGGCCACTGAAATCTTTGTCCCATTATCTTTGTTAGTTACTGATTTAACAGAGATTTCATTAAACTCCTGGGACCAAAACAAACAAACCAAGAAAGAAAAGGTCTCTCAGTGTTTGCAGTCTTGCTCTGAGTTGGAGCATTCCTTCAATGCTTATGTATGCAGTTTACAGTTTAGCCTTCAATTTCTGCTTGCATGGTGTCTGAAGTTCAGTCAGAAGTAAGAGTTTAGGATCTTCTCAGTTCTTTTCTAAGCATAGGTCTAGACCTAGACATGTGCATGGACTTCTAGAGTCCCTAGAATACATGAAAGCGTTTTGAAGCCCTATTCCCCCAAGTATCCCCCAAACATCCCAGCCTGTTTATTCCCAGACTTTTCAGTTTGTCTATTGCTTTCCTCAAGTGCTATCCCTTGCCCCATGTAGCAATGGCTAATACAACTGCCTTTAAATGCCTTCCATGAATGCCACCAGGGAAGCTGCCTCAGCCCCGGGGAAGCTCTAAAGTAGGTGAAAAAAAGACAAAACCTCGAGCCAGTCCATCAGGGTGCCACCAGGCCAAACCACATAACCATAGTTATTTGAGAATAAAGCCATATCATGTCCTCTGCTACCAGCAACCTGCACCTACAATGTGGACTACTATCTTTAAAGCCGCTAAAGACTGAGGAGTAGAAGATGGTAATAAGATAACTTAAAATGCCACAAGGCTCTCTTACTAAAATTCAGCTTTTTTTCTTCATTAATATTCCCTTGGCTTTTGTAAATTTTGGGTTATATTTCAGACTTCTGGGAAAGTTGATTCTGACATTTTTTTCCCAAGCTATTCATTGCTTTTATGGAGGGATGGAGTTTTGGAGTTCCTTACTCCACCATTTTCATTGATGTAGGTATCTAACAGGTTTTAAAAATTTAGATAAAGTTTATATGAAAGGGCTTCCATATCTAGCAGTATGGCAGACAAAATAACCACTCTGGAGGGCTTTGTAAAAAGAAAGTACATTTTAGCATTGTTTGTAATGCCAAAACTTAGAAACAGTCTTTCAGTTGTTTCTCTAACAATGGTAACTGTTATGAACAGGTGATTGTTGTGTGCTAGCCTATCCTTTTTATTGTTATCCTTTTAAAAATGGCAGTTTTTATTCCAGTTATCCAATTCCTACTCCACCATGATATATTGAGTCAAGGAGAGAGTGGAGAAAACTTGCTTTTAATTTATTTAATTGCCCAACGATTAGTATCTAATGGAGATGTTGCATATCACCCAAAGATTCTGAACTTTGAGCTGGATGCAGTAACTGTATGGAACTTGGAAGCTGTCTCTCTTGGGAGTAGGTGTGTTCCATGTAAGAAGCATGCACACATTTATTTGATGGTCAGAGGGGCAAACTACTGCTGATAACCCAGTTCTGTACCTCTCTCTCTTTCTTTTTCTTCCTTCTTTTCTTCTTTTTTTCTTTCTTTCTTTGACTAAAACTTGTTTTATTAGGGGTGGCAATATACCTGGATAAGAACTACATTTCCCAGATCCCCTTTGTACTTAGATGTGAACATGGGAATTACTTTTGGATAATGAAATATAATGCAAATTGCTGAGTGTGGCTTCTGTGAAAACTTCTTAAATCTGGCTTGCACCTTTTGTTCTTTGCCCTTTTCCTTCTTCCTGTGTAGGAGTTAGATCTGTTGCCTGGAATTCCAGCAGACATATTGTCACCATGAATTAACTTTGAGACTGGAAGCCTCACTTGGAGCATAGCAGAGAAGAAAGATAAGAAAGAGCCTGGGTCCTTGGTGCATTTTTGGAGCTGTCATTCCATCCCTACAATGACTCATTCTTGACTTCTTATTATGTGAGAAAAATAAAACCCATATTTATTTAAGCCAGTACTTTTTTTGTCTCTAGTTATCAGAGTTGAATGCAATCCCTGATATATAAGCCAATAGAAAATCAGAAGGATTTGACAAGATAATTCACAGAACAAAAACAAATCATCAACCAACATGTGTAAAGATGCTCAGATTCACCTATTATTCAGGGAAATGCAATTTAAAGTATCATGAGATATCACTATACCCATCACACCAGCAAGATTTAAAGAGTGATAACACCTAAATCCCCATCACCTATTTCAACCATTCCCCCACCCCCTTCCTTCTCATAATCATCAGTTTATTCTCTATAGTTAGGAGTCTTTTTCTTGGTTGCCTCTCTCTCTCTTTTTTCCCTTTGCTTATTTGTTTTTTTCTTAAATTCCACATGAGTGAAATCATATGGCTTTTGTTTTTCTCTGACTTATTTCGCCTAGCATAATACTCTCTAGCTCCATGCATTTTGTTGCAAATGGCAATATTTCATTCTTTTTATGGCTGAGTAATATTCCATACTATATATATATTATATATACATATATATATATGTATATATATATATATATCTCACATCTTCTTTATCCATTCATCAATTGATGGATTCTTGGGCTGTTTCCATAATTTGGCTATTATAGAAAATGCTGCTGTAAACATTAGGTGCATGTATCCCTTTGAAATAGTGTTTTTGGAGTCTTTGGGTAAATACCCAGTAGTGCAATTGCTGGGTCGTAGGGTAGCTCTATTTTTAACTTTTTGAGGAACCTCCGTACTGTTTTCTAGAGTGGCTGCACCAGTTTGCATTCCCATGAACAGTGCAAAAGGGTTCCCCTTTCTCCCCATCCTCACCAACACCTGTTGTTTCCCGTGTTGCTAATTTAGCCATTCTGACAGGTGTGAGGTGATATCTCATTGTAGTTTTGATTTGCATTTCCCTGATGCTGAGTGATGTTGAGCATCTTTTCCTGTGTCTGTTGGCCATCTGGGTGTCTTCTTTGGAGAAATGTCTATTAATGTCTTCTGCCCATTTTTAAACTGGATTATTTGTTTTTTGGGTGTTCAATTTTATAAGTTCTTTATATATTTTGGATACTAACCCTTTATCAGATATGTCATTTGCAAATATCTTGTCCCATTTTGTAGGTTGCCTTTTCGTTTTGTTGATTGTTTCCTTCGCTGTGCAGAAGCTTTTTATTTTGAAGTCCCAGTGGTTTATTTTAGCTTTTGTTTCCCTTGCCTCAGGAGACATATCTAGAAAGAAGTTGCTATGGCTGATGTCAAAGAGGTTACTGCCTATGTTCTCCTAGGATTTTAATGATTTCCTGTCTCATATTTAGGTCTTTCACCCATTTTTAGTTTATTTTTGTATATGGTGTAAGAAAGTGGTCCAGTTTCATTCTTTTGCTTGTGGCTGCCAGTTTTTCCAACACCATTTGTTGAAGAGACTATCTTTTTCCCACTGGATATTCTTTCCTGCTTTGTCAAAGATTAATTGACCATATAGTTGTGGGTTTATTTCTGGCTTTTCTATTCAGTTCCATTGATCTATTTGTCTATTTTTTTGAATTTTCAAATTTCCTTTTTTTAAGGTTTTTATTTAAATTCTAGTTAGCTAACATATAGTGTAATATTGGTTTCAGGAATAGAATGCAGTGATTCATCACTTACATAAAACACCCAGTGCTCATCACAACAAGAGCCCTCCTTAATACCCATCATTTTGTGTCTGTACCATACTATCTTGATCTCTACAGCTTTGTAATATAACTTGAAATCTCAAATTGTGTTGCTTCCAGAAACAGACATATAAATACAGAGTACAAACTGCTGGTTGCCAGAGGAGGGGGGGTGGAATGGGTGAAAATGGGTGAAGGGGAGTGGGAGATACAGGCTTCCAGTTATGGAATGAGTAAGTCATGGGAATAAAAGGCACAGCATAAGGAGTATAAAAAATACTTTGGGGGTGCCTGGGTGGCTCAGTTGGTTAAGCGTCCAACTCTTGGTTTTGGCTCAGGTCATGATCTCAGGGTCCTGGGATCGAGCCCCACATTGGGCTCCACGCTCAGCAGGGAGTCTGCTTGGGATTCTCTCTCTCCTGTCCCTCTGCCTCTCCCCCTGCTTGTGCTCTCTCTCTCTCTCTAAAATAAATTAATAAAATCTTTAAAAAATACTTTGAAATGTTACACCTAACGTTTTCATGTATTTGAAGTTGAAGGGGGAAGTTTATGCATGATAGACATTATATTTCCCAACCCACAGAGCTTAGAAATCAGACTGAATCAAAGGCTATTTCAAAATTGAAGATCTTGTGAGGGCTCTACAATAAAACAAGTCTAATTTCTATCAGTATAAGTGCCCCCAAACTTCATTATGGCTGAAATTCCCTGCCTTTCCCAGGTTTCCAAATCTATCCTTTGCCCTTTCCTAATATATTACCTACATCTCATAAAGTTTTAATAGCTTTACATATATTAAATAAGTAATTCTGTAGTAAAGTTTTGTAATCATGTATAGAGTAATCATGGGGATCTTTGCAAACGTTTCTAGAAAAATAGCAAAAGAGAGATCCAACAGTGGAAAAGAGTTAGATATTTAGAAGTAAGAATCCTCAATCTGCAATATAGGGCAACAAAATAGATTTTCTCAAAAACAGTAATATCACGTAGAATGCTGTACCTTGGAGGAGCCAGTGTCTGCTCTAGAAACTCCTCAATTTTAATGAAGTCTGTTTTCAACTCCTTGTTATACACCAGGAAGGGAGGATTGGTACCTGGGGCTAAGTCCTTCAGCTCTTCAGGCTTTCTATGATTATTGAAAATAAGCAGAGTTAGGCCTCTAATTAAAGTATACATTATACAAACATAAACATAATATTGGTGTCTACTGATTTCAATCTCCAGAATGAAACATGTCCTGATTTCTCTTACCTGGTCATGTCAACAGTAGTCACATTGAATTTAACTCCTTTAAGCCAGAGGATCATAAAAAGGCGTTGGCAAAAGGGACAGTTTCCAATACTCTCCCCATCACTTCCAGCCTGTTAAGATAAAGGAAGGCCTCATTCATTCATTTGCTCAAGTATGTATTGAGTGCCTACTGGGAAATGAGCCAGTTGCTAGAGACAAAATTGGAAGCCCTTAATCTCATGGATCCTACCTCCTGTGGGCACACAGAGATAATAAATCAAATAATAAGTTTATTGTATTTAAAATGACAAGTATAATGAGTACATAGTAATAATAGTTAATTTTATATATTACCAGAATTTATATAACCATTTCCTATTGATGGGCATTTCAGATATTCCAAAATTTTTACTATGCTAAATGCTTCAGCAGCAAATATTTCTGGGCATATAATTTGTTCCACTTCTGATATTATATCTTTAGAATTAATATTAAAAATGAGAATGTTGAAAAAAGAGTAAGTGCATTTTCCATTTTAATAGATCCTGCCAAATTCCCTTTCTGAAAGGCATTTTCCATATGTTTATTGCTGATTTGATTTCCTTATTTCATGAAGTTTGTTCATGACAAACTTACATTTTCTCTATCAAAGTGATATTTTCCTTGATTTGAAAAATGTATTTGTATACTAAAGATACTAACACTTTTTGATACACATTACATGTACCTTAAAACATGGCTTATGTAAAAATTAGATCTTACATGAAATCTATTACTCAATCTGGTTTTTCTGATCTCCTTACACTGCCATTATATATCAAGATTACAAAAAACGAAAACAAAAAGCAAAAAACCAACCCCAACCCTTTCTTGTTTTGTTTTATTATAAAAATGTTCTTTTGTGTTTTCATTTAGTACCTTTGTGCTTTCAGTTTTTGCATTTGTTTCATCTATTTGGAATTTATTTTAGCACCAGGAGTATATTGGGACTCTAGCTTATGTACTTAAATTTTTAAAAAATAGTTAATAGTTGTTTTAACACCATTCAATTAAAGATCCATCCGTTGAACAGCATTACCCTGATGCCAAAACCAGACAAAGACACTACAGAAGGAGGAAACTATAGGACAATATCCCTGATGAACATAGGTGCAAAAGTTCTCAACAAAATACTAGCAAAAAGCATTCAACAATACATTAAGAGGACAGTTCACCATAATCAAGTGGGATTTACTCCAGGGATGCAAGGATGGTTTAAAATTCGTAAATCAATCAATGTGATACAGGATATTAACAAAAGAAAGGATAAAAACCATATGACTATCTCAATAGATCAGAAAAACCTTTTGACAAAATACAACATCCATTCATGATAAAAACTCTCAACAAAGTTGGTTTGGAGGGAACATATCTCAACATAATAAAGGCCATATATGAAAAACCCACAGCTAACATCATAATCAATGGTTAAAACTGAAAGCTTTTCCTCTAAGATCGGGAACAAGACAAGGATGTCCACTCTCTTTTATTCAACATAGTACTGGAAGTCCGAGCTGCAACAATCAGGCAAGAAAAAGAAATAAAAGGCATCCAAATTGATAAAGAAGAAGTAAAACTGTTACTATTTGCAGATAACATAATACTCTATGTGGAAAACTCTGAGGACTCAACCAAAAAACTGTTAGAACTAATAAATGAATTCAGCAAAGATGCAGGATACAAAATTAATATACAGAAATTTCTATACATCAATAATGTAGTAGCAGAAAGAGAAATTAAGAAAACAATCCCATTTACAATTGCATAAAAATTAACATAGTTTGGGATGCTTGGGTGGCTCAGTCAGTTGAGTGTCCAACTTTTTTTTTTTTTAAGATTTTATTTATTTTGACACAGAGAGGGAGAGTAGGAGCGGCAGGCAGAGGGAGAGGAGAAGCAGGCTTCCTGCCAAGCAGGGAGCCTGATGCGGGTCTCGATCCCAGGACCCTGGGATCATGACCTGAGCCAAAGGCAGATGCTCAACTGTCTGAGCCACCCAGGTGCCCCAAGTGTCCAACTTTTGATCTCAGCTCAGGTCTTGATCTCAGGGTCATGAGTTCAAGCCCCATGTTGGGCTCCATGCTGGGTGTGGCGCCTACTTAAAAAAAAAATACCTGGGAATAAACTTAACCAAGGAGGTGAATGACCTGTACTCTGAAAACTCTAAAACACTGATGAAAGAAGTTGATGATGACACAAACAAATGGAGAGATATTCTATGCTCATGGATTGGAAGAATTAATACTGTTAAAATTTGTTAAAATGTCCATAGTATGCAAAGCAATATACAGATTCAATGCAATCTCTATCAAATGCTAATGGCATTTTTCACAGAACTGGAACAAATAACTGTAAAGTTTGTATGGAATCACAGAAGACCCTGAATAGCCAAAGCAATCTTGAGAAAGAACAGAGCCACAGGTATCATGCTCCGATTTCAAACTATACTACAAGACTATACTAATCAAAACAGTATGGTCCTGGCACAAGAATAGACACATAGATCAATGGAACAAGATAGCCCAGAAATAAACCCATGCTTATATGGTCAGTTAATCTATGACAAAGGAGACAAGAATATCCAATGAGGAAAAAGCAGTCTTTTCAATAAATGGTGCTGGGAAAACTGGACAGCTAAAAAATGCAAAGAAATGAAACCGGACCACTTCTTTTTTACACCATACACAAAAATAAACTCAAAATGGATTAAAGGCCTAAATGTAGGACCTAAAACCATAAAATTCCTAAAGGAAAACATAGGCAGTAATCTCTTGGACATCAGCTCTAGCAACATATTTATGGCTATGTCTCCTGAGGCAAGAGAAACAAGCAAAAATAAGCTATTGGGACTACACCAAAATGAAAAAAGCTTTTGCACAGCAAAAGAAACCTTTAACTTAACAAAAAGGCAACCTCCTGAATGAGAAAAGATATTTGCAAATAATATATCTCATTGGGGGGGTAATATCCGAAATATGTTAAGAACTTATACAACTGAGGTGCCTGAGTGGCTCAGTTGGTTAAGCATCTGCCTTTGGCTCAGGTCATGATCCCGGAGTCTGGGGATTGAGTTCCATGTCGGGCTCCCTGCTCAGCGGGGAGCCTGCTTCTCCCTCTGCCCCTCACCCTGCTCATGCACGCTCTCCTGCTCCTTCTCCTCGCTCACTCTCTCTCAAAAAAATCTAAAAAAAAGAACTTATACAACTGAACACCAAAAAATCCTGAATAATCTGATTAAAAATGAAGACTTGAATAGACATTTCTCCAAAGAAGATATCCAGATGGCCAAAATATACATGAAAAGATGCTCAACATCGCTCATCATCAGGGAAATGCAAATCAAACCCACAATGATATATCCTTTCACACAAGTCAAAATGGCTAGTATCAAAAAGATAAGAAATAACAAGTGTTGGAGAAAAGGGCACCCTCATGCATCTTCAGTGGGAATGTAAATTAGTCCAAGCACTGTGGAAAACAGCATGGAGGGTCCTCAAAATATTAGAAATAGAAATACCATATGATCTAGTAATTCCACTACTGGGTATTTACCCAAAGAAAATGAAAACACTAATTTGAAAAGACATATGCACCCCTACGTTTATTGAAGCACTATTTACAATAACCAAAATATAAAAGGAACCCAAGTGTCTATCAATAGATGAATGGACTATTACTCAGGCATAAAAAAGGAATGAGAGCTTGTCATTTGTGATAACATAGATGGACCTAGAAGGTATTATGGTAAGTGAAATAAGTCAGACAAAGAAAGACAAATACCATATGGTTTCACTTATATGTGGAATCTAAAACACAAAACAGGAAGCAAGTGAAACAAACAAAAACCCCAAACAAAGCCAATCTCTAAATACAGAGAACAAACTACTGGTTGCCAGAGGGGAGATGGGTGGGGGTGGGCAAAATAGACAGAGAGAATTAAGAGGTACAAACTTCCCACTTATAAAGTAAGTAAGTCATGGAGATGAAAAGTCCAGCATAGGGAATATACTCAGTAATATTGTAATAATGTTGTTTGGTGACAGAAAACAACACACTTTTCTCCTTTGAACTTTTTTTTAAATTTTATTTTTTTTTTAAAGTTTTTATTTATTTATTTGACAGAGAGAGACACAGTGAGAGGGAACACAAGCAGGGGGAGTGGGAGAGAGAGAAGCCCGACTCCCACCGAGCAGGGAGCCCGATGTGGGGCTTGATCCCAGGATCCTGGGATCATGACCTGAGCTGAAGGCGGACACTTAATGACTGAGTCACCCAGGTGCCCCCCTGCTTTGAACTTTTATGTGTACTTGAGTTTATCTGTGGCCCCTCTACTCTTCACTCATCCATTCACTCTCCCAATAAATACTTACTGAACAAATAATGTATTTAGAATAGACCAGATATTACATATACATATATAATATATACTATATATAACAGATATTTAAAAAAATAGTCTCCCAGTTAACTTCCTTTTAAACTGAGATAAATTCTTTGAAGGAAGGATGGATGTGCATGTTATGAGAGTATGTAACAGAGAAACACAATCTATATGGGGTCCGTTAGGGAAGGCCTTTCTGAGGAAGTGGCAATTGAACTCAATTCAAAGAATAAGAATTAACTAGGTGAATAGGCACAAAGAAGGCATTCTAAACAGCAAATAGCATATCCAAAAGCCTTAAAACATGCTTCAGCATGGCATTATAAGGAACTGAAAGAAGGTCAATGTGAGGGAGTGAGGGAGAGAAAAGAAAAATTCAATAAATTGAGCTACATGAAAGCTAAAATCTGCTTTTCATAAGAACTGTTAAGAAAATGAAAAATGTTTGTATCCAAAATATAAAAATATATGAATAAAGAACTCTTACAACTCAATGACAAACTATCCAACTTAAAAATGGGCAAGAGATTTAAACACTGTATGAAAGAGATACAGATGGTAAATAAAGACATGAAAAGATGCTCAACATCACTAGTCAACAGGGAAATGAAAATTAAAAGCATAAGATACCACTACGAACACATTGGAATAGCTGAAATTTAAGAGACTGACCATACCAAGTATCGCCAGGAATGTGGAGCAACTGGAACTGATACACTATGGTTGGGAGTGTAAAATGGTACAAGTGGTTTATAAAGAGTTTGTCAAAGTTAAAAATGTACCTACCATATGACCCATTAATTCTAATCCTAGGTATTTACCCAAGCAAGAGAAGTGAAAGCATATGGCCATAGAAAGACTTGTACATGAACATTTATAGCAACTTTATTCATGTAGCCAAAAAACTAGAAACAACCCAAATATCCTTCAGTGGGTAGATGGATAAACAAATATGCTACATCTATACAATGGACTACTTCAGAAATAAAAAGGAATGAGATATTGATGCACATAACAATATGGAAAATCTCAAAATAATTACACTGAGTGGAAGAAGCCAGACAAAAGTACATACTGCATGATTCAATCTCTAGAAAATCCTAGAAAATACAAACCAATCTATCCTGACAGAAAGTAGATAAGTGATTTTCTGGCAGGGGGTAGTGGGGTACAGTGGGGAAGATTGACTGCAAAGAGACACAAAGGAACTTTCTGAGATAATAGAAATATTCTATATTTTGATTGGGGTAGTGGTTGCATGTACATATATATTTGTCAAAAGTCATTGGATTGTGCACTTAAAATAGGTGCATCTTATTTTATGTAAATTATACATCAATAAAATGCATTAAAATACAAAAGTTCAAAAAGTAGAATAATCCCCCCTATAATATCATGCAGGCATTGCAGAAGTTTCAGTGACAAGGTTAGGATATGACTATGGAAGGAGAAGAACAAGATCAGTGAAAGAGAAGAAGTCAAGGATCTGAGAGGCCAGAGTACTGGAAGGGTCATCTGTGTAGATATTAAAATCACCAAGAATTGTGATAGGAATAGTGTTGGAGAGAGTGACAATGATTCAGAAGCTAAAAATCCTCAAGAACTAGGGGAGAGTGACCCAGTGTTTGGAAGACTACTATAACAAGGAAGGGTAGTGGGTGAATTAGTCTGATTTTATGAGACTCAAGATATTTCTAGAGACTCAAGATATTTCTAGAGACTCTAGATATTTCTTTGTATGGGGGAAGTAGAATGGTTTGGACACAAGAATGAGGAGCAAGGATACCTAAAGGATACATACTTTGTTTCCAGGCTCAATGGTGAGAAGAATGAGGAAGAAAAGGTAGCCACTTCTTGAGAGGGCTATGGCTGATGCAGTGTCTTGTGGGAAATCCAGGCTTTAGACACTTCAATCTCAACATGCCCCAAACTGGATTCCTTCATTTTTCTTTACTCCACTCACCGATCTACTCTTTCTGTAGGGCTCCTAATCCTGTGAATGACACTACTATCTGCTATGGACTGAATTGTATTCTCCCAGAATCATATTTTGAAACCCTAACCTTCAATGTGATAGTATTTGGAGGCAAGGCCTTTGGGAAGTAATTAGGTTTATATGAGGTCATGAGGATGGGGACCTAATGATGGGATTAAGGCCCTTAAAAGAAGAGACCAGGAAGCTTTCTCTCTCCTCTCCTCCTCTTCTCTCTGCCCACCATGCAAGGACACTGAGAAAGCAATGATCTATAAGCTAGGAAGAGAGGTCTTACCAGAACCTGACCATGCTGGCACCTTGATCTTGAACATCCAACCTGTAGAACTTTGAGAAGATAAATATCTGTTGTTTAAGCCACCAAGTCTCTGGTATTTTGTTATGGCAGCCTGAGCAGACAAGACACTATCTACTGAGTTGCCCAAGTTAGAAACTTGAGGATAATCCTTCTGCTTTGCTCCCAGATTGAATTCAACACTAATTCTTGTCAGTTTTACTTATAAATATCTCCAAATAAGTTTCGTTCTTTCATTTGCCATGGCTTTTACATCATTCATTCATTCAATATTTATTTGATGCTTACTATCTGTCCAACACTGTTAGTTGCTAGCTACCCAAGTGCAAGCCATCAGCATATCTTATCTGTTGGATGGATTTGTTTGTTTGTTTATTTATTTATTTATGCTTTTGCCTCAGTCTGTAGAAGAAAGTAAAGGGTACTTTTCACCTTACAGCTGCTCTGATCTGTCATTTCTAACAATATTAAGGTCCCAGAAGCCCTGGGCATAATCCTAATTTTGGGGGCAAATTTTCCTTTCCCTGGCAATGGGCACAACAGAGGAAATGATGGTTACTGTTGTTCTTTTGTGATGTCAGGGAGTGAAAAGCTGTGGGAAGAGGCACCCAACCTTGGCAGTTGTGTTTCTTTTGTAACGGAAGTCAAACTAAGGATCCAATCAGAACTGGGGCTAGTAAGTAGAAACATGATTATGGGTGGGAGACAGGAAGAAGAATGGAGTCTGATTATAGATACAGCAGGAAGGGTGGATCGCCTTTGGCAAAAGGAAAGGCAAAACACTGAGATGTGGGGGAAATGCAGTCAAGTTTTACAGGAAAACTAGAGGTTTTTTTTCCCTGTTTATAATATACTGATTTAAAGTGCCATCACAGAAAATTTTAGGATGTAAATTCCCTAGCCTGACTGAAGAATTACCACCTCTTAAGTATATATAGCTGGCAAGGACAGGATGTGGTCATTCACAAAAACAACTTTTTCTCTTTATGTTTGTGATCTAAGTTTCTATATATGAAAAATAATAAAAGTCACAATATCTGACATTTATTGAGCGTTTACTATGTTAACAACTATAGTGTTTTATGTAGTTGTTTTATTTAATCCTCACAGTGAAGATGATCCCATGAGGTAGGTTCTGTTAACCCTCTTGTTTCACAGGTGAGGAAATTGAGGCTCAGAGAAGCTGACTTGTTCAAGTACACTCAGCTAGACAAGAGCTAATGATCTATTTACTCTTCTCATGTAGCAGGTCCAGGACTGTCTACTCCAAAACCCAAACTCTTAAACACTGTTTTCTCCCATCTAATAGTTTTGTTGAATTTTAAAAAATTAATCAGTTTTTATGATAGTCTTTATGATAGTTCTAAGAGAGTTTGAAAAAGGTCTGAAAATTCAGAGAAAGGTATAATCTCTTTTTTCTTTTCCACATAGATAAAATGTTTTTGTTGTTGTTGTTGTTCTTATGGTTAGGGTATGTGCCTTGTATTTTGCCGTTCAGAAACCCCTCCAGAGAATAAAATCCCAGACTTCTGCTGGAGTTAGGGTTAAGGTTAGGGGTTAGGAATTAGGGGTTAGGTTAGGGCTTGGGTATGTCCCTGGTATTTTGCCATTCAGAGACCTCTTCAGAAGGTTAGGGTTAGTTTTAGGGTTAGGGTTACAGTTAGGTGTTATGGGTTATGGATTAAGGTTAGGGTATGTGCCAGGTATCCTGCCATTCAGAGACCTTTCCTAAGAATAAAACCCCATACTTCTGCTGGGATGAGAATAAACATGGCAACCATCTATCAAGCTGAGGCAAGGAGGGTATTTGGGACTCTAAATACTCTTTTTTTTGAATTTTGAGATTTTTTCATTTGAAGGTAAATCTTAATGCTATTAAATTCACAAATATGCTAATTTAAATACCCAATTCTATTTATCTAAAACACACATTGCAAACATACAAATATCTATTCTCTCCACATGTCAGAGCCCATTCATTTCATGGTTTGGAAATGCGGAGAATAGATTCCCCTTAAACTGCAAGTCAGCAGGTGTTTCTTTACAGTTAACTTTAGCAAAATTCATACAAAATAGTAATTAACAATGATCTTCTTTACTTGTTAACTCACAAGGAAACACCTTCAAAACTGCATTTTGTTAAAGTTTCTGTACTAAAATGTAGAAAAACTGAACTACACAAATATTGAAAAGTTAAAAATTCCTTAATTTTTTATTCCTGGTACCACTACCACAATTTACAGGGCAATATACCTGAAGTAATGAAAAGAAAAAGACAAAGCTACAACAGATAAAAGACCTCAGGAATGTACATCTAATTGACACTACATTGCATTAATCAATAGCTGTACTTTTTGCAAACTGTGGCTATGACGGTCCTGAACAAGAAGGGTTTCCTGTTTAAGCTGCAGTAAATTTTCTGACTATGGATCATCGTTCCTTCTGTGGCAGATTTTTACAGTTCCTCTAATGCATTTGGGACGACTGTCTCAAAGTAACCTGCAGCTTTCCTGACAACTCCTCGCTCTCTCTCCTGCTAAGAACTGTAGCCCTTTCCTTCTGATTTTTTTTAGAACCTTCTGCTACCATATCCACCACTTCCACCACCAGATCCATAGCCACCACCATAGGGACTGCCTGAGCTCCTTCCACCAAAACTGCCCCCTTCATGGGTCCATAATTTGATTGCTGTTGTCCACTATAATTTCCAAAATCATTATAGTTCCCACCACCACCATAGTTGCCACCCCCAAAATTTCCTCCTTCATTATAACCATCATATCCTCCACCACCACCTCCATATCCGCCTCCTTGGTTTCCATATCCTGGTCCACCACCACCATAGCCTCCTCTACGTCTATAACCAGAGTTGCCACCATCACCTCCAAATCCATTATATCCACCATCACCTCCTCCATAACTACCTCTGCTGCCACCACCTCCACCACCATAGCCTCCTCTTCCACCGAAGTTTCCACCACGGCCAAAGTTACCACCACCTCCAAAGTTTCCTCTGCGACCCATGAAGTTGCCAGATCCACCTCCACGACCTCTTTGTGATCCAGCAGACTGCATTTCTTGTTTAGAAAGGGTCTTTTTCACTTCACAGTTATGCCCATTAATAGTGTGGTATTTCTGAACAACAAGTTTATCAAATGTATCATGATCATCAAAAGTTACAAAAGCAAATCATCTCTTTTTTCCACTCTGCCTGTCTTCCATAACTTCTATGGTTTCAATCTTGCCATACTTTTCAAAGTAGTCTCTCAAATTATATTCTTCTGTATCTTCTTTAATACCACCAACAAAAATTTTCTTCACCGTTAGATGGGCACCAGGCTTTACAGAATCCTCTCTACAAACAGCTCTCTTTGGTTCCACTACACACCCATCAACCTTGTGTGGTTGGGCACACATTGCTGCATCCACCTCTTCAACACAAGAGTAAGTTACAAAACCAAAACCCCTGGAACGTTTTGTTTGGGGGTCTCTCATCACCACACAATCTGTAAGTGTACCCCATTTTTCAAAATGTTCTCTTAAACTATCATCTGTAGTTTCAAAGCTCAAACCACCAATAAACAGTTTTCTCAACTGCTCTGGTTCCTTTGCATCATGGCCCTCCATTTTGAGACCAGACTCGCCTCTTCCAACTCGAATTCAATTGGGACTCTAAATACTCTTTAAATAGATATTTAATTGATTTTTCTGTTTTTATCTCTACTTTCACACCCATTTTCAGAAATACTACCAGTTCTTCTTCTTCTTCTTTTTTTTTTTTTAGAGAGACAGAGAAAGAGAGAATGAGGGAGGAAGGGAGGGGAGAGGGACAGAGAGAGTCTTAAGCAGGCTTCGTGCCCAGTGTGGAGCCCAACACGGGGCTCAATCTCACAACCCTGAGACCATGACCTGAGCCAAAATCAAGAGTCAGATGCTTAACCAACTGAGCCACCTAAGTGCCCCAATACTACCAATTCTTAAATGTTTGGGGTCATCTCTAGGAAAACTAGGCTGCTTCTCAACTTTTCTTATCATGTGTTCAGTAAGCCAGATCAAGGGTTAGGGTTAGGGTTAGGGTATGTGCCTGGAATTTTGCTGTTCAAGAACTCACCAGAGAATATAACCCCAGACTTCTTCTGGACTTAGGCTTAGTGTTATGGTTAGGGTATGTGCCTGGTATTTTGTCGTTCAGAGACATCTCCAGAGTGTTAGGGTTACATTTAGGGTCAATTTTAGGGATTAGGTTTAGGGATTAGTGGTTAAGGGTTAAGGTTGGGGTTAGGGTATGTGCCTGGTATTTTCCAGGTCAGAGACATCACCAGAGGACAAAATCCGACTTTTGCTGGGGTAAGTATAAGGGTTGGGGTTAGAGTTAGGTTTAGGGTTTGTTTTAAGGTTAGGGTATGTGACCGGTATTTTCAGTTCAGAGACGTCTTCAGAGGGTTAGGGTGTGCTGTTAAGGGTTAGGGTTAGGGTTAGCTTTAGGGTTTTGGTGAGGGTTAGCACTGGGTCAGGGTTAGTGTTAGGTTTAGGGTTAAAGTTGGGGGTAGGGTTTAGGGTTTAGCAGTCAGGGTTTAGGGTATGTGCCTGATATGCTGCAGCTCAAAGATTTCTCCTGAGAATAAACTCCATGCTCTCTGGGATGAGAATAAACATGGCAACCATCTACCTAGTTGAGGCAAGCAAGGTATTTGCGACTCTAAATACTCTTTAATTAGATATTCAGTTAATTTTTCTGTTTTTATCTCTACCTTCACACCCATTTTCAGTAATACTACTAATTCTTGAATGTTTGGGGTGTTCTCCAGGATAATTAGGCTGTTTCTCAGTTTTTCATAGCATGTGTTCAATAAGTCACTTTCTCAGACCACAGTTTAGGGTTAGTGTATGTGCCTGGTATTTTTGAGTTCAGAGACCTCTCCAGAGGGGGTTAGGGTTAGTGGTTATGGGTTTGGGGCTAGGGGTTAGGGTTTAGGGTATGAGATAAAATGGCTTTGACACATTCAGAATTTTGGCCCAAATGTTAAGTTCTATAACTTTATGTAAAAATCTTTATTTTAAAGTGTTTGGTAGAGAACACAGAACCTATTTAATGAGCAACAAACCAGTAAGATAAAGTCTGCATTTAGAGAAAATAAAAGGTATGTTAGAAAATCCTTTGTTCTTCGTTCATGGTTAAAAATCTTGCCCAAGTCATTCAGAGCTGAAAGGCAATGTTTTCACTGATTACATTAAAACACCTAGGTGGTATGATATAAATTCTTTTGTTTCGGTGTGATATAAATTCTTAATTGTGACAGGAAAGTGCTTAATCTCTTTTAGGTATCCTATTGGTGATATGGGGAAGAAGTTGTGGTAGGGTTTTTAAGCCACAGCCAGAGGTAGCTGGGGAAATCACAAACTCCTTTAATCTTTAGAAAGAAACTGCACGATCTATAATGAGACACCATTGATAAAGAGCAGTGCTTTTTAAACTTACTCATTAATATTTTTCACGCCTCTTAAACCTTATGCCCCATGTCCATATTTTCTATGAAACTTCTAGAGATCTATGGAACACATCTTAAAGCAAAGCAAAACAAATACCTGGACCAGATGATACTCAAGGTTCTTTCAGAAAATCTATAATTTGTATCAATGTCATTAGATAAGCTTACATCTAAAGGATTCCATCTGATGAAATTCTCGAAAAATTTACTAAAATGTTTGCCAAATTGAAAACAGTTGAATAAGATTAGATATAACTATTTTAAAGAATTGGAATCCTAACCTTGCCATTCACTAACTATGTGACCCTGGACAAAGTTACTTAGATACTCTTTGCTTTACTTTCTGTATCCATAATATAGGGTTAATAATAAACCACTTAACACAATGCCTGCCATATAGTAAGTATTCAATAAATGATTAGTTATTTTAACCTGAAAGTTATTATTTAATTCAACATTTGTTCCTCCAATGTGTGATTCACTAACTTTTCCTGTCCAGATTACTACCCAAATATGGGAATTCTATGAAGATGAACACATAGATAAATGCCAACAACTAGTTAGGGGAGTTTGATTGGGTTGAATGAGTAGTTTAGACTGAAGGAACACTTTAGTTGCCCTATGAAGAGACATTACATCTGGTTTGAAATTGGTAGATGTAAAAATCCAGTTAGGAAGTTAAGGCTTATTAATATTGTGTCTGAGCAGTCACATGTTTTGCTAAAATCCAGAGATAAGAGAAGTAGCCTCTTATGCCCCATAGTCCAACACTTATTTGGATTATTTTGGTATGCAGGAATTCAAGGATCACTCTCCTATAATTTTGAAAGGGCAGGTTGATTATGTCCTTTGTGTATATATTTGACCAGTTTTTAAATATTTTTAAACGAGTGTAAAAGTATTACTTTGGCTAACAGATATTTAAGCTAACATTTTGTAAACATACTTTATTTTATATCTTTGTAAGTCATCAATAGACATATAGTTTTAGAGGCAAGTTCCTTAAACTTTATTGCCTTCGTTTACTTACCTAGAGATGAGGACAACAATATTACTATAATGACAAGTACTACTACCATTACTCCTACTCATGATACTACTTCTACTTGTACTGTTAATGTAAGTTGTTAGGACTAAATGAGGTAATATATGTAAATATGTGTAATATATGTGAAGTGTTTAGAAAAGGGCCAAACATGATATGAGAGTTTGTTATGATTATTATCATCCTGGATACTTCCAATAGTCAAGGAAAATATAGAAGAAAAAAATAGTATAGGAAACTTTAATTTCTACTTGGAATAACCTATACAAAATTATTATTTTTCTTGATGAGTTAATTTAGAAACACATGTTCCTTTCTCCTGCCTTCGGGGTTTTCCAAAGGGCTTTTCTGAAAAGTTAAGGCATTACAAAAAAACCCCAAGGCAGACCATAAAGAGGAAACACACCATTCTAAAATGCCTCCTCCTCACGCAGACTCCTCACACAGACTCCTGGCTGTTTTCTCCCATAGTGTCCATGTGACTCCACTGTGAGTTTCATCTATTGCGGGAGAATTTTAGAAAGCTCTATCTGGGCTATGTGTGGGATTGGGGCTCTCAGCCCATTCTTGGCCTTCTTTCTCCCCATTTAGGCCTTCCAAAACCTATCTCATAAAACAACAGATTGCAAAAGCTAGAAAGCCCTTAAGAATCATTTTGTCAGGCTCCTTCATTATACAGACGAAGAAACAAAGGTCCAGAGGGAAGGAGAGATTTGTTCAAAGTTACACAGAAAGCCGCCAAGAATATAATTTAGATGTTCCGACTACCAACCAGTCTAGTGCTCTTTCCACAATATCTCTTTGCCTTTTTCAAATAACATGTTTTCCTATTGTCGTCTAAGAACAGCCAGGCATACATCGAGTACTCAGAGGAGGAATATAATTACAAAATTATTTCTAATCTCTAGCCCAAATACTGACTTCTTTTTAGAATCTCAGGCACAGTGTCAAGAAATAATACATTCCATATGCCTTTATTATAGCTAGAAAACTTACCTTCACGAAAAGCTCAATTTCAGGATCTGCCATCTTTTTGTTTTTACTACCAGTGGTCAGCCCCCTGCCTCTTGCAGAGTTCACAGGACTCGTGGACTATTTTCTTCCAGTTTTATCCAAAGGCTCAGATAAAGTTGGTGCTTTAAGAGGAGAGTCCAGCTTGTAGTAGACTGAGTCAGAGCTGGCGCCAGTCTCTCTTCTCAAGAGGTGGGGTGCAGAGAATTCTAGATGCTTGAGAGCAGCTCTTGAATTCGTTTTCCTTCTTCCTCTTGACTTAACATTTGAATCAAGGAGGAGCTGAAGGGGTGTGTGTAAACTGGCTGGCTATGAAGGTGGGGGTGTTTCCAGAAAGACTTCAATGCCATGAGTCAGCATAGGAAAAACACATACACACAAAAACACACATGCAGTGCTGGCTTCTATATATCAAGCCAACCAGATGTTCTCTAGAGCCTCCCTTTGAGTCCTGGGCTTCATGCCCAGAAAATGGCCTCTTATTGCTGTTCCTGTAAACTGACAGCAGCAAAAAGCTTTTCCAGGAAAAGGGCCAGAAATGACTTGGGTTGTATCATTGAAAAGGATGTTTATCTAATGATATTGTGTAAAAGAGGGTTAAAAAAAGTGTACTTCATCAAATGTCTCCACCCCCAATTCAGATTTCCCTTCCGAATTATATCTTTCACTTGTCTTCTATAACCAGGGAATCTTCACTGGGTTCGTTGAGTCCAGGGGGCATCCTTTGCATGCCCCATGTCATTCTTATTTCTGGGAAATCTGCACTGGGACAGATCACTTCCTGGTTTTGGTATCTGTAGCAGAAACCACAAGCAGTTCTGTATCTCTGCTTGTCAGCCTCGGGAGAAGCAATAAAATAGCCAGACTAACACTTGGTGTCTGTAGTGTTTCTGGCAGTTGTATTTTTTGCCTGCCAGGATGAGGGTCGGGGGAGGGCTGGATTAATAAACCTCTTTGGTATGAAGAGTCTCTTTGTGATTGAAGCCAAAGTGAACATAGACCCACCAGTTGGGTGCCCACTGTGACCCTGTTTCTACAACACCAAACGTCCTCTGTGCTCACATGGGCTGTACAATCTGCCACTGCCCTCATGCAAAGAATTTACAGAATAAGAGGCTCTTGGCAAAACCGGGTCCGTGCACACCTGCAGGTTCTAGACAAGGACTGCCTGATAGGAGGGTGGATGTTCTTCTGGACGTGGGACCTGGTGATTTTCCAGACGGTTGATAGAGTGAGAGGGAAATTGTGATAGACTTCTGCTGAGCCGACCTTGAGGGTGAGTTTAGGACTGGCTGTTTGGCAGGCACCGGTGAATGCTTTGTTTGGCTGTATTTCTACTCTATTCATTTATTCTTTCACTCCAAAGACAATCAATGAATGCTTACTCTGTGCCAGCATGCTGATCCACTCACTGAGATTAGCAGCAAAGGAAGACAGTAAGTTTGGGAGGAGAACAGGAATTCCACTTTAGGCATGCTAAGTCGGAGCCATCTTCTCTCTTCCTGATTCCCAATATAGAATCAATTCAAAATCTTGCCACTTCTGCTTCCTGAATATTTTTAAACCTATCCACTTCTCTTTGCCCCCATGGCTACTCCAAATTTTGAGCCAGCAACATTGCTTTTTATTCATTTATTTAAAGTTTTTTATTTATCATTGAAGTGTAATTGATATACAATGTTATGTTCGTTTCAAGTGTACAGCATATTGATTCGACAATTCTATACTTCACTCAGTACTCAGCAAGATAAGTGGAGTCACCATCTGTCAACACACAGTGTTATTAAAATAGTATTGACTATATTCCCTATGCTGCACTTTTCAGCTCCGTGGCTTACTTATTTGGTCATTTAAAAAACTTTGTTATTTGAAAAGATCCAAATCATTGCTTGACCCTCAGCCCTCATGGGAAAACCAACACCCCTGTCATCACCACAGCATCAGCAACACCATACAACAGCCCAGTGAGCTCTCTATGATCCTTGATAGGCTGTGAAAAAGATGAACTTTCGCTCTCTTCTTTTTCTTTTCTTTTCTCTACTGCCCAGAGTGTCTTTAAAATTTCTTGTATTGAGACAACATGGATGGACCTAGAGGGTATGGTGTTAAGTGAAATAAGTTGGGCAGAGAAAAACAAGGACCATATAATTTCACTTATATGTGGAATCTAAAAAAACAAACAAACACAAAAACAGACTCTTTTTTAAAGTTTTTATTTAAATTCCAGTAGATAACATCAGTGTAATACTAGATTCTGGTGTACAATATAGTGATTCAACACTTACATAGGACACCCAGCACTCATCACTAGGGCCCTCCTCAATCCCCATCACCCATCCAACCTATCCCCCTCAACCACCTCCCCTCTGTCAAGATCAGTTTGCTCTCTGTAGTTAAGAGTCTGTTTTTTGGGGTGCCTGGGTGTCCCAGTCTGTTAAGTGTTGACTCTTGATTTCAGCATTGGGCTCTAGGCTGGGTGTAGAGCCTGCTTAAAAAAAAAAAGAGTCTGGGGGGCGGAGCAAGATGGCGGAGGAGTAGGAGACCTGGATTTCGTCTCCTCTCAGGAATTCAGCTGGATAGGGATCAAACCATTCTGAACACCTACAAACTCAACAGGAGATCGAAGAAAGGAAAAGCAACAACTCTCTGAACAGAGAAGCGACCACTTTCTGGAAGGTAGGACGTGCGGAGAAGTGAATCCGAGGCGATATTCGGGAGGATAGACGGCGGGGGAGGGGCCTCTGTCGGCCGCTTCTGGCAAGTGATAGAGCCACGGAGCACAAAATCGCAACTTTTAGAAGTCGGCTCCGCTGAGGGACGTCACTCCGGTGGCTAAGCGGGGGGTGGAGCCCTTGCGGGACAGTGTGGTCTCAGGACCCTCGGGGTCACAGAAAGACCGGGGGTGCCTGAGTGTGGCAGAGCTCCCAGGTAATGGAGCGGGGACCCGGCTGCAGAGGCAGAGCCCAGGCGCGGGCTCTTAGCTCGGGGTTGCCATAAACCGTGATCCGTGGCACAGTCGGGCCCCTGCTCCTCCAGCAGGGACCCAACAAGTGGCAGATCTGGGGAGACTCCCCTTCTTCCCCCAGGAGGAGATGCACGGGAGTGCACCACAGGGATCTGCTGGGTTTGGAGACTCCACCCGGGATCGGGTGCCAGAGATAGAAACGCGCGGTCACAGGCCGGGTGAGCACGGAGTGCGGCCGGAGACCGGGGAGACGGGAGTGACTGACGGCTTTTCTCTGGGGGCTCACTGAGGAGCGGGGCCCGAGTTCTCGGCTCCTCCGGGGTGGAGATTGGGAGGCCACCATTTTCACTCTCCGCCTCCAAAGCTGTACCGAAAGCTCGCAGGGAACAAAAGCCCCGGAGAGCAAACCCGAGCAGATGACTTAGCCGGGAGGGGGCAAGGGCGGGGCAATTCTGCCTCCGGCAGAGACATTTGGAAACCACGGCAACAGGCCCCTCCCCCAGAAGATCAGCGAGAACCGCCAGCCAAGACCAAGTTTACCGATCAATGAGAACGGCAGAACTCCAGCGCTGGGGGAATAATGCACATAGAATTCATGGCTTTTTTACCATGATTCTGTAGTCTTTCAAAGTTAATTTTTTTTAACTGTCTTTTTTTTTTTTGAATTTTTCTTTTTCCCTTTTTCAACCAACATCTTATCAAATCCTTTTTTTAAAAAACATTTTATTTTTCGTTTTTAGAGTCATATTCTATCCCTTCATAGTAGTTATTTTTATTTTTGGCACATATATACAAGTTGTTCTCTCTTTAAAATTTTGAGATAGTTTCTTCTAACCGATCAAAATATACCCTAAATCTCTAGTGTATGGTTTTGTTCTACTCTCCTGCCTGATCACATTCACTCCCTTTTTTTCCTGTTTTTTAAAAAATCCTCTTCTTTCTTTTTCCAAACAACTTCTTATCAATTCCTTTTATAAAATTTTTTATAATTTTCATCTTTACAGTCATATTCCATCCCTTCATCATATCAACCCTTAGTTTTGTACATATATAAGTTTTTCTTTCTTTAAAATTTTGGGAGGCACTTTCTTCTAACAGACCAAAATACACCCCAAATCTAGTGTGTGGCACTGATCTATGCACCAGCCTGATCATATTTGATCATATTCTGTTTTTTTTTGTTTTGTTCTGTTTTTGTTTGTTTTAATCTTTTTCTTTTTTCTTTCTTTCCCTTTCTTTTCCCCTGGCTTCAGGTCTTTTCTGATTGGTTTAGAGTATATTTTCTGGGGATGTTGTTACCCTGTTAGCATTTTGTTCTCTCATTAATCTATTCTTCTCTGGACAAAATGACAAGACAGAAAAAATCACCTCAACAAATAGAACAAGAGGTAGTACTGACTGCCAGGGACCTACTTAATATGGACATTAGTACGATGTCGGATCTAGAGTTCAGAATCATCACTTTAAAGATACTAGCTGGGCTTGAAAAAAGCATGGAAGTTATTAGAGAAACTCTTTCTGGAGAAATAAAAGAACTAAAATCTAACCAAGTCGAAATCAAAAAGGCTATTAATGAGGTGCAATCAAAAATGGGGGCGTTAACTGCTAGGATAAATGAGGCAGAAGAGAGAATTAGTGATATAGAAGACCAAATGACGGAAAATAAAGAAGCTGAGAAAAAGAGAGATAAACAACTACAGGATCACAAGGGCAGAATTTGAGAGATAAGTGATACCATAAGACGAAACAATATTAGAATAATTGGGATCCCAGAAGAAGAAGAAAGAGAGAGAGGGGCAGAAGGTATATTGGAGCAAATTATAGCAGAGAACTTCCCTAATTTGGGGAAGGAAACAGGCATCAAAATCCAGGAAGCACAGACAACCCCTCTCAAAATCAATAAAAATAGGTCAACACCCCAACATCTAATAGTAAAACTTATGAGTCTCAGAGACAAAGAGAAAATCCTGAAAGTGGCTCAGGAGAAGAGATATGTAACCTACAATTGTAGAAACATTAGATTGGCAACAGACCTATCCACAGAGACCTGGCAGGCCAGAAAGGACTGGCATGATATATTCAGAGCACTAAATGAGAAAAATGTGCAGCCAAGAATACTATATCCAGCTAGGCTGTCATTGAAAATAGAAGGAGAGATAAAAATCTTCCAGGACAAAGGAAAACTAAAGGAATTCGCAAACACGAAACCAGCCCTACAAGAAATATTGAAAGGGGTCCTCTAAGCAAAGAGAGAGCCTAAAAGCAACATAGACCAGAAAGGAACAGAGACAATATACAGTAACAGTCACCTTACAGGCAATACAATGGCACTGAATTCATATCTTTCAGTAGTTACCCTGAATGTAAATGGGCTAAATGCCCCAATCAAAAGACACAGGCTATCAGACTGGATAAAAAAACAAGACCCATTGATATGCTGTCTGCAAGGGACTCATTTTAGACCCAAAGACACCCCCAGATTGAAAGTGAGGGGGTGGAAAACCATTTACCATGCTAATGAACACCAAAAGAAAGCTGCGGTGGCAATCCTTATATCAGACAAATTAGATTTTAAACCAAAGACTATAATAAGAGATGAGGAAGGACACTACATCATACTTAAAGGGTCTATCCAACAAGAAGATCTAACAATTGTAAATATCTATGCCCCTAACACGGGAGTAGCCAATTACATAAGGCAATTAATAACAAAAGCAAAGAAACACACTGACAACAATACAATAATAGTGGGGGACTTTAATACCCTCCTCACTGAAATGGACAGATCATCTAAGCAAAAGATCAACAAGGAAATAAAGACTTTAAATGACACACTGGACCAAATGGACTTCACAGACATATTCAGAACATTCCATCCCAAAGCAACGGAATACACATTCTTCCCTAGTGCCGATGGAACATTTTCCAGAATCGATCACATCCTAGGTCATAAATCAGGTCTCAACTGGTACCAAAAGATTGGGATCATTCCCTGCCTATTTTCAGACCACAATGCTTTGAAACTAGAACTCAATCACAAGAGGAAAGTCGGAAAGAACTCAAATACATGGAGACTAAAGAGCATCCTACTAAAGAATGAATGGGTCAACCAGGAAATTAAAGAAGAATTAAAAAAATTCATGGAAACCAATGAAAATGAAAACACAACTGTTCAAAATCTTTGAGATGCAGCAAAGGCAGTCTTAAGAGGAAAGTATATAGCAATACAAGCTTTTCTCAAGAAACAAGAAAGGTCTCAAATACACAACCTAACCCTATACCTAAAGGAGCTGGAGAAAGAACAGCAAATAAAGCCCAAACCCAGCAGGAGAAGAGACATAATAAAGATCAGAGCAGAAATCAATGAAATAGAAACCAAAAGAACAGTAGAACAGATCAACGAAACTAGGAGCTGGTTCTTTGAAAGAATTAACAAGATTGATAAACCCCTGGCCAGACTTATCAAAAAGAAAAGAGAAAGGACCCAAATAAATAAAATCATGAATGAAAGAGGAGAGATCACAACCAACACTGAAGAAATACAAACAATTATAAGAACATATTATGAGCAACTGTATGCCAGCAAATTAGATAATCTGGAAGAAATGGATGCATTCCTAGAGATGTATCAACTACCAAAACTGAACCAGGAAGAAATAGAAAACCTGAACAGACCTATAACCACTAAGGAAATTGAAGCAGTCATCAAAAATCTCCCAACAAACAAAAGCCCAGGGCCAGATGGCTTCCCAGCGGAATTCTACCAAATATTTAAAGAAGAATTAATACCTACTCTTCTGAAACTGTTCCAAAAAATAGAAATGGAAGGAAAACTTCCAAACTCGTTTTATGAGGCCACCATTACCTTGATCCCCAAACCAGACAAAGACCCCATCAAAAAGGAGAATTACAGACCAATATCCCTGATGAACATGGATGCAAAAATTCTCACCAAAATCCTAGCCAATAGGATCCAACAGTACATTAAAAGGATTATTCACCACGACCAAGTGGGATTTATCCCTGGGCTGCAAGGTTGGTTCAACATCCACAAATCAATCAATGTGATACAATACATTAATCAAAGAAAGAACAAGAGCCATATGATCTTCTCAATAGATGCAGAAAAAGCATTTGACAAAGTACAGCATCCTTTCTTGATCAAAACTCTTCAGAGTATAGGGATAGAGGGTACATACCTCGATATCAGAAAAGCCAACTATGAAAAACCTACAGTGAATATCATTCTCAATGGGGAAAAACTGAGAGCTTTTCCCCTAAGGTCAGCAACACAGCCGGGATGTCCACTATCACCATGCTATTCAACATAGTACTAGAAGTCCTAGCCACAGCAATCAGACAACAGAGATAAAAGGCATCCAAATCGGCAAAGAAGAAGTCAAACTCCCACTCTTTGCAGATGATGTGATACTTTATGTGGAAAACCCCAAAGACTCCACCCCAAAACTGCTAGAACTCATACAGGAATTCAGTAAAGTGGCAGGATATAAAATCAATGCACAGAAATCAGTGGCATTTCTATACACCAACAACAAGACAGAAGAAAGAGAAATTAAGGAGTCGATCCCATTTACAATTGCACCCAAACCCAGAAGATACCTAGGAATACATCTAACCAAAGAGGCAAAGAATCTGTACTCAGAAAACTATAAAATACTCATGAAAGAAATTGAGGAAGACACAAAGAAATGGACAAATGTTCCATGCTCATGGATCGGAAGAACAAATATTGTGAAGATGTCAATGCTACCTAGAGCAATCTACACATTCAATGCAATCCCCATCAAAATACCCTCCACTTTTTTCAAAGAAATGGAACCAATAATCCTAAAATTTGTATGGAACCAGAAAAGATCCCGAATAGCCAGAAGAATGTTGAAAAAGAAAAGCAAAGCTGGTGGCATCACAATTCCAGACTTCAAGCTCTATTACAAAGCTGTCATCATCAAGACAGTACGGTACTGGCACAAAAACAGACACATCGATCAATGGAACAGAATAGAGAGCCCAGAAATGGACCCTTGACTCTATGGTCAACTCCTCTTTGACAAAGCAGGAAAGAATGTCCAACAGAAAAAAGACAGTCTCTTCAACAAATGGTGTTGGGAAAATTGGACAGCCCCATGCAGAAGAATGAAACTGGACCATTTCCTTACACCACACACAAAAATAGACTCAAAATGGTTTAAAGACCTAAATGTGAGACAGGAGTCCATCAAAATCCTAAAGTAGAACACAGACAGCAACCTCCTCGATCTCAGCCGCAGCAACTTCTTCCTAGAAACATCACCAAAGGCAAGGGAAGCAAGGGCAAAAATGAAGTATTGGGACTTCATCAAGATAAAACCTTTTTTTTTTTTAAGATTTTATTTATTTATTTATGAGAGACAGAGAGAGAGAGAGAAGCAGAGGGAGAAGCAGGCTCCCAAGGAGCAGGGAGCCCAATGCAGGACTCGATCCCAGGACCCTGGGATCAGGACCTGAGCCGTAGGCAGATGCTTAACCGTCTGAGCCACCCAGGCGCCCAAGATAAAAAGCTTTTGCACAGCAAAAGAAACAGTCAACAAAACCAAAAGACAACCGACAGAATGGGAGAAGATATTTGCAAATGACATATCAGATAAAGGGCTAGTATCCAAAATCTATAAAGAACTTATCAAACTCAACACCCAAAGAACAAAGAATCCAATCAAGAAATGGGCAGAAGACATGAACAGACATTTTTCCAAAGAAGACATCCAAATGGCCAACAGACACATGAAAAAATGCTCAACATCGCTCGGCATCAGGGAAATCCAAATCAAAACCACAATGAGATACCACCTCACAGCAGTCAGAATGGCTAAAATTAACAAGTCAGGAAACGACAGATGTTGGCAGGGATGTGGAGAAAGGGGAACCCTCCTACACTGTTGGTGGGAATGCAAGCTGGTGCAACCACTCTGGAAAACAGTATGGAGGTTCCTCAAAAAGTTGAAAATAGAGCTACCATATGATCTAGCAATTGCACTACTGGGTATTTACCCCAAAGATACAAATATAGGGATCTGAAGTGCTACGTGCACCCCGATGTTTATAGCAGCAATGTCCACAATAGCTAAACTGTGGAAAGAGCCAAGATGTCCATTGACAGATGAATGGATAAAGAAGAGGTGGTATATATATGGAATATTATGTAGCCTTCAAAAGGAATGAGATCTTGCCATTTGCAACGACGTGGATGGAACTGGAGGGTGTTATGCTGAGCTAAATAAGTCAATCAGAGAAAGACATGTATCATATGACCTCACTGTTATGAGGATTTCTTAATCTCAGGAAACAAACTGAGGGTTGCTGGAGTGGGGGGTGGGGTGGGAGGGATGGGGTGGCTGGGTGATAGACACTGGGGAGGGTATGTGCTATGATGAGTGCTGTGAATTGTGCAAGACTGTTGAATCACAGATCTGTACCTCTGAAACAAATAATGCAATATATGTTAAGAAAAAAAAAGAAGAAGATAGCAGGAGGGGAAGAATGAAGGGGGGAAATCGGAAGGGTAGACGAACCATGAGAGATGATGGACTCTGAAAAACAAACTGAGGGTTCTAGAGGGAAGGGGGGTGGGATGGTGGGTTAGCCCGGTGATGGGTATTAAAGAGGGCATGTTCTGCATGGAGCACTGGGTGTTATGCACAAACACTGAATCATGGAACACTACATCAAAAACTAATGATGTAATGTATGGTGATTAACATAACAATAAAAAATTAAAAAATAACTGAACTTATAAAAAAAAGAAAAGACATACATTTGAGACAGAAAAAAAAAAAGAGTCTCTTTCTTGGTTTTCTTCTGTCTTCCCCTACCCTATGATCATTTGTTTTGTTTCTTAAATTCCACATATGAATGAAATCATATGGTATTTGTCTTTCTCTGACTTATTTCACTTAGCATAATACTCTCAAGCTCCATTCACATTTTTGCATTTGGCAAGATTTCATTATTTCTGATGGCTGAGTAATATTCCATTATACACACACCCCCCCACCTCTGCTTCATATAATATTATATAATATTATGCTTTATGTAATATTCCATATATATGTATATACATATATATATACCACCTCTGCTTTATCCATTCATCAGTTGATGGATATTTGGGCTCTTTTCATAATTTGGGTATTGTTGATAATGTTGCTATAAACATTGGGGTGCATGTATCCCTTCAAATCAGTATTTTTGTATTCTCTGGGTATATGCTTAGTAGTGCAATTGCTGGATCATAGGGTAGTTCTATTTTTAACTTTTTGAGGAACCTCTGTACTGTTTTCCAGAGTAGCTGCACTAGTTTGCATTCCCACGAACAGTGCAAGAGGGTTTCCCTTTCTCTGCATCCTCGCCAACACCTGTTGTTCCTGTGTTGTTAATTTAGCCATTCTGACAGGTGTGAGGTGATATCTCATTGTAGTTTTGATTTGCATTTCCCTGATGATGAATGATGTTGAGCATCTTTTCATGTGCCTGTTGGCCATCTGGATGTCTTCTTTAAAAAAATGTCTATTCATGTCTTCTATGCATTTTTAAACTGGATTATTTGCTTTTTGGATGTTCAATTTTGTAAGTTCTTTATATATTTTGGACACTAACCCTTTATCAGATATATCATTTGCAAATATCTTCTCCCATTCTGCAGGCTGCCTTTTAGTTTTGTTGATTTTTTTTTTTTTTTTTTTTTTTTTCAGCTGTTTTTTTTTTTTTTTTATTTTTTTTTTTTTTTTTTTGCTGTGCAGCAGCTTTTTATTTTGATGAAATCTCAGTAGTTTATTTTTGCTAAAAATATTTTCTTAATTTCACTTTTGGAATGGTCATATTAGTACATAGAAATACAATTTTTTTTAAAGACTCAAGATTGGTCTCTTCCAATGGCAGATTAGGCACTCAGCAGTGGCTGTATCCACCCTGGCCTAGCTGAGTGGAAATCCATGTTACTAAGCCTATGCATGACCTCCATCCCTGCCACTGTGGCTACTTTGTTCATGAGCCCATTGGGCAATGGTGGGGTGGCTGGGGAAAGAGGCAGACTAATATCCACAGAACAGTTCATCATGTCCACTTGAGTATGAAAATTCTTCTCTGCTAAGGTCACCCTTTGCTGAAAATTCACATGGGGCACTGATATTATCACATTTTTTTCCCGCCCGTTTAGAGATGCTTATCCATATACAACTTCATCAGACTTCCTTGTCACCAATTTTACAGTTGTGTTCCTTAGAAGTGTCTGACCATCCAGGGGCACCTGGGTGGCTCAGTTGGTTAAGCATCTGATTCTTGATCTCAGCTCGGGTCTTGATCTCAATGTTGAAATCGGGCCCCGTGTTGGGCTCCACTCGGCATGGAGTCTACTTAAAAAAAAATAAAGAAGTCCCTGACCACCCAGCCAAACCATTGAACACTGCCCATGAGTCAGTATATAAACACACATCTGGCCATTTCTCCCTCCAAGCAAAGTGAACGATCAGGTGCACTGCTTTAAGGTCTGCCCACTGGGAGGATTTCCCATCACCACTGTCCTTCAGGGATGTCCCAGAGTGGGACTGTAGTGTTGCAGCTGTCTACCTGTGGATGGCACCTGCATATCATACAAAACCATTTGTAAACCAGGCCCGAATCTTTTATTCCTCTATCAAATGATCATAAGGAACTCCTGATAAGGCCATAAGTGAGGAGAGAGAAAATCATGTAGCAGGAGTGGGGACCATGGGCATTTGGGCCACTTCTTCATATAACTTGTGCCTTCATAGCCAGCTTGGGCCCCATCTCATATATACCACTTCCATTTGATGATGGAGTGCTGTTGTGCATGCCCAACTTCATTAAAAAGAAAGGCTTGATGTGTCAAAGGACACCCAGTTCATGATGGGCAGTTCAAATAGCATGGTAATTTGGTGGCCCATGGTTAGGCATTCAGTCTCTACTAAAGACCAGTAATAAACCAAAAACCATTTCTCAAAAGGAAAGTAGTCATCTGCAAAGGATGGCAGAGCTTTGCTCTGAAGTCCTAAGTGCCTGTGCTGTGATTCAACTATAGGGGCCTGTCAAAGGCTCCAAACAGCATCTGTATCTGCCACTGATACTTCAAGCACCATTGGATCTAGTGGATCATATGGCTCAAGTTGCAGAGAAGTTTGTGTAGCAGCCTGGATCTGTTGTAGAGCCTTTTCTTGTTCTGGACCCCACTCAGAATTAGCACCTTTTCAGATCACTTGGAAATGGTCCAGAATAACCACCTAAATGAGGAATATGTTGCCTCCAAAATCCAAAGAGGCCCACTAGATGTTGTGCCCCTTTTTGGGGTGCAGGAGGGACCAGATGCAATAACATCTTCTAGTGGCTCCCACTTGGCCTTGCCTGCCAAAATAGCCCTCAGTCCACAGGTCAAGGAACTAGTGTGGGGTCTGCCAGTTGCTGAGTATGTCTATTCTAATTGTGTTTTCCAGAACTGGGGAGATAAACACAGAATTGGTTCAGGGACCCACTGGACCCAATGTGAGATGGGCTGGAGCTAAAACTCCATTAATCAGCTGACCTCCATCAGCCCCTACGCTGACTTGTGGACCATAGTAATGTTTTGGGTGTATCCTGGAATTAGTGAATTCAGAGCCAGTGTCCAGTAGTCCCCCCAAAGGTCTGATTGTTTCCTTTTCCCCAATTCAAAATTATACTGATAAAAATCTGTAGGTCCCTTTGGGGAAGGCTGGGAGAAGGATTAAGAGTATATATTTTGGGGAGTGTATCAAGGTCCTTCCTCAAGGAAACCCTGCCTTCCCTCCATTCAAGGGGTTCTGGGTCTGTAAGCTGGCTCAAGTCTGGGATTTGATTGGGGGACCATAACTCTTGGGTTTTGTGATTCAAGTTAGATTTTTGTTCACTACATCTAAAACTCTTCTGTTTATACAGATCAAGTAAGAATTTGGTGGGCTGCTGTTATGGACTGAAGTGTGTTTCCTCAAAATTCACGTGTTGAAGCCCTAACACCCAATGTGACTATATTTGGAGACAAGGCCTTTAATGAAGTAATTAAGGTCAAATGAAACCATAGGGTGAGGCCCCAATCCAATATTATCAGTGTCCTTATAAGAAGAAGAAGAGACACTAAAGATACATACACACAAAAGGCCATGTGCGAACATAGTGAGATGGCAGCCATCTTCAAGCCAAGGAGAGAGGCTGCAGGTAAAAGCAACTCTGCTGATACCTTGATCTTGGACTTCTAGCCTCCAGAATTGTGAGAAAATAAATTTCTGTTGTTTAAGTCATCCAATCTGTGGTATTTTGTTATGGTAGCCCTAGCTAAACAGTATATCTTCTTACCTACTTCACTTCTAGGAACATTGTGATCAACTAGCCAACATAGGTCTCCATGAATCAGACTATTCTGATTGCTGCTTCGTCTGCTGTCCATTATGGTAACAACACCTATCTTGCCTTTGGCTGTTGAGTGCCTGCCACTTGGCCCCTGCCACCCCAGGGTCTAATTACTCCTATTGCATTTTGATTTCCGAGTTCAGTGGCAGCAATTTCCACTGTTAAGTCCTGGCCTACAGATAAGAGTGTTCATGGTAGCTCCTCAAAGATACTGGGGCTCCCTTCACAAATTTATTTCCCACAGTTGTGATGAAAGGTGTGTTCTCTAAACCTTCCCAGGTGGATGAGTAGATATTAAATGACAAATCCACTCCATATTCCAAACTCATTAAGCTTTTGAATCCTTCCCTCTACAGTATACCTAGGCAGATCTAATATTTCAGGTTAATTTACTGTGGGCAACCTTTTGGTCCATGTTTCAGCCAAATAACCAAAGTGCTAGAGCCCTCTTTTAACTCCACAAGCTGCAATATTGAATACAGAATCACTGCTTAGTGGGCCCATATCAATGTATTTGGCTTGATTCAACTTTATGTTTCTTCCACCATCACCCACACTCTTAATATCCATTCCCACATATATTCCCCAGATTTGTCTGTATAAATCAGAAAAATCAAGTAGTTCTTTGGAGTGTAGCACACCTCCTCATGGATCACACTTTGTGCCTCACCTGTAGGGTCTGCTGGGACTTGAGTCTAGTTGTAGGTCTAGAAAGGACCTGTGGAGGTGGAGTTCCTGAGGATAAATGGCACTGTTTTGCAAAGCAAATACTCCAAGGGAGGCTATTACAGTTTTCCCCAGAGCAATGCAGGCTTAATCTCCTCAGACAGGGGTAGAGAGGTTGTTTCTACTGGCAAGGAAGACATCAGAATCTAGGGGTTCAAAATCCCTAGCTTCATCAAGGTTTTCCCATATACCTCCATTCCAATTTTCACCCACACTTTTAACAGTTAACATTCTGCAAGTTTGGGAATTCAATTTTCATTGCAACTCAATCACTCCGAGAATGAGTTTCTGGGTTTGGTTTTCAAAGAAGTCAGCTCTGTGGCTACAGGAAATCCCTTCAGCACAGATGGAGAAGCTTTTAGGTCATTTATGTGACACTTGGGTTGGGAATTTGAATTCCGGAGCTCATTCATTTATTCCCCACTTTGTCCATGGACATCACACAGCCAACTCATTGTGTTCATTAGTTCGACAAAAACTTTCTGAAGTTTTATGTACATGGTCACCCACAAACCTGCCTCTTATTAGTGTTTGATTAGTAATATCCAATGGTGGTATTTTGTGTATCTCTATTGCCATATCATGTCATGGACTATCAGTGTTCTCTTTACTACTGGCAATAGACTCATTAGTAACTTTAAATCTAATCAGACTAGAGAACCAATTCCAGAAATGCCAGAACCAATTTAGAAAATTCATTCTTAAGATTCTGCTGTTCTAGAACCTCTCTTAGTACCAAAATCTCTATTAGTCAAGATTCTCGAAATACACAGAAACAATGGAATGTGTGTGTGTGTGTGTGTGTGTGTGTATAGAAAGAGAGAGAGAGACATTTTGAGGAATTGGTTCATAGTATTGTGGAGGATGGTAAGCCCAAAATTTGCAGCCTAGGCCACCATGCTAGAGACTTAGGGAAGAGTTGATGTTGCAGTTCAAGTCCAAAGAAAGTCGGCTGACAAAACCTCCTCTTCCTTGGGGGAGGTCAGTTTTTTCCAAGTAAGATCTTCAAATGATTGGATGAGAGTCACCCACATTATGGGGCATAATCTGTCTTACTGAAATTTTATTTATTTATTTATTTATTTATTTATTTATTTATTTATTTATTTATTTATTTATTTATGCTTTCACATTTTATTGGCTAGGGGGTGAAATTCTACTAATTTAAATGGCAATATCAAAAAGGATTTGGGCGCCTGGGTGGCTCAGTTGGTTAAGCGACTGCCTTCGGCTCAGGTCATGATCCTGGAGTCCCCGGATCGAGTCCCGCATCGGGCTCCCTGCTCGGCAGGGAGTCTGCTTCTCCCTCTGACCCTCCCCCCTCTCATGCTCTCTGTCTCTCATTCTCTCTCTCGCAAATAAATAAAATCTTAAAAAAAAAAAATGGCAATATCATCTAGAAATACCTCAGAAACACCTAGGAAAATGTTTGACAAAATAACTGGTTACCATAGCATAGCCAAGTTGACACATAATCACCAGAGTTCCCTAAATATGGCAGAAAAGCAAAGCCACAAAAGAAGAAGAGGAAGAAGAAGAAGAAGGGGAAGGAGGAGGAGGAGGACCTGTGTAGAAAGTGAAAGGCCAACCTCCCCCTCCCCAGGATGGGAGAAGCATTTGCAAATCATGCATGTGATAAGGGCGTATTTTTCAGAATGCATCAAGAATGCTTAGAACTCAACAACAAAGAGGTGAAGAACGCGGTTAAACAGTGGGCAAAGGACTTGAGCAGACAAGGCGAACAAGGCGGTTAAACAACGGGCAAAGGACCTGAGCAGCCATTCCTCCGAAGCGCATGTACGAATGGCCAAGAGGCACGTGAAAAGCTGCTCAACATCGTTATAGCCGTTAGGGACGTGCAAATGAAAACCACCAGCAGGGGCGCCTGGGTGGCTCAGTCGGTTGAACGTCTGGACTCTGGACCTCGGCTCAGGTCATGCATGATCTCAGGGTTGTGAGATCCAGCCCACGTCAGGCTCCACGGTGGGCTCTGCACCGGGCACGGAGCCTGCTTAAGATTCTCTCTCTCTCCCTCTCTCTCTCCCGCCTCCCTCTGCCCCTCCCCCCCCGTCTCCCTCTCTAAGAAAAAGTCACCATGAGATAGCACTTCACACCCAGTAGGATGGCTCTTCTAGGCCCAAGAGAAACAAAACAAGTGGAAAATGACAAGTTTGGGCGAGGGTGTGGAGGAACTGGGACCCTCGCACAGTGCTACTGGGATTGGAAAGTGGTACAGCTGCCGTGGGAATCCGTTGGGCAGCTCCTCAGTAAGTTACACAGAGAATGACCATATATGGGAAGGATCCCGCAATCCCACTCCTAGATCTATACCCGAAGGCATTGGGAACAGGCGCTCCGACAGAACCCTGTGTACGGGAACGTCCACCGCAGCGCTCTTCCTTCCCATCCGCCCCAAGGTGGAAAGCACCGCAAGGCCCGTCCACTGACGGACGGGATGCACAGCACGTGGTCTATCCATGGCCGTGGGATATTATTCGGCCATCAAAAGACACGAAGTGCTGATTCAGGCTACCACGTGGAGGAGCCCTCATGAAAACATGGGTGCTGAGTGAAAGCAGCGCGACCCCAAAAGCCACCTATTGGTCTTACGATCCCATCTCTAGGTAAGTCTCCCGAAGAGACAAACCTCTGTGGGCCGGAAGCAGATGAGTGGTTGCCTGGGGGCTACGGGGGGGGAAGTGACCGTGGGATAGCGCTTCACACCCAGTAGGAGGGCTGTGCTGGCGGGGCTGCCTG
>NC_058419.1:487968-489109 GCF_002201575.2 Neomonachus schauinslandi | reverse complement strand
GGAGGGGTGGGGAGGGATGGAGATGCCGTGGGGGGAGTGACTGCCTGACAGGTGCAGGGGTCTCTTTTTGGGGTGGTGCCCACGTTTTGGAACTAGAGAGTCGTGTTGCTCGCCCGACACCTCGAGTGTCTGCTCGGTACCACCGGACCCTCCACGTCTGGTTTTTTTTTTTTTTTTTTTTTTTCCTGTACAACGTCCCCGTGGGGCGGGAAAGTGAGCATTCCCTCCAAGAGAGGTTGCAGGAGGGCAGGGTGAGCAGGCTCCTGCCGGCGCCGTTTCTTGGCAGGCCCAGGCTCCCAGCAGGGGCTGATGGGAAAGCGGTGACCTCACCGGATCTACGTGTCACGAAGTGTGTCCCCGGACCAATGAAGGGGGTCGGTCCGTGGTCGCTAGGAGACGGCGGCTCAGGGGCCCGACGACCGGCTGGTTGGAGACGTTGGGCCCAGCTGGCGCACTGCACCGCACCGCACCGCACCGCAGAGCTAGACCCGTCGGAGAAAGCGCAGTCAAGGCCCAGCATGCCGGGGAAAAGGAGCCGTCGAGGGTCGTCCAGGGGCCAGAGGCGGACCCGCTCCCGCACTGCCGGAGCCGAGCTGTCGTTCTCCGTGAGCCACATGGAGCGCCTGCTGAGGGAGGGCCACTACGCCCGGCGCCTGGGCTCGTCCGCACCGGTCTTCCTAGCGGCCGTCATCCAGTACCTGACGGCCACGGTCCTGGAGCTGGCAGGCAACGAGGCCCGGAACAGCGGCGGGAGGCGCATCACCCCGGAGCTCGTGGACATGGCCGTCCACAACAACGCGCTGCTCAGCGGCTTCTTCGGGGCTACGACCATCTCCCAGGTGGCCCCGGCCTGGGACTAGCTGCCCAACGTGAGCCGGGGTCTCGGGCCCCGGCTGGCCAGTCAGGCCTGCTCACCGCTGGGGCAGCCCCGGCCCGGCTGGTGCCTTGGGCAAAGTCCTTGACGGTCCAGAAAAGTGGGGCAAGGAACCCCTTTTGGTCAAAGCAATAAACGCGAACGAAAGAAAGAACCCCATGTGTGTGCTTCAGTCGCTTTGTGTGGGACGTGGTTGGGGGACGGTCCCTCTCCCTGGAGGGACGGGGCGGGGGTCGCGGGTGCTGGCGGCGTCTGGCTGCCGTGCGG
>NC_058419.1:480248-487958 GCF_002201575.2 Neomonachus schauinslandi | reverse complement strand
GGGGTCCGGCTCGGGGAGGACAGAGAAGAGCCGTTTCTCTCGGGGACTGTGCAGGGGGTGGCCCTGGGTGGGAGAGGCTGGCTGCGGTGGGGAGGGGGGTGAGGCCGGGGCACAGAAGATCGCCCCCCCCCCCCCCCCCCCCGCCTTCCCCGCATTGGCTCTGAGCACGTCAGAGCCCGGGACGGTCCCGGGAAGGATGGTGTTCCTTGGGCTGGAGCTCAAAGACCATGTGACCGTGGCGTCGGGAAGGGGTGAACACGTGCAATGGCAACCCGGGTGCGGGACGGAGGGGTGGACAGACCTGTTGGCCTGGGCTCTAGTGGGGCAGGGGCTTTGGAAGGTTGAGGACGGACGGGGTGGCTGGCAATCATGAAACGTGCAAACTTGGCTTTAGGGCCACGCGGGATCGCGAGTTGAGCTTTCCTCGGGTTCCGGTTACAGACGCTAGGAGACGCCTGTAGTAGCAACCTGGGTAACCAGGCTGTGTCGCCCGGCAACAGCGGGCACCTGGCCAGGCCCCGCCCCAGGACCCACGATTTCCATAGACAACGGGCGTCCCGCGAGGTCTCCGGCCGCCGATCCCGCGCGTTTGCCTATCCCCCAGGGCACCGGCGCGCGCGGGCTCCGCGAGCGCGCGCGGTCGCGCAGCCAGCCCGAGCCGGCGGGACGCAAGGCACGTCGCGCCCGGGCGCCGCCACGTCCGACGGTCTGCGTCAGCGCGAGGGCGGCGAACATGGCGTCGTCCGCCGCCGGCCTGGGTGGCGGTGCGGGGCCCGGGTCCGAGGCTGGGGATTTCCTGGCCCGCTACCGCCAGGTGTCCAGCAAGCTGAAGAAGCGGTTCCTGCGGAAGCCGAACGTGGCGGAGGCGGGCGAGCAGTTTGGCCAGTTGGGCCGCGAGCTGCGTGCCCAGGAGTGCCTGCCCTACGCGGCCTGGTGCCAGCTGGCGGTGGCGCGCTGCCAGCAGGCGCTCTTCCACGGGCCTGGGGAGGCGCTGGCGCTGACCGAGGCCGCCCGACTCTTCCTGCGGCAGGAGCGCGACGCGCGCCAGCGACTCGTCTGCCCGGCAGCCTACGGGGAGCCGCTGCAAGCCGCGGCCAGCGCTCTGGGCGCCGCCGTGCGCCTGCACCTCGAGTTGGGCCAGCCGGCCGCCGCCGCCGCCCTCTGCCTCGAGCTGGCCGCCGCCCTGCGCGACCTGGGCCAGCCGGCCGCCGCCGCCGGCCACTTCCAGCGCGCCGCGCAGCTGCAGCTGCCGCAGCTGCCCCTGGCCGCGCTGCAGTCTCTTGGCGACGCCGCCTCCTGCCAGCTGCTGGCGCGCGACTACAGCGGTGCCCTGGCGGTCTTCACGCGCATGCAGCGCCTGGCGCGGGAGCACGGCAGCCACCCGGTGCAGCCGCCGCCGCCACTGCCGCCGCCGCCGCCGCCGCCGCCGCCGCCAGGGCAGCAGGTGGGCCCCGGCGCGGCCCCGGCCCTGCCCGCCGCGCTGCTCCCTCCGAGCGCCGGCTCTGCGGCTGGCGCGCCCTCTCCCGCCGCGCTGGGAGCCTTCTCGGATGTGTTGGTCCGCTGCGAGGTGTCCCGCGTGTTGCTGCTGCTGCTACTGCAGCCACCGCCCGCCAAGCTCCTGCCGGAGCATGCCCACACCCTGGAGAAGTACTCCTGGGAGGCTTTCGACAGCCACGGGCAGGAGAGCAGTGGCCAGCTTCCCGAGGAGCTGTTCCTGCTGCTCCAGTCCTTGGTCATGGCCACCCACGAAAAGGACACAGAAGCCGTCAAGTCGCTGCAAGTGGAGATGTGGCCACTGCTGAGTGCTGAGCAGAACCACCTCCTTCACCTCGTTCTGCAAGAAACCGTCTCCCCCTCGGGACAGGGCATCTGATGAATCACCTTAACGAAGTGACTTTTTGCTTGTGACAGAACTTCGTGCACCTCCCCTGGCGTTTGGGGCGGAGGGGGGCGGGCGGCGGAATAAAAGACGTGAATCCTGGCAGTTCTACCTTTGTTTATCTTATTCCTCTTGCCTCCATAGGAACTTAGTTGACCGGAACTTACCTGTATCCCAAAAACTTACTTCCATGACGGTGGGAGGGAAACAGCAGCAACGTGATAGAATCAGTGGAGGACATGGCTCTCTTCCCCAAAACTGCCCACATACAAGTAAGAACCCCCTTTAGCCCTTACCTCTTCTTCCACCCGCTCCCCGCCCCCCACATCTTTGTTGCAAAGCGAGGATTTGATTTTGCACAGCTCTAAGTACTTAAGCTGCATGCTTTTTATCCTGATCTGATTTCTTGGCATAGATCAGTGTCTATCCATGTGACCACCCAAGTTCTCCTTTGTTTCATCCGCCCCGTACACGTTCGTGGGAATGATCTGATTACATACACCATTGTGGCTACAGCCCTAAGTCCATAATAAAGCCATTCTGATGCTCCTAACTTGTGGTTTAGCTTTCCTTCCATCTATAACATGGGAACAGCTTCTCTGCCTATCAGGAAGCAGAGGGTAGAAAAACAGATGGTTGTCTTTCAGGTCCATGATGTATTCACTCATTTGAAACTGACAGCCCAGGACTCAGGCTGTGCCACGCAGTGAAGCTACAGAGATCCTTGGCGTTGTGGACCTTACTCAGCTGCAATGCAAATGTGTCCGGTGCAAGGGAGGGGGCGTGTTCTAATGCAAATGTGTCTGATGTGCCTTGGAATTCACAGTTCTGGTTCTAGGTTCCATTCTGAGAGGTATGCCTCGTCCGCGTGACGACTTTTATTTTGTGGTAGGGAGCTCTCTGCGACTCTTATTTAACTCAAATATGTAAAATCAGCATGGTTCTCTGGTACTGTGCGGTCCTATATATGCTAGACGGTGTCTCTGTTCCCCAAGAGCAGGAGAGCATCCCATTTCAAAATATTACATTTACAGGGCTTTTTGGTCCAAATGTTACATGAAATGTTACGAACTGGGCGTTTTTAAATTCGATTTTACTCTCTTTACGGTTAGGGTTAGGGTTAGTATGCATCCTCTAGGCTGAAGTTGTATACAGTACTGATCTTTTGGGGTGAGATTTAAGGACACGGTTCAGTAGATTTCTGTTTTGCCTTTAGTGTGTGGTGGGGGGGGGTGGGGAGGGGGTGTGTGGAGGGTTGTCACCGTGAGTCAAGTGCCTCAAAATGGGTGGGATTTTTAGGGTCATCTTTACTACCTCTATTAGTAAGCCACCGCCTTACTGTCTTAGGACAAGAATGCTTAGGAGTTATGGAATGTGACTGGTGATAGTATTTGGGTTTGGGTTTAAGGAAAAGCTAGGCCTCTGGTCTAACTCCTTGCTGTGGGGACAGAAAGGGGAGGGATTACCAGAAAGCCTGGTGTTGGGTATATGAGCAGCATTAGAGTACTCCAGAGAAACAAAATGAACAGAATCTATGTATATGTGTGTGTATACTTATATATGTGTGCATATACATACATATACATATGTATGTTTATATCTATGAATAGATTGATTTTAAGTTATTGGTTCACATGATTGTGGAGACTTGAAAAGCCCAAAATCTGCAGGATAGGTCAGCAGCCTGGAGACCCAGAAAAGAGGTGCAGTAGAAGTACAAAGGCAGTTTGCAGGCTTAATGGCTGAATTCCCTCTTCTTCCAAGGGGGTCAGCCTTTTTCTATTAAGGCTTTTAATTGATTGGATGAGACCCATCGACATATAGGGGAGAGGTGTAATCCACTTTACTCAAAGTCCACTGATGAAATGTCAATCTCAACTACAAAATACCCTCACAGAAACATTAACAGTAATGTATGACCAAATGTCTGGGAACAGGGGCGCCTGGGTGGCTCAGTTGGTTAAGCGACTGCCTTCGGTTCGGGTCATGATCCTGGAGTCCCGGGATCGAGTCCCACATCGGGCTCCCTGCTCAGCGGGGGGTCTGCTGCTCCCTCTGACCCTCTTCCCTGTCATGCTCTCTGTCTCTCATCCTCTCTTTCTCTCAAATAAATAAATAAAATCTTTAACAAAAAAAAAAAAAAATGTCTGGGAACAATGGCCTAACCAAGTTGACACAAAATTAACCATTGCAAGTACACCCTTTATCAACTTGGCACCCAGACCCATCTCCTTTATACATTCTTAAATTCCTAATAAAGATAGTAACAAGGTTCTACTTAGACCTAACATGGTGCAACCATCCTGTGTACAACCAAAAACACAATAACCCTTTGCCTGGTAGAAGATGCACAGTCCTTGAGTAATATTTACTCTTCTCCTTGACATCCTGAAACTTAAATACTATGATGTAAAGTTAAGAATACTTAAATACTATGATATAAATTCAGTATACTTTATATTATATGATAGGAGGATAAGAAAGGGAAGAAAACAGATATTTTATGCACACAAACTCACAACCATATTGATAACAAATGAAGGAAAAAATACTCATGTCAATTACAATCTCTGTTTCTGTAACTGATCACATGGTCATAGCTGGTATTCATAATACTGCACAATTACACTTATATGAGGTATCTAAAATAGTCATATTCATAGAATCAGTGCAATGGTAGTTGCCAGGGCCTGAGGGGAGGGCAAAATGGAGAGTCACTAATCAATGTGCATAAAGTTTCAAATAAGCAAGATTAATAAGTTCTAGAGATCTGACATATAACATTGTACCTATAGTCTACAATAATGTATACTAAAAAATGTATTAAGAGAATAGATCTCATTTTAAATGTTATCAAACTAGAATAAAATTTTTAAAAGTGATGCTCTTCAAATATAAAAACAGATCAAAAGTAAAAGGATGTATAAATATATATCATAAAAACAGAAGGCATAGGAAAGCTGGAATGGTTATTTAGATATTAGAAAAATTATAATCATGTTGGAGATTTTAGCATCACTCTCTTAGAAAATTGAAATGTGCTTAACATCTTTCATCATTAGTTAATTGAAAATTAAAACCACAGTGAGGTATCACTATATATCAAGTGGCTAAAACTAACCAGCTGACAACATCAAATGTTAGCAAGAATATGGAACAACTGGGACCCTCACACATAGTGGGAGTATAAAATGGTACAAACACTTTGGAAAACAGTTAAGTGGTTTCTTATAAAGCTAGGTATACACCTAACCTATTACCTAACACTTCCACTTTTAGGAATTATCCATGGGAAATGAAAGCATATTTGTATACAAAATTTTGAACATAAACATTTATGTAGCTATTTTCATAATAATAAAAAACTAAAAACAGGCCAGATATCCATCAACAGTTGAATGTATAAATAAAGTGTAGTTTATCAGTACAGTTAAATAACACTAAATGACGAAAAGGAATGGATCATTGATACACGCGAAAATATGGATGAATCTCAAAAGAGGCTTCACTGAAAGTACTTGTATGTCTGATTCCATTTATTTGAAGTTCTAGAACAGGCAAAACTAATATGTGGTGAGAAAAAATAAGATCAGTGGTTGCCTATAGGAAATGAGGATGAGGCTAATTGGGAAGGGGACTGAAGGAACTTTTGATTTAGTAGTTCAAATCCTTAGTATTTACCCCAGGGAAATAAAAATTTATGTTTATACAAACCCTATTCATAAATGTTTATAGCAGTTTATTCAAAATTTCCAAAACCTAGAAACCAAAATGTCCTACAATATGGAAATGATTAAACAAAATGTGGTATATCCATATAATGGAATAATACTTGCCAATAAAACATAACTATTGATACATTCTAGATGAACAATCTAGATAAACTTCAAAAAGCAATATGTTGAGTGATAGGAGTCAGTTTCAAAGGTGACATACTGGATGAATGTATTTATAAGATGTTCCAGGAAAGGCAGTTCTACAGAGATGGAGAACAGAGCAGTGGTTGTCAGGATTAGGTCTGTGGAAAGGGTTTGACTAATGCTGAGAGTTTACTCCAAAATACTGCTGCTTCAGCTTTCATTTGGTGTGGATAAGCAACATGCAACATGCAGGGGACTTGAGCAGGCACTCGCCTACCCTCAAGTGCATGCCCTAGATGACAACCAGCTGAGTCACAAGTAGGTGTAAGCACCTGATATGACTTTCCCAATCACCCTGGTGTTAAATAGTCACTTCTGCTTCCCAGCTCCTCCCTCTGTGGATCCCTTAGATAGGACTCCCACAGACCTTACCAAAACATGACTCTTTTTTGTTTGTTTTGAATTGGTCAATCCAGCCTTGGCCCGGAAACCCCAGAAATATTTCACCCATGAACCTTAGTAAAGGCATATACTCCAGGTCCTGCTGCCCCCTCTCTGCATGTGCCGTGCCTTAACTTCCCCATGTGGCCCTCCAAACATGCTGTGTACCTCTTCCAGGAGCTATGAGTAATACACCTCTCTGTTTCCCTTTCCCTTTCAATCTTTGTTGAACCTTGGCTCACCATCGGACACCCTTACCCCAGGCTCTTCTTAACAAGTGTTAATTTAACAAAAATGGCAACAACTAAAAAGGGGCGGGAGAACTATACCAGAGACTTTTCTGGGTTGATGGAGCTGTTCCAAGTCCTGAATGTGGTGGTGGATACACATATCTATACAAATGTTAAATTCATAGAACTGGGCTCCAAAAAGGTTGATTTTATTGTATAACATAAAAAATAAAATAAAAAACATAAAAGAAATAATAGTTTCATGGACTGCATACAGTACCAACCCTGTCTTATTAAATTCTTATTTTAGCACAACTATATTTTTATAATTTTAAAATGTATTTTTATATATTATGGATATACACATATGTATGCATATAAAATTTTATGTATTTGATTTCTCTTTAACTCTGCTAATCACTATCTAAAATGGAGGACAGATGTTATGCTCTCATTATAAAAATGAAGAAGTTAAAGTTACAGTAAAACACCAGTACCCTAGCAGGAAAGCAGTAGCCATAAAATTTCATACTAAAAATTCGAACTACATAAGGCATAAAGAAATAACACTAAAAAATGTAGGTCTCACACTCACCCATTACTCTGGCTTTCAGACCCTATGGCCTAGTGCAAGGTACATATGCAAATTATAGTTTCGGGAGGAGGGGAGGCGGGGGCGTGGGGGGAAGCCTTTCCAGTGGCAAAGTTCATATGCAAGAGAGCTGAGGCCAGAGACCTCGCGGGGCGCCCGTTGTCTATGGAAATCGTGGGTCCTGGGGCGGGGCCTGGTCAGGTGCCCGCTGTTGCCGGGCGACACAGCCTGGTTACCCAGGTTGCTACTACAGGCGTCTCCTAGCGTCTGTAACCGGAACCCGAGGAAAGCTCAACTCGCGATCCCGCGTGGCCCTAAAGCCAAGTTTGCACGTTTCATGATTGCCAGCCACCCCGTCCGTCCTCAACCTTCCAAAGCCCCTGCCCCACTAGAGCCCAGGCCAACAGGTCTGTCCACCCCTCCGTCCCGCACCCGGGTTGCCATTGCACGTGTTCACCCCTTCCCGACGCCACGGTCACATGGTCTTTGAGCTCCAGCCCAAGGAACACCATCCTTCCCGGGACCGTCCCGGGCTCTGACGTGCTCAGAGCCAATGCGGGGAAGGCGGGGGGGGGGGGGGGGGGGGCGATCTTCTGTGCCCCGGCCTCACCCCCCTCCCCACCGCAGCCAGCCTCTCCCACCCAGGGCCACCCCCTGCACAGTCCCCGAGAGAAACGGCTCTTCTCTGTCCTCCCCGAGCCGGACCCC
>NC_058419.1:479097-480238 GCF_002201575.2 Neomonachus schauinslandi | reverse complement strand
CCGCACGGCAGCCAGACGCCGCCAGCACCCGCGACCCCCGCCCCGTCCCTCCAGGGAGAGGGACCGTCCCCCAACCACGTCCCACACAAAGCGACTGAAGCACACACATGGGGTTCTTTCTTTCGTTCGCGTTTATTGCTTTGACCAAAAGGGGTTCCTTGCCCCACTTTTCTGGACCGTCAAGGACTTTGCCCAAGGCACCAGCCGGGCCGGGGCTGCCCCAGCGGTGAGCAGGCCTGACTGGCCAGCCGGGGCCCGAGACCCCGGCTCACGTTGGGCAGCTAGTCCCAGGCCGGGGCCACCTGGGAGATGGTCGTAGCCCCGAAGAAGCCGCTGAGCAGCGCGTTGTTGTGGACGGCCATGTCCACGAGCTCCGGGGTGATGCGCCTCCCGCCGCTGTTCCGGGCCTCGTTGCCTGCCAGCTCCAGGACCGTGGCCGTCAGGTACTGGATGACGGCCGCTAGGAAGACCGGTGCGGACGAGCCCAGGCGCCGGGCGTAGTGGCCCTCCCTCAGCAGGCGCTCCATGTGGCTCACGGAGAACGACAGCTCGGCTCCGGCAGTGCGGGAGCGGGTCCGCCTCTGGCCCCTGGACGACCCTCGACGGCTCCTTTTCCCCGGCATGCTGGGCCTTGACTGCGCTTTCTCCGACGGGTCTAGCTCTGCGGTGCGGTGCGGTGCGGTGCAGTGCGCCAGCTGGGCCCAACGTCTCCAACCAGCCGGTCGTCGGGCCCCTGAGCCGCCGTCTCCTAGCGACCACGGACCGACCCCCTTCATTGGTCCGGGGACACACTTCGTGACACGTAGATCCGGTGAGGTCACCGCTTTCCCATCAGCCCCTGCTGGGAGCCTGGGCCTGCCAAGAAACGGCGCCGGCAGGAGCCTGCTCACCCTGCCCTCCTGCAACCTCTCTTGGAGGGAATGCTCACTTTCCCGCCCCACGGGGACGTTGTACAGGAAAAAAAAAAAAAAAAAAAAAAACCAGACGTGGAGGGTCCGGTGGTACCGAGCAGACACTCGAGGTGTCGGGCGAGCAACACGACTCTCTAGTTCCAAAACGTGGGCACCACCCCAAAAAGAGACCCCTGCACCTGTCAGGCAGTCACTCCCCCCACGGCATCTCCATCCCTCCCCACCCCTCC
>NC_058419.1:424474-478997 GCF_002201575.2 Neomonachus schauinslandi | reverse complement strand
CAGGCAGCCCCGCCAGCACAGCCCTCCTACTGGGTGTGAAGCGCTATCCCACGGTCACTTCCCCCCCCGTAGCCCCCAGGCAACCACTCATCTGCTTCCGGCCCACAGAGGTTTGTCTCTTCGGGAGACTTACCTAGAGATGGGATCGTAAGACCAATAGGTGGCTTTTGGGGTCGCGCTGCTTTCACTCAGCACCCATGTTTTCATGAGGGCTCCTCCACGTGGTAGCCTGAATCAGCACTTCGTGTCTTTTGATGGCCGAATAATATCCCACGGCCATGGATAGACCACGTGCTGTGCATCCCGTCCGTCAGTGGACGGGCCTTGCGGTGCTTTCCACCTTGGGGCGGATGGGAAGGAAGAGCGCTGCGGTGGACGTTCCCGTACACAGGGTTCTGTCGGAGCGCCTGTTCCCAATGCCTTCGGGTATAGATCTAGGAGTGGGATTGCGGGATCCTTCCCATATATGGTCATTCTCTGTGTAACTTACTGAGGAGCTGCCCAACGGATTCCCACGGCAGCTGTACCACTTTCCAATCCCAGTAGCACTGTGCGAGGGTCCCAGTTCCTCCACACCCTCGCCCAAACTTGTCATTTTCCACTTGTTTTGTTTCTCTTGGGCCTAGAAGAGCCATCCTACTGGGTGTGAAGTGCTATCTCATGGTGACTTTTTCTTAGAGAGGGAGACGGGGGGGGGAGGGGCAGAGGGAGGCGGGAGAGAGAGAGGGAGAGAGAGAGAATCTTAAGCAGGCTCCGTGCCCGGTGCAGAGCCCACCGTGGAGCCTGACGTGGGCTGGATCTCACAACCCTGAGATCATGCATGACCTGAGCCGAGGTCCAGAGTCCAGACGTTCAACCGACTGAGCCACCCAGGCGCCCCTGCTGGTGGTTTTCATTTGCACGTCCCTAACGGCTATAACGATGTTGAGCAGCTTTTCACGTGCCTCTTGGCCATTCGTACATGCGCTTCGGAGGAATGGCTGCTCAGGTCCTTTGCCCGTTGTTTAACCGCCTTGTTCGCCTTGTCTGCTCAAGTCCTTTGCCCACTGTTTAACCGCGTTCTTCACCTCTTTGTTGTTGAGTTCTAAGCATTCTTGATGCATTCTGAAAAATACGCCCTTATCACATGCATGATTTGCAAATGCTTCTCCCATCCTGGGGAGGGGGAGGTTGGCCTTTCACTTTCTACACAGGTCCTCCTCCTTTTGTGGCTATGCTTTTGCTACCATATTTAAGGAACTGTTGCGTAACAGAGTCTCTAGGGAGAGTCCTTTGATGCACAAATGTTTTTGGTTTGGATGGGGTGCAGTTTTGTTTTTCTCCTCCTCCTCCATTCCTCCTTCCTCTTCTCCTCCTCCCTTTCTTGTAGCTGTGCTTTTGCTGCCATATTTAAGGAACCATTGCGTAATCAAATCCACCAGGATTTACATCGATGGTTTATTCCAAGGGTTTCATAGTTTCCCTGCTCACATTTAGGTGTGTGATCCAGTTTTGGAGTTCACTTTCAGACACGGTTTCAGACTGGACTCCACATTCTTTCTTTTGCCTGTGGATATTCAGTTTTCCCAGCACCACTCCTTGAAGAGATTGCTCATTCCTACATTGAATGGCCTGACCACCCTTGCTCAGTATCAGCTATTCATAAATCTGTGAATTTATTTCTCACTCTAAATTCCAAAACATTGACCTACATGTCTACCGTTATGCCACCATTATGCCGTTTTGGAGATTGCTTGGAAATTGGGAAGTGTGGGTCCTCCAACTTTGTTCTTCTTTTTCCAGATTGTTTTGGCTGTCTGTGTCCCTTGCAGTTCCATATGCATTTAGGATTGGCTTTAACATTTCTGCAAAACAAGTCACTGAGATTTTGATAGGGGTTGTATTGAATCTCTATATTGCCTTGGGGACTATGGCCATCTTAACAATATTAAATGTTCAATTTACTGAAACAGGATGACTTTCCATTTATTTAGGTCCTCTTTAATTTCTTTCAGCAATGTTCTCCTTTCAGCAAATACAACTCTTGCACATCTTTTGTTAAATTTATTCCTCATTGTTTTATTCTTTTTGATGATACTGTAAAAGAAATTCTTTTCTTTTTTTGGGTAAATTTTTATTTAAATCCCAGTTAGTTAACATACAATGTAACATTAGTTTCAGGTATAGAATTTAGTGATTCAACACCTACATACAACAGCTGGTGCTCATCACAAGTGCCCTCCTTAATTCCCATCACCTATTTAACCCATCCCTCCACCCACTTCCCCTCTGGTAACCATCAGTTTGTTCTTTATAGTTAAGAGTCTGTTTCTTGGGTTTTCTCTCTTTTTTCCACTCTATGTTCATTTGTTTTGCATCTTAAATTCCACATATGAGTGAAATCATATGGTATTTCTTTTTCTCTGACTGACTCATTTCACTTAGCATAGTACTCTCTAGCTCCATCCAGTGTCATTGCAAATGGTAAGATTTTATTCTTTTTTATGGCTTAGTAATATTCCATTGTATTTATATACACCATATCTCCTTAATCCATTCATCAATACATGGACATTTGGGCACTTTCCATAATTTGGCTATTGTAAATAATGTTGCTGTAAATATTGGGGTGCATATATTCCTTCAAGTTAGTCTTTTTGTATTCTTTGGGTAAATACCTAGTAGTGCAATTGCTGGATCATAGGGTAGTTCTATTTTTAACTTTTTGAGGAATCTCCATACTGTTTTCCAGAGTGGCTGCACCAGTTTGCATTCCCATCAACAGGACAAGAGGTTTCTCCTTTCTCCACATCCTCACCAATATCTGATGTTTCCTGTGTTGTTAATTTTAGCTATTCTGACAGGTGTGAAGTGATATCTCATTATAGTTTTGATTTGTATTTCCCTTATGATGAGTGATGCTGAGCATCTTTTCATGTGTTTGTTAGCCATCTGTATGTCTTCTTTGGAAAAATGTCTATTCATGTCTTCTGTCCATTTCTTAACTGGATTATTTGTTTTTTTGGGTGTTGAGTTATATAAGATCTTTATATATTTGGGATATTAACCCTTTATAGGCTATATCATTTGCAAATCTCTCCTCCCATTCTGTAGGTTGCCTCTTAGTTTTGTTAATTGTTTCCTTCACTGTGCAGAAGCTTTTTATTTTGATTAGTCACAATAATTTATTTTTGTTTTTATTTCCCTTGCCTCAGGAGACGTATATGGGAAAAAGTTGCTATGGCTGATGTCAGAGAGTTTACTGCCTGTGCTTTCTTCTAGGATTTTTATTGTTTCAGGTCTCACATTTAGGTCTTTCATCCACTTTGAATTTATTTTTGTGTATGGTGTAAGAAAGTGGTCCAGTTTCATTCTTTTGCACGTTGTTGTCCAGTTTTCCCAGCACCATTTGTTGAAGAGATTGTCTTTTCCCCATTGGATATTTTTTCCTGCTTTGTCAAAGATTAATTGACCATATAGTTGTGGGTTTATTTCTGGCTTTTCTATTCAGTTCCATTGATCTATTTGTCTATTTTTGTGCCAGCAGTACAGCTATGTAATTTTTTTTTTTTTAAGATTTTATCTATTTATTTGACAGAGAGAGACACAGTGAGAGAGGGAACACAAGCAGGGGGAGTGGGAGAGGGAGAAGCAGGCTTCCTGCGGAGCAGAGAGCCCGATGCGGGGCTCGATCCCAGGACCCTGGGATCAAGACCTGAGCTGAAGGCATATGCCCAACGACTGAGCCACTCAGGCGCCCCCACAGCTATGTAATTTAACTTGAAGTCTGGAATTGTGATGCCTCCAGCTTTTCTTTTCTTTTAAAAGGTTGCATTGGCTATTCAGGCTCTTTTGTGGTTCCATACAGATTTTAGTATTGTTTGTTCTAGCTCTGTGAAAAATGCTGTTGGTATTTTGATAGTGATTGCATTAAATGTGTAGATTGCTTTGGGTAATATATTTTTTATTTTAACAATACCTGTTCTTCCAATCCATGAGCATGGAATGTTTTTCCATTTCTTTGTGTCATCTTCAATTTTTTAATGTTTTATAGTTTTCAGAGTACAGATCTCTTACCTCTTTGGTTAGGTTTTTTCCTAGGCATCTTATGGTTTTTGGTACAATTATAAATGGGATTGATTCCTTGATTTCTCTTTCTGCTGCTTCATTATTGGTGTATAGAAATGCAACAGATTTATGTTGATTTTGTATCTTGTGACTTTACTGAATTTGCATACCAGTTCTAGCAATTTTTGGGTTGAGTATTTCAGGTTTTCTATATAGAGTATCATGTCCTCTGAAAAGAGTGAAAGTTTGACTTATTCCTTGCCAATTTGGATGCCTTTTATTTCTTTTTGTTGTCTGATTGCTGTGGCTAAGTCTTTCAGTACTATGTTAAATAACAATGGTGAGAGTGGACATCCCTGTCTTGTTCCTGACCATAGAGGAAAAGCTCTGTTTTTCCCACCGACGATGATATTTGCTGTGGTTGTTTCATATATGGCCTCTATTATGAGGAGGTATGTTTCTTTTAAACCTACTTAGTTGAGGGTTTTTATCATGAATGGATGTTGTACTTTGTCAAATGCTTTTTCTGCATCTATTGAAAGGATCATATGGTTCTTATCCTTTCTTTTTTTCATGTGGTATATCACATTGGTGAATATTGAACTATTTTTGTAGCCCAGGAATAAATGCCACTTGATCGTGGTGAATGATTCTTCTAATACATTTAATGCACTCCATTTTTTTAGTGTTTTATTGAGAGTTTTTGCATCATGTTCATCTGGGATATTGATCGATAGTTCTCTTTTTTAGCGGAGTCTTATCTGGTTTTGGTGTCAGGGTAATGCTGGCCTCATAGAATGAATTTGGAAGTTTCCCTTCCATTTCTATTTTTTGGAATAGTTGGAGAAGAATAGGTATTAACTCCTCTTTGGTAGAATTCCCCTGTGTAGCCATCTGGTCCTGGACTTTTCTTTGGGATATTTCTTATTACTGATTCAGTTTCTTTGGTGGTTATGAGTCTGTTCAAGTTTTTCTATTTCTTCCTGTTTCAGTTTTGCTAGTTAATATGTTTCTAGGAATTTATCCATTTCTTCCAAATTGTCCAATTTGTTGGCATGTAATTTTTCATAATACTCTCATAATTGTTTGCATTTTTGTGGTTTTGGGTTACTTTTTCTCATCTCTCATTTGTGATTTTATTTATTTGGGTCCTTTCTCTTTTCTTTTTGATAATTCTGGCTAGGGGATTATCAATTTCATTAATTTTTTCAAAGAGCCAGCTCCTGGCTTCATTGATTTTTTTCTATTGCTTTTTTAGTTTCTGTATCATTTATTTCTGCTCTAATCTTTATTATTTCCCATCTACTGGCTTTAGGCTTGGTTTGTTGTTCTTTTTCTAGCTCCTTTAGGTATATGGTTAGGTTGTTTATCTCAAAAATTTCTTGCTTCTTAAGGTAGGCCTGTATTGCTATATACTTCCCTCCAAGGACCACTTTTGCTGCATCCCAAAGATTTTGGCCGTTGTGTTTTCATTATCATTTATTTCCATGTATTTTTAAATTTCTTCTTTTATTTTCTGGTTGACCTATTCATTTCTTAGTAACATATTGTTTAACCTGCATGAATTTGTGGTTTTATCCAAATTTTTTCTTGTGGGTGACTTCAAATTTCATAGTGTTGTGGTCAGAAAATATGCTTGGTATGATCTCAGGTCTTTTTGTATTCATTGATGCCTTTATGAATATGTGATCTATTCTGAAGAATGTCCCATGTGCACTTGAAAAGAATACATATTCTGCTGCTTTAGGATGGAATGTTCCTAATATATCTGTTAAGTTCATCTGGTCCAGTGTGTCATTCAAAGCTATTTTTTCCTTATTGATTTTCTGCTTAGATGATCTGTCCATTGCTGTAAGTGGGATGTTAAAGCCCCCTATTATTGTTGTATTATTATCAGTGTGTTCCTTTAGGTTTGTTATTGTTTTATATATTTGGGTGCTTCCAAATTGGGTGTATAAATATTTACAATTGTTAGATCTTCTTGTTGGATTGTCCCCTTTATTATGATATAGTGCCCTTCTTTGTCTCTTGTTATAGTCTTTGGTTTAAAGTGCGGTTTGTCTGATATAAGTACTGCCACTCTGGCTTTCTTTTGACCTCCATTTGCATGATAAATATTTCTCCACCCCCCTCACTTTCAATCTGCAGATGTCTCTCAGTCTAAAATGAGTCTCTTGTTGGCAGCATATAGATGGGTCTTGTTTTTTTTAATCCATTCTGACACCCTATGTCTTTTGATTGAAGCATTTAGTCTATGTCTTTTGATTGTAGCATTTAGTCCATAGGTCTTCTAGGGGAGGGTCTCAAGGCAAACTTGACCAAGAAGGGCAGTAGCAGCAGAGCACAGGGGTGTGGGACCTGGTGTAAGCAGGTTAGGATATGAGGTTATCATATTTTGATAGATATGTATTTAGTGCCATTTTATTACTTGTTTTGTCATTGTTTCTGGAGATTTTCTCTGATCCTTTCTTGTCTTTGTCACTTTTGGTCTCTCTCCTTTCCACTCAACGAGTCCCCTATATATTTCTTGCAGGACTGGTTTAGTGGTCACAAACTCCTTTAGTTTTTGTTTGTCTGGGAAACTCTTAATTTCTCCTTCTATTCTGAATGATAGCCTTCCTGGATAGCGCTTCCTGGCGGCAGATTTTTCCCACTCAGTACGTTGAATATACATGCCACTCCCTCTTGGCTTGCCAAGTTTCTGTTGAGAAATCCCCAGCTAGCCTTATGGGTTTTCCCTTATAAGTGAAGTACGTCTTTTGTCTTACTGCTTTTAAATTTTTTTCTTTTATCACTAGATTTTCCAAATTTAACTATAATATGCCTTGGTATTGGCCTGCTTTTGTTGATTTTGATCAGAATTCTCTGTGCTTCATGGATCTGGATGTCTGTTTCCTTTCCCAGATCAGGGAAATTTTCAGCTATTATTTCCTCAAATAAATGTTCTGTCCCTTTTTCTTTCCTTCTTGTGGATCTCCTATAATATGCATTATTGTTTGATGGAATCACTGAGTTCCCTAATTCTACTCTTGTGTTCCATAATTCTTTTTTCAGCTTCATTATTTTCCATTATTTTATCTTCCATATCACTTACTCATTCTTCTGCTTCTTCCATCCTTGTGTTCATTGCATCAAGTGTATTTCAAATCTTAGTTATTGCATTTTTCATTTCTGATTGTTTTTTAACTCTTTTATCTCTGTTGAAAGGGTCTGCCTGAAGTCTTCTATTCTTTTCTTAAGCCCAGCAAGTATTCTTATGATTGTTGCTTTAAATTCTCCATCAAGCATGTTACTTATCTTTGTTTCACTTAGATCTCTGGTGTGACCTTATCTTGTTTTTTCACTTGGGATGAATTCCTCTGTCCTGGGATTTTTTTTCCCTCTGTCTTCTTCTCTGTGTTAGATAAGCCTGTTATGTTTCCTGCTCCTGAGAGTAGTGGTTTTATGAGGAAAAGGTCGTATAGTGTCCAGGGCCTGGCACCTCAGGGAATGTCTCTGGTGTGTGCTGCATGCACTCTGCTGTGTTTTGGCTGCTCTATACTTAAGGCCAGGTGTCTGCAGAGTTTCCCTTTGCCTGCAGTGGGCAGTGTTTGGACCCTGACCAGAATGTGGTGAGTTTTAACTAGGTGTGCTCTGGTCTGCTTGTTAAATGAGACCTGATACCACTTCCACTAGAACTGAAGCCTTGCAGAACTCTCCGGTAAGGAGACATGGTGTGGGTGGGAGTTTCTGCTGGTCTTTTGGGGAAGGGGCCACTGGGCTGGGACTGAGGCAAACTTGACCAAGAAGGGCAGTAGCAGCAGAGCACAGGGGAGTGGGACCTGGTGTAAGCAGGTTAGGCAGCCAGTGTTGGCACTGTGCTGTTTACTAAAAGTGGTTCTGTGTTTATGCTGAGGGGTGAGGGAAGGCAATGGCACCAGCCAGCTTTGTCCCCAGAAAGGGGTCTCTGTACCCACTGCTCTCAGGGATGCACTCCAAGAAGAGTGAATAATCCCCACCACCACCCACCATGTGAACCAGGTGTTTTTCAGATTGCTGTTTCCATACTGTCTGCCTCTGGGTTGTTTGCCTGCCTTTTCTCCAGAAACATCACTTTGCCCTTTAGGCTCTAGCCCAGCCTAGCCTGCTGACTTTTAAATCTCCAGGCTTTGGGGACATGGTGTGGGCAGGGGCCTGCACTGGTCTTCTAGGGGAGGGTCTCACCATGCTGGGACTGAGCAGGTTTGACTGAGAAGGGTAGTTGTGCCAGAATGTAGGAGTGTGGGACCTGGAGCAAGCAGGCTAGGCAACCAGTGCTGGGGCCAAGCTGCCCTCTGCAGGTGGCTCTGCGTTTATGCTGAGGGGTGGGGGAGGGAAATGGCATCAGCTGGCTCCTTTGTCCCCAGAAATGTGTCTCAATGAATGCTACCTCTCAGGGACAAGGGACACTCTCCAAGAAGAGCAAATATTCCCTCCACCCCACCGTGTGCCCCAGGCATTCCTCAGATTGCTATTTCAATGCCATCTGCCCCTGGGTTGTTTGCCTGCCTCCTCTCCAGGAGTAGGGTAGTGCCCTCAAACTTCTATCCCAGCCAAGCCCACCAACCTTTAAAACTCAAGTCTTTAAACCCTGCTGGTTGGAAGAACTCACAAAAATCAGCCCCTCTACTTTTCCTAGCCAATGGCTTTGGGGGAAGTGTTCTGCTTGTGTGTTCCTCTCTCTCTTGCCTTTCTCCACAACCACAGCTCCCTTTCCTTTGCAGCTCCTGTGATCTATTTCTCCTCCAAATCACATCTCCACACTCTCTTTCTTTGATGTAGTGTCTTCTCTCCTTTTAATTGTGGAGCTTATTCTCTCAGTCTTCAGGTTAATTTCTGGGGCATTTAGAATGATTTGATATCTAGTTGTGTTTGAGGGATGAGAGAAGCCTAAGGTCCTCTTGCTATGCTGCCATCTTAGCTCTCCCTTGCATTTCTAATAATAAATATCCTCAGCTGGATGGGTCTCCTCTCCTCCTGTCTACCTCACAATAGCATACAATGAGCCTCACCATAGAGTATTTCAGCTGGGTTCTTTTTGGGGATCCTTTATTGTCAGTATCCTTAGATATTTTTCTGAGTTGGTCAAATGGCTCACAGAAGAACCTTTCAGCTGCGAGAATTTTTGAGTCTGAGGTGGAGAAGGATGGGGATTTACAGCTTTCAGGATGCATATCTCTAATTACCTCTTCTGTTTTTTTTTTAAAGATTTTATTTATTTATTTGACAGAGAGAGAGAAAGCGAGAGAGGGGACACAAGCAGGGGGCAGTGGGAAAGGGAGAAGCAGGCTTCCCACCGAGCAGGGACCCTGATGCGGGGCTCGATCCCAGGACCCCGAGATCATGACCTGAGCCGAAGGCAGTCGCTTAACCGACTGAGCCACCCAGGCGCCCCATCTCTTCTGTTTTTAAGATGAGATTCCAGCCCTTGGCTCCCAGTCCAGAGTCCTCTGCATTTCAGGGACTAACACTCCAGACTTCTGTCAGGGCAGGGAAGGGCCAGATCCTCAGTTTAGTCAGGTATCAAATGCAGGAGGGGGTTTGGAAATTCTTAAACAATTTTTAAACAAACCTCATTATTTTGGTGCCCACTACCCACCTCCACTTCCAGAGTCACATATTTCAGCCTTTGAAGATTCTTGTGGGGTGGGGTGGAAAAGGGGGTAATAAATGAGGTTGGTTTTTGGCTTCTCCCACTAAGGGTTTAAGATTCTTTGTGACCTTTCTGGGTCTGCTAAGTCAGTTACTATTCATCCATCTGCTTTTCAGCATTCAAAATTTAGTTGTTGTCTCCTTTCCTGCCCTTCCAATCATTTTAAATATCATTTTATAGTAGTTTCACTGGGGTTTTGGGACATGGTGAAGTTACATGTGTAAGTATGTGTTCTACCTTAACTATACATCATGGCAGGCATAGGTATCTGCCTACTTGCCTCATTCATCCTATCACCTTTGTTATCAAGCCACTCTCCCTAAAACACTCCAGACTCCTTGTCTCATCAAGCTCTCTGATCCATCCTCTGACCTCTCTCTCTGATCCATTCGCCCTTTCAGCTCTCAGCTCCTGCACCACCTACTCAAACCAACTTCCTATCTATAAACCCTCAGGTTGTGCTTGAATGCTCTGCCAATATGTGTACATTTCATGACCTGTCTTCTCTCCCTTACCCCTAGCATTTCCACATATTTTTCCAAGTCTGACTCTCATTGCTTTTCTCCTTCCCTCTAAGTAGAATGCTGATTTCTATCAAACACAGACTCGCCTTGTTCCCTCTTATTTGCTCAAATAACATTGATGACAAAAATAAAGCACTACTGAGTATTTTTGTGTGCTGCTCACTGTGGTACACACTTTATGCACCAGACCTCATTTCATTCTTCATCACAGCTTTAGCAGGTAGATGACATTTATAAGCCTTATTTTGCAGATGAAGAAACAGAGGCTCAAGGAACGAAAGTGACTTCTCCAAATTCACCAGGCTAGTCAGAGGCAAAGATGGAATTCAAGCCCAGTTTGGTCCAAGTCCGTGCTCTTTCTATAACACTACATTGACTCAGTCAAGGCATCAGAGAGGGATCTAGAAAGCAGAAGGTAAGAGGATACTGAGTACCTGAATTGGAGGGAGTGGCCCATCATTAATGGGACAAAAGATAGACCATAGAGAAAGGTAGGGCTAGAAGAGAAAAACCTTCACTGACTTCATAGGTTCACGTAGCACTGACCCTGTGATCTTTACTTATGCACAGGATAAATTACCATACTTATCTACCCATAAAAAGTAGGTTAGAACACCACTATGAAACTATATGATACACACCAACATGGCTTAAGATGATTTTCACAATTGTAAAAGATGCCTGATGATTTTTTCCAGAAAGGAAGCTTGGATTCCATTAATCAAGCTAAGACTTCATACTCTGAGTGGTCCAAAAGTACTCTTAGCAAGATGGAGGACAAAAGCCAGGCCCACTGCTTAAAGCCAAGCAGTAGGATAAACTACCCACAAACCCACTAACCCCTGAATGTAGATCTGACAACAACAGAAAAGAACAAAAAAAGAACTACAACCATATCTGCCAGGGTCTTTGGCTCTGGTGAGTTGTAGGCCTAAGGAGGAAAGGACACTGACATGGCCTGACTTCACAACTAAGCCACCAGCTGGCTGTGTGAGTGGATCTCCAATATGCCCAAGAGCTTCCTGGGGCAGTGATATGAATATGTCCTATAAAATGGTTTTGATCCTAACAACTGACATATTTTGCAAGAGTGTGGAAAGAAGGAAAAATGCTGAATGGATTGATTTCTTTCTATCATCAAGTTTCTACCTTTGGAACAAGTAAAATTAGAGAATGTGAAAAACACTTTGTTTTTTAAAAAAGTAGGGGGTTTGGTGGATATTTATAAACTGCAAAACATGTAGATATTCTCATGGTTCTCTTAAGATTTTATTGGAAGGGGGCGCCTGAGTGGCTCAGATGGTTAAGCGTCTGCCTTCGGCTCAGGCCATGATCCTGGAGTCCCGGGATCGAGTCCCACATCGGGCTCCTTGCTCAGCAGGGAGTCTGCTTCTCCCTCTCCTCCTCCTCTCTCTCATGCTCTTTATCTCTCATTCTTTCTCTCTCAAATAAATAAATAAAATCTTTAAAAAAAAAAAAAAAAGATTTTATTGGAAGGAACTTAAGAGTACAGATGATTACTATCTATGAATGGTCAGCTAGACTGTAAATATTGTTGGAATAAGGACAAGGGGGAAGGCATTAACATTTATTTTGGAATATGGCATATTAATTAAAAGCACTGTCTCTGTGGCCAGATTTTCCGAAATTCTAATCCAAACTCTGACACTTATTTAGCCATGTGACCTTGGCTAAACCACTTAATCTCTCATTACCTCTGTTTCTTCATTTATAAAACAGGGGCAGGGTTGCTGTGGGGATTAAAAGCAGTTATAACAGTGTCTGGCACATGGAAAGCACCATGAAAGTTAGCTATTGTTATTGGTTATCATTATGTGCGGCAAACATCTTATTTAATAATCACAAATTTGCTACAAAAACCTGTGGGGTAGGTATTTTCCTTATTTTGCTCATATGAGAAAACTTAAGCTATGAGGTCAAACAAAATTACAGAGTGACAGAACCTTTAGATGTTGCCCTGTCCAAGGCCTCCATTTTAAAATGAAGAAGAAACTCCAGCTCAAAATAGGGCCTAGAGCTTAGCAACAAGGCTCTTCCCTTCAGTGGTTCTCAAACTTTGGCAGGCACCATAATCCCCTGGAGGGCTTGCTAAAACACAAACTTCTGGCTTCCACCCCCACAGTTTCTGATTTAGTAGGTCTGGTGTGGGGCCTGAGAATGATCATTTCTAACAAGTGCTCAAATGATGCTGCGGCTGCCGGTCTACTTTGGGAACCTGCACAACACACCACAGTTCATACATCTTTTTTCCTTTTCATCATAGACTACACAGGTTGTGATTCACAAGCACTTGGACAGAAATGAGAACTGCTGATGAACACTAAAGAAAAAGACATTGCTAGCAGGAAGAAGGTAGGGAGACCAATAGTCCTGGTTTATGTGGGACTTCCCCAGTTTTAACACTAAGTTCTGCAGCCCAGGAAACCCCTCAGTCCTGAACACACTTGAATGGTTTGTCACTCTAGATGAAGGTAGACAAAATTCAGTGCTGGTTAACTGCCAAACACAAAAGGACATCTTATAGAGAACATGGTAATATCTGGTAAATTTGTTTGAAAAGGATTCATTATTTTATTCTTATTCCAACAAATTCGTATTATGAAAAGACTATGTTAGGTGTTGTGCTCCTGACCCTACTGATCCCATCCCACCTTAGCAAAAGGGAAAAGTAACTCTACAACACTGAGCTTGGTAGACATAGACCCATGCTTACATATTCAGGGACACCAGAAAGAGATGTAAAAAAAGAAACATTTTACAAAGAAAGTTTTCAATGCACCATGATCAGCACTCAAATAATTCCCTTCCCTCTTTCTTTTTCTGAAGGGAGTACATTATAGAAAAGTATGGATTGAAAATTTAGTAAAGCAAAGGTGAAATAATTAATGAATCAAGGTCCCAGGAGAAACAGAAGGTAAAGGAAGTCCTTCAGTGAGGGAGAAGATTGATCTGTATCCTTATCTCTCCAGGACCCTGAATATGTCCATTGCTTATTATAAATCAATGCTGACCACAGTTAAAATGTAATTTTCAAGGCTAAGTTAAGCAAAATTTCAAAAAGGATAAATATCCTGAGGAAGACTAATGGTGACAATTTTAGGAGTACCTAACAATAAGGAGAATAGATTGCATGTTAAAATGTTACTTCTGTTCTGATTGCTAATGGGTATGTTCTTTAAGACCTAGGCTGAATTATCAATCCTTTGACCCAAGGACAACAAATTTCATGAAGACCCCTAAAGATTCCTAAATAGTACAAATAAAATGCAGAAATATTTTGAGAACATATTTTAGAGCACTGGATGAGTCAATAAGATAATGCATAAACTACTAAACGTGAAATAGGGACTCTTTGTTTTGTGTTTGAGTTTGTTTTGTGACTTCTATCCCCACTAATGATCCCTTTTTTTTCCTCTTCTGCACATCCTAGCCTGGATTCTCTTTCATCATTCTACAGTGGTCAGTGCAGTTATTGTACAGCTTCACTTTCAATGAAAGCTAGGGGAAAATAACCCTCATACCCATCTCTCTGTCTCTCCATCCATATATAAAGGGAGCCACTAAAAAATAAAAGAAACAAGGTATTATACTTAACCCAGGCAAATCTTAGCAATTAACATGTATAATATTTTAAGAAAAGGAAAAAAAAAAAGATCAGCAGAAATGGAGGAAACAGATTGCATCCTAAATTCCATCAAAAGCAAAAATGCAAGGTTGGATAGTAATTTCCAGTTCTTTGGAGCCATATCATCTGTCATGATGAGTTCACTGAACAGTCTTACAGACTAACCCTCTGTACTCTCTTGTGGTGTATGTGTATATATATGAATTATCATATGGAACCTCAGAAGTCTCTAAAAACTTTCTGCAATTATCCCTCACACAATTATTGAACTGATGGATTTGTTCCACAGGAGCTATTGTGGCTTCCTAGTTTAATTCTTCAAGAGATGTCTTGGATGGAGATAACCCTTCTTGTAAGATAAAACAATGTTTATATTCAGTTACTACCTTATCACTGAGCTTGTGCTATCAAGCAATTTCTACAATATCTGTAGTTTTAGGACACTGTAGATATAAATCTATGGTTTCAGCTAAACTCTTTAATCCACAGGTCTATGTAAAAGACTGTCTTAAGGTATCCTCCAGCCCATTGGTTCTTAAAGAGTGGTCTGAAAACACCTGGAGAGATTCTTGAGCCCTTTCAGTGGGCCTGTGGGTTAAATAATATTTTTTATAATGACACTAAGATATTTACCTTTTTCATTCTTATTATCTCATAAATGTACAGAGGGCTTTTCCAAAGGCTATATGGCATGTGATGATGCCATCTCTCTGATACTGAGGGATGTGTGATTTTGTGTTCTTGAATTTTAAACATTTCTCAGTTTTAATATCTATTACAGTTAGTATCAATAGATATAACCCACATCCAAGAACACTTTGGGGTCCTCAATGACTTTTAAGAGTGTTAAGGTGTCCTAAGACCAAACATTTTGCAAACTGCTGCTTTACAAAGACTTTGTTCCTAAAATGCATTTCTTTCTAACTGATCTAGTTGCAACTTCTGTTTTGTGTGATGAGATAAAGAGACAATTTGAAGTAGGTTTTAAAACAATATTATTTTGCTGATATGAAATTCTGGTAGCCAGGGTGCCAGGTGTGTTCATAATCTTAATGCTGTCAATTTTAAGCCTGAAGCCCCAAGAGACGAGCAGTGTTTAATACATCATCCCTTGTTAAATAGCAGCCACAGAGTTGGCGGTAGCCAGTAAACGATTCCCTGCCATGTAGGACACGCCAGTTGTCTATAAATAGGACCTGTGAATGGGCAAAAAGAGAAAAAAAACACCATCAGAACAAAAGCAGACCAAAGAATTCTAAATCAGAAGAGACCACTTAAAAGCTTTAGGTTGTTCTCTAGTTAAAATTCAACGAGGTATCTTTCTTTTTGAGATTAAACAAACCTTTGGAAATTAGGATGTGCATAGCCCTGTAGTAGGCTGGGTGGAAGTTACAAAAGCAAACAGTAGGTAATTAGGCCCTGTACTTGAGAAGCTTATGTTTCTTGAGTAATTATTCTCTTATCAAAGCAAATCAGATAACTGGCTTCATTTTCTTTTCTGTTTAATTTTTAATATATACCTTCTCAAAAAGTTAAACTATTTCATTATGTTTTATGCTAAGCTGAAGACATTACTCAGAGGATAGATCAAGAGCAAAAAAAAAAAAAAAAAAAGAAATCACATAGCTGGAAGGACACTTAGGGATTATCTAGTTCAACCCCCTCATTATACATATAGAGCCACTGAGTCACTGATGCCTACATATGGTGTGGGACCTGCTTCCAGGTCATTCAGTGAGTGGCAGGACCAGAGCCAATACCCAGGATTCTTTTCATTTTTACCTTTGCAAGACTGTGACTCACATATTAAAGAAGTACCCATTATTCATTGCTTCAGTATAACAAGCTTACTTGACATCTTTAGAACTTGGCACCCACCCTGCCAGGCTTTAGTTTGACCCAAAACTCATTCTCAGGTCTCCTCAACTCTACTGTCAGAGTCCGGTGTGCTGTATACCAACGATGGACAACATCATAAGGTACAGTATTGATGACAGCTCTGTCATAGTTGTTGTATCTAAGATGAAATCATGAGAAGAAAAGATATCCTCAAACACATGTTAAAGACACCTATTGCTTATTGAGCAATTTTATTTAAGGCTTTGTCTATATTCATTACTTGTCCTAGAGATAAGGTGAGAATAAGTCAATGCTCTCTTGGGAATATAGGATTGCAGAGAGGAGCCCTGCTGCCTGTTGATCATATTTTTTTTTCCTTTGGAGAATCTGGGGGTAGGAGATAGAAGTAAGTTCTAGCTGGTTTCTTCCATCTTAGGATATGATGTTTATCTAAAGTACATTCTCTTGGCCAAATTTTACAGAAGCACTGGGGAAAGATCTGAGCTTTCTATTCACTAAGCTGAGGTGGGCAAGAGAGGTTATACTAACAAGGCTTTCTTTTTTAGCAGAATGACTTAGAACTTCTCAGGTGTTTCTCTTTGTGGGGAAAAGCCAAGCTATAGACCTACTGGACAGATTACTCAGTGATCTTCACTCATTCATTCAACTCTAACATTTACATGAGCAGCTGCTATGTGCTAGGTGGTGTCAGGTGTTAAAGATACAGTGATGAACATAGCAGACACAATCCCAGCCTTTGGGATCTATTTACATTCTATTAAGAAAGACAAATGATGAACAAGTAATAAATACGTATCTAGTTACAGATGTTATAAAGAAAAAATAATGTACTGTGATAAAAAGTGACTGGGTAGTCGTTTCAGATGGAGTATGTTGAGTGAGGACTTTTTTGGAGAAGTGACATTTGAGCTGTTACCTATATGATAAGAAACCAACAATGTGACAAGCTGAGAGGAGTGTTCCAGGAAAAGGGAAGAGCAAGAACAAAGCATTAGGATGGAAAGGAGTTTTATTATGTTTGCAGAACAGCAAGAAGGCCATGTGGCTGGAGCTGAGTAAGCAAGGGGGATAATGGTAAGGAATAATGTGGAGGAGGTAGCCATGGGCCAGATCATGTATAGCCTTATAGGCCATGGTAAGGATTTTGGGTTTTATTCTGAGTACTATGGGAAATCACTGAAAAGCCTTTGCTAAAGGTTTTCTTTTTTTCTTAAAGGATTTCTTTTTTACTTAAGGTAAATTAATCTTTTACTGAAGTATAGTACGTATATGGAAAAGTACACAAATCTTAAGCTTGATGTATTTTCATGATGTGAACACATCCATATCACTAGCATCCAGGCCAATAAATAGATCATTACGCACACCCCAGAACACTCCCTTGTATCCCTTTTCCATCTTGTCTTTCCCCTAACCCAAGGATAACTACCATCATGACTTCTGTCACCAAAGATTAGTTTTGCTTGTACTCTTTTGTGTCTGGATTCTTTCATTTAATATTATATTTAGGAGATTCATCATTGTTGTTATATAGTAGTAGATCATTTATCCTTCATGCTGTATAGAATTTTATTGCGTGACTCTACCACAATTTATTCATCCATTCTACTGTTGATAGATATTTGAGTAGTTTCCAGTTTGGGACTAATACAAATAATGCTGGTGGTTCTGGTCCATGATGGCAACATAGAAATCTCCCAAACTCACCTCCCCCATGCACATACCAAATCTACAGCTACACCTGGGACAATTCCCTCTGAAAGAAATCCAGAAACTAGCTGAGTGACTCCTACACATTGGGTAAATAAGAAAAAAACCCCACATCAAAATGGGTAGAAAATGCTGAAACACAATTTAATCATAAACCCAACCCTGGTGCAGCAACCAGAAGGAAGTTCACAACTCCAAGCTTCTCCTTGAGGAGTGAAGAGTTTGGACTCAACATTTAGTGCCCAAACTTTTAAGATGTCTGCATGAGGGATGGGCCCCTGAAACACCTAGCTTTGAAAGACAATGAGGCTTGTATCCATGAGACCCACCAGGTTATAGAACACAAAGAAACAGTTCTTTTTTTTTCTTTTGGTAAGTTGTTTATTGTAAGATAATTTATAAACATCTTGCTGTCTTTAGTAGTTTGAACAATGGACCAACAATTTCTTCTGACAAGGACAGCAGTAAGCTAAAAATAAAATCAGCTGGCTGAATTTTCCTTCTTTATATCTTGTCTGAGGATGAAACTTGGTTTTCATTAATCCAGAGCTGCTGCACCGGAAATGACTTCAATCAACTCTTTCGTGATGACAGCCTGGCGGGTGCGATTGAATGTCAAGGTCAGTTTGTCAATCATCTTGGAAGCGTTCTTGCTAGTGTTGTCCATGGCTGTCATCCTGGCACTTTGCTCACTCATGGTGGATTCCTTTAGAGAATAGTAGATGATGTTGGCCAAATTGTATTCTTGGTAATTCTGCAGCACGTCAGCATCAATATCATCATAGATACTCGTGCTCTCAGCACTTGCAACGGTTTCAAGGGAAAAGATGGGCTTTTCTTCTGTCTTGTAGGAGATGACAGACCTGAACTGATTAAAGATGATTAGACCCTTCATCAAATTCATGTCCAGAATTTAGTAGTTCAAGGGCAATGACGGACGCATCCCCAAAAGTAGGAGGTTTTCTTCCCATTTCTTTGAAGGACACCAGAAACTGGTCAGAGTGAGTCCTATGAAGTATACCCCTGATTTTATCACCAATTCCAACAAGCATGACTTCTTTCCCAGCTGCTGTGAGCGTGGCCACCTCACTTTTCATCTGTTTAGCAACCGAGGAATGAATAGCACCACAAAGCCCTCGATCTGAGGACACACCAATAAGGAGGTGTTTCTTCTTGTGTTCAGGCACCTTAATATCAGCTTTTTCATACAGAGCCAAAGATCCCATCCCATATACTCGAGCTGGTTTCAGCTCCCTCTCAGCTCGGGCATATTTTGCTGCCACTACCATTTTCACAGACTTGGTGATTTTCTGGATGTTTTTGATTGATTTTAGTCGCCTGGTAATATCTTTTAAATTTGCCATATTTCGAACTTGGATCCATTGCGGCTGCACGGCGCAGGCCGAGAGCCCAGCGACGCCTGCCGGAGAGAACATGGTGGTACCAGCCCGGCTCGAAACAGTTCTTAATGGGCTTATGAAGACTCACTGTGGAAAACTCAGGTCTAGTACAGAGACAGCAGACAGAAACACCCATATCCTAGTCTTTCTCTAGAAAAAGCCTATTTGCATACATTAAAAGCTGCTTCTTGAAGGTCAGGCTTCTATTTTGGCACACATCTAGGGACAGACTGCAATCCTCTCCAGAGATGAAGAAAGCCAGTGGGCACCATCTGCACATTCTCCCTCTGGCCCACTCAGGTCATTGGTGTATTCCTGGAATGAGCTTGTATACATGCCTACCACTCTGGCTTTTGTGGCTGCTGTCCAGGGGATACACCCCTTGATCACCTGGCTCTGGCAGCCAGTGGGGCTTTAGTTCCAGATTCCATAGGACAGTAACAAACAAAGAAATGCTTCTTAATTGGCTATCTACCCAAGGCTCAGTGCAAAGGGAGCACACAGAAATGCCCAGCTCCCAGTCTTTCCTGGAAAGAAGTCTGCTTGCATACTTTAAAAGCTGTTAACCAAGGGTCTGGCTTCCAATCAGCCTCCATCTAGGTGCTGACTAAGATCCTCCCCTTTGGGAGACTGACAGGTCTTGACACACCTTCAACTACTGGAAGCCGCTAAAACCACAGAAAGTGGCTTAGAAAAATCACAAAGGTTTGAGCGACAGCCAAGAGCTAAGGCTGAGCTGAATGATAAGGTTCATCTCTTACACAAGACCACTCTATCAAGACTGGGAGAGGTGGCTGTTGTATCTAATATGCAGAAACCAACACAGAGGGAAAGAAAAATGAAGAAACAGAAGAATATGTTCTAAACAAAACAACAAGATAAAACCCCAGAAATAGACCCTAATAAAATGGAGATAAGTGATTTATCTGATAAAGAGTTTAAAATAATGGTCAAAAGATGCTTACCAAGGTCAGGAGACCAATGCATGACAAAATGAGAATTTCAACAATGAGAGAAAATATTAAAAAGTACCAAACAGAAATCAAAGCTGAAAAAGACAGTAACTAAGTTGAAAAAGTCAACAGAGCAGACTAGATAAAGTGGAAGAAAATATCAGCAAACTCAAAGACAGAAAGGAAGAATTCATTCAATCAGAGAAGCAAAAAGAAAAAATAATGAAAAAGAGTGAAGATAGCTTAAGAGAATTATAAGACTCCATCAAGCAGACTAATATTATAGGGGTCCCAGGAGAAGAGAGAGAGAAAGGGGTCAGAAAGCTTATTTGAAAAAATAACAGAAAACCACCCAACTTAGAGAAAGAGACAGCTACATCCAGGGAGCCCATGGGATCTCCAAAAGAGGAATCCAAAGAGACCTACACTGAGACACAATATAATTAAACTCTCAAAAGTTAAAGAAAAGGAGATTATTTTATTTTATTTTATTTATTTTATTTAAATTTAATTTTATGTTAGTCACCATACAATACGTTATTAGTTTTTAATGTAGTGATCCACGATTCACTGTTTTCATATAACACCCAGTGCTCCATGCAGTACATGTCCTCCTTAATACTCATCACCGGGCTAACCCATCCCCCCACCCCCCCTCCCCTCTAGAACCCTCAGTTTGTTTCTCAGAGTCCATAGTCTCTCATGGTTTGTCTCCCCCTCCGATTTCCCCCCCCTTCATTTTTCCCTTCCTTCTCCTAATGTCCTCCATGTTATTCCTTATGTTCCACAAATAAGTGAAACCATATGATAATTGACTTTCTCTGCTTGACTTATTTCACTTAGCATAATCTCCTCCAGTCTCATCCATATTGATGTAAAAGTTGGGTATTCATCCTTTCTGATGGCTGAGTAATATTCCATTGTATATATGGACCACATCTTTTTTTTTTTTAAGATTTTATTTATTTATTTGACAGAGAGAGACACAGTGAGAGGGGGAACACAAGCAGGGGGAGTGGGAGAGGGAGAAGCAGGCTTCCCGTGGAGCAGGGAGCCCGATGTGGGGCTCGATCCCAGGACCTGGGATCATGACCTGAGCCGAAGGCAGATGCCCAATGGCTGAGCCACCCAGGCGCCCCGGACCACATCTTCTTTATCCATTCATCTGTTGAAGGGAATCTTGGCTCTTTCCACAGTTTGGCTATTGTGGACATTGCTGCTATGAACATTGGGGTGCATGTGGCCCTTCTTTTCACTACATCTGTGTCTTTGGGGTAAATACCCAGGAGTGCAATTACTGGGTCATAGGTAGCTCTATTTTTAACTTTTTGAGGAACCTCTGCACTGTTTTCCAAAGTGGCTGTACCCAACTTGCATTCCCACCAACAGTGTAAGAGGGTTTCCCTTTCTCCACATCCTCACCAACACCTGTTGCTTCCTGGTTGACTGGTATGAAGTGATAGCTCATTGGGGTTTTGATTTGTATTTCCCTGATGAGTGATGTTGAGCGTCTTTTTATGTCTCTGTTGGTCATCTATATATCTTCTTTGGAAAAATGTCTATTCCTGTCTTCTGCCCATTTTTTAAACCAGATTATTTGTTTCTTGACACCCTATGCCTTTTGATTGGAGTGCTTAGTCCATTTACATTCAAAGTAATTATTGATAGCTATGTGTTTATTGCCATTTTATTACTTGTTTTGTCATTGTTTCTGGAGAATTTCTCTGATCCTTTCTTTGTCATTTTTGGTCTCTCCTTTCCACTCAAAGAGTCCCCTTTAATATTTCTTGCAGTGCTCGTTTAGTGGTCACTAACTCCTTTAGTTTTTGTTTGTCTGGGAAACTATCTCTCCTTCTATTCTGAATGATAGCCTTGCTAGAGAGAGTATTCTTAGCTACAGATTTTTCCCATTCAGCACATTGACTATATCATGCCACTCATTTCTGGCTTGCCAAGTTTCTGGAGAGGTCTACAGATAACCTTATGGGTCTTCCCTTGTAAATTAAGGACTTCTTTTGTCTTGCTGCTTTTAAAAAATTTTTCTTTATCACTAGATTTTCCAAATTTAACTACAATATGCCTTGGTGTTGGCCTGCTTTTGTTGGTTTTGGATGTCTGTTTCCTTCCCCAGATTAGGGAAATTTTAAGCTATTATTTCTGAAATAAATTTCCTTCCCCTTTTTCTTTCTCTTCTTCTGGGACTCCTATAATATGAATGTTATGATGGAGTCACTAAGTTCTCTAAGTCTTTTCTCATGTTGCATAATTCTTCTTTCTCTCTTGTCCAGCTTCATTATTTTCCATTATTTTTTCTTCTATGTCACTAATTCATTCCTTTGCTTCTTCCAGCCTGCTGTTCATTGCATCAAGCCTGTTTCCAGTCTCATTTATTGCATTCTTCATCTCTGATTGATTTTTTAAAAATTCTTTTATGTCTGTGGTAAGGGTCTCACTGACCTCTTCTAGTCTTTTCTCAAGCCCAGTGAGTATCCTTATGATTGTTGCTTAAATTCTCCATCAGACATGTTACTTTTATCTGTTTCACTTAGATCTCTGGCTGTGGTCTTATCTTGTTCTTTCATTTGAGATAAATTCCTCCAGCTTGGCATTTTGTCTAAGTCTCTGCCTTCTTCTCTGTGTTAGAAAAGCCAGTTATGTCTCCTGCTCTTGAAAGTATGAAGAAGAAGTCATGTACTTTCCAGGCCCTGGAGCTTCAGGGATTGTTTCTGGTGTGTGTAGTGTGTGCTCTGCTGTTGTGTTTTGGCTGCTCTATCCTTCAAGCCAGTCATGCACAGAGGCTCTCCTTGCCTGCAGCGGGCAGTGTTTGGTCCCTGGCCTGAATGTGGTGAGTTAACTATGTCTGCTCTGGTCTGCTTGTTAAATGAAACCTGACACCAACTCCACCAGAACTGAGGCCCTGCAGAGCTCTCTGTTTGGGAGATGTGGTGTGGGCAGAGATTTTTGTTTTCTCTCCTGGGGGAGGGGCTGCGATGCTGGGACTGAGACAAGCTTGACTGAGAAGTGCAGTCCTGCCAGAGTGCAGAGGTGTGGGGCTTGGTGTATGCAAGTTAGGCAGCCAGTGTTAGCGCTGTGTTTATGCTGAGGGATGGGGTTGGGCAATGGTGCCAGCCAGCTCCTTTGTTCCCAGAAAGGCATCTCCCTGAATGCTGCCTCTCAGGGATGGGCTCTGAGAAGAGCAAATAATCTCCCACCTGTGTGTCCCAGGCACTCTGCAAATGGCTGTTGCCATGCTATCTGCCCCAGGCTGTCTGCTTGCCTTTTCTCCAGGAGCAGGGCTGTGCCCTCTGGGCTCTATTGTAGTCAAGCCTGCTGAATTTTAAAACTCCAGTCTTTCAGCCTCACTGGTTGCAAGAATTCATGAAAATAAGCCCCTCTCATTTTCCAAACCAATGGCTTTTGGGGAAATGTTCTCCTTGTGCCTTCCCATGTGCTCTCTCTCTCTCACCTTTCTCCACAACCTTAGCTCCCTCTCTTCCACAGCACCAGTAATCCATTTCTTCCCTAAACCACGTCTCCACAATTCCTACCTTCTTCAATGTGGTCTTTTCTCTCCCTTTAGTTGTGTAGTTTGTTCTGTCAATCTTCAGGTCAATTCATGGGGATTTAGGATGATTTGATATTTAGTTGTGTTTGTGGGATGAGACAAGGCTAGGGTCCTCCTAGTCTGCTGCCATCTTTTCCTTCTCCCCAGATCTGTTCTTCTTAAGATTGCTTTGGCTATTTGGGTCTTTTGCATTTCCATACAAATTTTAGGATTGCTTCTTGTATTTCTGTGAACAATACCATTGGAATTTTGATAGGGATTGCACTGAATCTGGCTAATATGGAAATTTTATGGAAATTTTAACTATTCATTCTTCCAATCCATAAGAATGGAATATATTTCCACTTATTAGTGTTTTCTTCTATTTCTTTCATCAATGCTTTATAGTTTTCAGTGTATAAGTCTTTTACTTTCTTGGTTAAATTTACTTCTAAGAATTCTATTGTTTTTGATACAATTTTAAGTGGGGTTGTTTTCTTAATTTCTCTTCCTCATAATTCATTGTTAGTGTATATAAATGTAACCAAATTTTTTATATTGCTCTTGAACCATGCAACTTGAATTTGTTTATTAGTTCTAACAGTTTTTTTGGTGGATTCTTTAGGGGTTTCCATATATTAAATCTTGTCACCCATAAACAGCTGATTGACTTGCAGATATTGAACCATCCTTGGATCACTGGGATAAATTCCACTTGATCATGGTGTATGAATCTACTAAAATATTGTTGAATTTAATTTGCTAATATTTTGTTGATCATTTTTTTTTTAAATCTTTTTTTTTTTAAGATTTTATTTATTTATTTGAGAGAGAGAGAATGAGAGAGAGAGAACACATGAGAGGGGATAGGGTCAGAGGACGAAGCAGACTCCCTGCCGAGCAGGGAGCCCGATGCGGGACTCGATCCAGGGTCTCCAGGATCATGACCTGAGCCGAAGGCAGTCGCTTAACCAACTGAGCCACCCAGGCGCCCCTTGTTGATCATTTTTGGATCTATGGTCATAGGGATACTGACCTGTAATTTTCTTTCTCCTTTCTTTCTTCTTTTTTCTCTTTCTTTTTCTTTCTTTCTTTCTTTCTTTCCTTCTTTCTTTCTTTCTTTCTTTCTTTCTTTCTTTCTTTCTTTCTTTCTTTCTTTCTTTCTTTCTTTCTTTCTTTCTTTCTTTCTTTTTTCTTTCTCTCTCTCTCTTTTTTTTTTAAAGATTTTATTTATTTATTTGACACAGAGAGAGACAGCGAGAGAGGGAACACAAGCAGGGGGAGCGGGAAAGGGAGAAGCAGGCTACCCGCCAAGCAGGGAGCCCGATGTGGGGCTCGATCCCAGGACCCTGAGATCATGACCTGAGCTGAAGGCAGTCGCTTAACCAACTGAGCCACCCAGGCGCCCTTCTTTCTTCTTTCTTTCTTCCACTTGATCATGGTGTATGAATCTACTAAAATATTGTTGAATTTAATTTGCTAATATTTTGTTGATCATTTTTGGATCTATGTTCATAGGGATACTGACCTGTAATTTTCTTTCTTCTTTCTTTCTTTTTTTGTGATGTCCTTGTTTATTCTTTGTGTCAGGGTAATGTTGGCCTCAGAAAATGAGTTTGGGAGCATTCCCTCTTCAATTTCTTGGAAGAGTTTGAAAAGGATAAATATTAAAATCTTCTTTGAAAGTTTGGTAGAATTAACTAGTGAAGCTCTCAGGTCCTGGACATTTGTTTATTGGAGTGTCACTCATTCATTTATTGTTTAATTCCAGTATGGTTAACATACAGTGCTATATTAGTTTCAGGTGTACAACACAGTGATTCAACAATTCCATACATTACCCAGTGCTCATCTTGACAAGTGCACTCCTTACTCCCCATCCCCTATTTCATCCATCCTGCCACCAATATCTGCTCTAATAACCAAGTTTGTCCTCTATAGTTAAGAGTCTTTTTCTTGGTTTGTCTCTTTCTTTTGCTTGTTTACTTTGTTTCTTAAATTCCACATATAAGTGAAATCATGGCATTTGTCTTTCTCTGACTTACTTTGCTTAGCATTATATTCTCTAGTTCCATCCATGTTGTTGTAAAACGCAAGATTTCATTCTTTTTGTGGCTGAATCATACTCCACTGTATATATATACCACATCTTCTTTATCCATTCATCTATCAATGGATACTTGGGTTGCTTCCATAATCTGGCTATTGTGAATAATGTTGCAGTAAACACTGGGATGCATGCATTCCTTTGAATTAGTGGTTTTTATTGGGGTGGAGAGTAAATACCCAGTAGTACAGTTGCTGGATTATAGGGTAGTTCTATTTTTTATTTTTTGAGGAACCTCCATACTGTTTTCCACAGTGGCTGTAGCAGTTTGCATTCCCACCAATGGTGCAAGAGTGTTCCTTTTTCTCCACAACCTCACCAACACTTGTTGTTTCTAGTGTTTTTGATTTTAGCCATTCTGACTCGTGTGAGGTGGGATACCTCATTGTAGTTTTGATTTTCATTTCCCTGATGATGAGTGATGTTGAGCATCTTTTCATGTATGTTGCCCATCTGTATGTCTTCTTTGGAAAAATGTCTGTCCATTTAAAAATTGGATTATTTGTTTTTTGAGTGTTGATTTGTATAAGTTGTTTATATATTTTGGATACCAAACCTTATTGCGTATGTCATTTGCAATATCTTCTCCCATTCTGTAGGTTACCTTTTAGTTTTGTTGTTTCTTTTGCTGTGCAGAAGCTGTTCATTTTGATGTAGTCCCAACATTTTTTTTTTCTTTTAATTGCCTTGCCTCAGGAGACATACCTAGAGAAATTTTGCAATGGCCAATGTCAGAGGTATTACTGCCTGTGCTCTCTTCTAGGATTTTTATGGTTTCAGGTCTCACATTTAGGTCTTTAATCCATTTTGAGTTTATTTTTGTGTACGGTGAAAGAAAGTGGCCCAGTTTCATTTTTTTGCATGTTGCTGTCCAGTTTTCCTAATACTATTTGTTGAAGAGATTGTCTTTTTCCCATTGGATATTCTTTCCTGCTTTGTCAAAGATTAATTGACTATATAATTTAGGGTTTATTTCATGGTTTTCTATTATGTTCTAGTGATCTATGTGTCTATTTTTGTGCCAGTACCATACTGTTTTGATCACTATAGCTTTGTAATATAACTTGAAATCTGGCATTGTGATACCTCCAGCTTTTCTTTTCTTTTCAAAGGTTGTATTGGCTCTTTGGGGTCTTTTGTGGTTCCATACAAATTTTAGGATTGGTTTGTACTAGCTCTGTGAAAAATACTGTTAGTATTTTGATAGGGGTTGTATTAAATGTGTAGATTGCTTTGGGTAGTATATTCATTTTAACAATATCTGTTCTTCCAATCCATGAGCATGGAATGTCTTTCCATTTCTTTGTGTTGTCTTCAATTTCATCAGTGTTTTATAGTTTTCAGAGTACAGGTCTTTCACCTCCTGGTTAGGCTTATTAGGTATCTTATTATTTTTGGTGCACTTGTAAATGGGATTGTTCTCTTAATTTCTCTTTCTGCTGCTTCATTATTAGTGTATAGGAATGCAACAGATTTCTGCACATTTTGTATCCTGTGAGTTTACTGAATTCCTTTATCAGTACTAGTAGTTTTTTTGGTGGAGTCTTTTGGGCATTCTAATATGGAGTATTTTGTCATCTGCAAAGAGTGAAAGTTCATCAATTTGGATGCCTTTAATTTCTTTTTGTTGTCTAATTGCTGTGGACTTCCAGTACTATGTTGAATAAAAGTGGTGAGAGTGGGCATCCCTTTCTTGTTCCTGACCTTAAGGGAAAAGCTGTTTTTCCCCATTGATTATGATGTTCATTGTGGGTTTTTCACATGTAACCTTTATTATGTTGAGATATATTCCCTCTAAACCTACTTTGTTGAGGGTTTTTATCATGAATGGATGTTGTACTTTGTCAAATGCTTTTCCTGTGTATATTGCAATGATTGTATGATTTTTATCCTTTCTTTCATTGATATGATATATCACTTTGATTTGTGAATATGGAACCACTCTTGCATCCCAGGAATAAATCCCACTTGACTGTGGTGAATGATTTTTTGAATGTATTGTTGGATTATGTTTGCTAGTATTTTGTTGAGGATTTTTGCATCTATGTTCAGCAGGGATATTCACCTGTAGTTCTGTTTTTTTAGTGGTGTCTTTATTTGGTTTTGGTATCACAGTAATGCTGGTCTCATAGAAGGAATTTGGAAGTTTTACTTGCTCTTCTATTTTTTGGAATAGTTTGACTAGAATACATATTAACTCTTCTTTAAATGTTTGGTAGAATTTGCCTGTGAAACCGTCTGGTCCTGAACTTTTGTTCATTGGGGGTTTCTTGATTACTGATTCAATATCCTTGCTGGTAATCAGTCTATTCAAATTTTTTACTTCTTCCTACTTCAGTTTTGGTAGGTTATATGTTTCTAGGAATTTATCCATTTTTTTCTAGGTTGTCCAATTTATTGGCATATAGTTTTTCATAATGTTCTCTCACAGTCGTTTGTATTTCTGTGATGTTGGTATTATTCTTCCTCTTTCATTTGTAATTGTATTTACTTGAGTTATTTCTCTTTGTTTTTTTGATAACTGTGCCTAGAGTTTTATGAATTTTGTTGACCTCTTCAAAGAACCAGCTCCTGGTTTCATTGATCTATTATATTTTAGTTTCTATATCATTTATTTCTGCTCTAATCTTTATTAATTCCTTCCTTCTGCTGGTTTTGCATTTCGCTAGTTCCTTTCCTAGCTCCTTTAGATGTAAGGTTAGGTTGTTTATTTGAGATTTTTCTTGCTTCTGTAGGTAGGCCTATAGTGCTATAAACTTTCCTCTTGCATCCCAAAGGTTTTGGAGTGTCGTGTTTTCATTTTAATTTGTTTCCATGTACTTTTGGATTTCTCCTTTGATTTTTTGGTTGATACATTTATTGTTTAGTAGCATGTTATTTAACCTACATGTATTTATGCTCTTTCCAGAATTTTTCTTGTGGTTGATTTCTAGTTTCAAAGCATTGTGATCAGAAAAGATGCATGGTATGACTTTGATATTTATGAATTTGTTGAAACTAGCTTTGTGGCCTTATATGTGATCTATTCTGGAGAATGTTCCATGTGTACCTGAAAAGAATGTGTATTCTGCTCTTTCAGGATGGAATGTTCTGGATATATTTATGTGAAATCCATCTGGTCCAGTGTGTCATTCAAAGCCATTGTTTTCTTGTTGATTTTCTGATTGGATGATCTGTCCATTGATGTACATGGGGTGTTAAAGGCCCTTACTATTATTGTATTACTATTGATTAGTTCCCTTATATTTGTTATTAAATATTTTGAATATTTGGGTGCTCCCATGTTGGGTGCATATATAGTTACTACTGTTATGTCTTCATGTTGGGTTGTCCCCTTTATTATTATATAGTGACCTTCTTTGTGTCTTGTCATGGTCTTTGTTTTAAAATCTATTTTGTCCAATATAAGTATTGCTACTCTGGCATTTTTTTGACAACTATTTGTATGATAAATATTTCTCCATGCCCTCACTTTCAATCTGTACGTGTCCTTAGGTCTAAAATGAGTCGCTTGTAGGCAGCATATAGATAGGTCTTGTGTTTTTATCCACTCTGTCACCCTATGTCTTTTGACTGGAGTATTTAGTCCCTTTACTTTTAAAGTAATTATTGATAGATATGTATTTATTGTCATTCTGTTACTTGTTTTGTGGTTGTTTCTGAAGTTTTTCTGATCCTTTCATCTTTCTTTCATGTTTTGCTGGTTTTCTTTAATGACATATTTGGTTCCCTTTCTTTTTATTGTTTGTGTATCTACTAGTGGTTTTTGATTTGTGGTTACCATTAGGTTTGTATACAACATCTGCAAATAACAGTCTATATTAAGTTGATGGTCACTTAAGTTTGAACCCATTCTTTTTTCCTCTCTTCATGTTTTAGGTATATGGCGTGATATTTTACATCCTTTAAAAAAAAACTTTATTTAGTTATTTGGCAGAGAGAGAGAGAGCACGAGCAGGGGGAGCAGTAGGCAGAGGGAGAGGGGCTCGATCCCAGGACCCTGGGATCATGACCTGAGCTGAAGGCAGATGCTTAACCAACTGAGCCACCCAGGCGCCCCTACATCCTTTTTTTGTGTGAGTTCCCTGACCGATTTTTTAAATAGAAATATTCACTTTTACTGTGTTTGTGTTTCCTACTTTCATACTGTCACTTTTGCCTTCCTTTCCACTGAAAGAGTCCCCTTTAATATTTCTTGCAGGGCTGCTTTAGTGGTCATAAACTCCTTTCATTTTTGTTTGGGAAATTCTCTCTCTTCTTCCATTCTGAATGATTGCCTTTGGAGAGGGTATACTTGGCTGCATATTTTTCCCAATCAACACTTCGAATATATCAGGCCTCTCCCTTCTGGGTTGCAGAGTTTCTGCTGAAAAATCTGCTGATAATCTTATGAGGTTTCCCTTGTATATAACTGTATTCTTTTGTCTTGCTGCTTTTAAAATTTTTTCTTCATCACTATAACTTGGCATTTTAATTACAATATGTCTTGGTGTGGATCTGCTTTTGTTGACTTTGTTGGGGGATCTCTGTGCCTCCTAGATCTGGATATCTGTTTCCTTTTCCAGATTAGGGTATTTTTCAGCTATTATTTTTTCAAATAAATGTTGTGCCTCTTTTCTCTCTCTTCTTCTTCTGGAACTCCTATAATACAAATGTCACTACCTTTGATGGAGTCACTGAGTTCCCTAAGTCCATTCTCATTTTGCATAATTCTTTTTTCTCTTTTGTTCAGGTCGATTACTTTCCATTACTCTGTCTCTTCTAGGTCATTAATTCATTCCTTTGCTTCTAGCCTCTTGTTCATTCCATCAAATGTGTTTCTCATTTTGTTTATTGAACCCTTTATCTCTGATATGTTATTCTTTATCTCTGTGTTAAGGGTCTCACTGTCTTTCATTCTTCTCACATCCAGTGAGTAACTTTATGATCATTCCTTTAAATTCCATATTAGGTATGTTACATCTGTTTCATGTAGATTTCTGGCCTGGCCTTGTCCTGTTCTTTCATTTGGGAGAAATTCCTCTGTGTTCTTATTTTTTCTATGTCTCTGTGTCTGTTTCTCTGTGTTAGAAAAGTCAGCTACGTCTTCTGTTCTTAAGGGTAATGGCCTCATGAAGAAGAGGTCCTATAGTGCCCTGTCATGTACAATCCTCTGTTCCTCAGGGCCTGGCACTTCTGGGAGTGTCTCCAATATGTGCTGTGTTTTCTGTTTTGTCCTGGCTGCTTTATCTTTCTGGCCAGTTGTCTACAGAGGCTCTCTTTGCCTGTTGTGGGCAGTTTTTTTGTCCTTGGACTGAATGTGGCGAGTTTTAACTAGGTGTGCACTGGTATGCTTGTGCAATGAGACTTGTCACTACCCCTGCTTGAACTGAGGCCCTGTAAAACTCCAAGGTTGGGAGACACGGTGTTGGCAGGGGTTTGGCCTGGTCTTCGGGGGGAGGGAAGCCCATTGCACTGGGACTGAGGCAAGCATGACTTGGAAGTGGAGTTACACCAGAGCACAGGGTGAGTGGCACTTGGTGTAGGCAAGTTAAGTCGTGTTGGTATTGAGCTAGTTCCTGTAGGTGGCCCTGTGCTTATGCTGAGGGATAGGGGAAGGAAATGGTGCCTGCTAGTTCCTTTGTTCTCAGAGGGGTCTCTCCATGAACACTGTCTCTCTGGGACATGCTCTGATGAGCAACTAACCTCCTCACTGTCTGCCTCAGGTGCTCTTCAGATTTCTGTTTCCATGCTGTTTGTCTGTGACTGTTTGCCTTGCCTTCTCTCCAAGAGCAGCCCAAATGCTGTCTGGGCTCTCCCTGAGCCAAGCCAGTTGAACTTTAAAACTGCAGGCTTTAAGCCCTGCTGGTTGCAAGAATTCATGAAATTTGGCCCCTCTCACTTTCCAAGCCAGTTGCTATGGGGGTTCATTTTCCCATTGGGCCCTCCTGTGTATTAGTCTGTCTGTCCCCATTCTGTGCAACCGTGGCTCCCTCCCCACTGCAGCAGCCATAATTGTTTCTCTCCCAGACCACATCTCCACACCTCCTATCTTCTTTGATGTGGCCTCTTCTCTGCCCTTAGTTGTAGAGTTTGTTCTATAGGATATTTAGGATGATTGTTATCTAGTATTCATGGGATGAGGTGAGCCTAGGGTCCTCCTATTCTGGCTGCCATCTTATACAATAATTAAAACATTGCTGGGAGTGTTTTAATTATTGAATCAATATCCTACTAATAATTGGTCTATTCAAATTTTCTATTTCTTCATAATTCAGTCTTGGAAGATTATGTTTCTAGGAATTTATCTTTTCTTTTAGGTTGTCCAATTTCTTGGCATATAATTGTTCCTAGTAGTCTCTTAAAATCTTTTGTATCTCTGTGGTATCATTTGTAACTTCTCTTTCATTACAATTTATTTGAGCTATCTCTTTTTCTTGGTGCCTACAGCTAAAAGTTTGTCAATTTTATCTTTTCAAAGAACCGGCTCTCAGTTTTATCCATCTTTTCTATTGTCTTTTTAGTCTCTATTTCATTAATATACACTCTGATCTTTTATTATTTCCTTCCTTCTACTGACTTTGGGCTTTGTTTTTCTTTTTCTAGTTCTTGTAAGTGTAAAGCTAGATTGTTTATTTGAGATTTTTGTTTCTTGAGGTAGGTCTGTATCACTATGAACTTTCCACTGAGAAACACTTTTGCTGCATCTCACAGATTTTGGAATGTTGTATATCCATTTTCATTTGTCTCAGCTATTTTTTAAAAAATTTCTCCTTTTATTTCCTCGTTGGCCCAATGGATGTTTAGTAGCATGCTATTTAATCTCTATATAGCTGTGATTTTTCCAGTTTTCTTCTTGTAATTGATTTCTAGTTTACCACTGTGTTCAGAAAAGATGCTTGAGGGGTGCCTGGGTGGCTCAGTCAGTTAAGCATCTGACTCTTGGTTTTGGCTCAGGTCATGATCTGTCATGGGATCCAGCCCCACATTTTAGGGCTATGCACTCAGTCTGGAGTCTGCTTCAGATTCTCTCTCCCTCTCCCTCCCTCTCTCTCTCAAATCGATAAATAAAATATTAAAAAAAGAAAAGATGTTTGATAAAATTTCAATCTTCTTAAATTTATTAAGGCTTTTTGTGGTGTAACATGTGATTTATCATGGAGAATGTTTCATGTGCACTTGAGAAGAATGTCTATTCTGCTTTTACTTTTTTTAAACTTTTTTTTATTATGTTATGTTAATCACCATACATCATTAGTTTTTGATATAGTGTTCCATGATTCATTGTTTGCCTATAACACCCAGTACGTGCCCTCTTTTAATACCTATCACCAGGTTAACCCATACCCCACCTCCCTCCCCTCTAGAACTCTCAGTTTGTTTCTCAGAGCCCATAGTGTCACATGGCTCGTCTCCCCCTCCGAGTCACCCCCCTTCATTTTTCCCTTCCTGCTGTCTTCTTTTTTTAACATATAATGTATCATTTCTTTCAGAGGTAGGTCTGTGATTCAACAGTCTTACACAATTCACAGTGCTCACCATAGCACATACCCTCCCCAATGTCTATCACCCAGCCACCCCATCCCTGCCACCCCCCACCACTCCAGCAACCCTCAGTTTGTTTCCTGAGATTAAGAATTCCTCATATCAATGAGATCATATGATACGTCTTTCTCTGATTGACTTATTTCGCTCAGCATAATACCCTCCAGTTCCATCCACATCGTTGCAAAAGGCAAGATTTCATTCCTTTTGATGGCTGCATAACATTCCATTATGTATATAAAGATATATATATCTATCTCTATCTATCTATCTATCTATATCTTCTTTATCCATTCATCTGTTGATGGACATCTTGACTCTTTCCATAGTTTGGCTACTGTGGACATTGCTGCTATAAACACTGGGGTGCACGTACCCCTTTGGATCCCTACATTTGTATCTTTGGGGTAAATACCCAGTAGTGCAATTGCTGAGTTGTAGGGTAGCTCTATTTTCAACTTTTTGAGGAACCTCCATACTGTTTTCCAGAGTGGTTGCACCAGCTTGCATTCCTACCAACAGTGTAGGAGAGTTCCCCTTTCACTGCATCCCTGCCAACATCTGTCGTTTCCTGACTTGTTAATTTTAGCCATTCTGACTGCTGTGAGGTGGTATCTCATTGAGGTTTTGATTTGGATTTCCTTGATGCCAAGCGATGTTGAGCACTTTTTCATGTGTCTGTTGGCCATTTGGATGTCTTCTTGGAAAAAATGTCTGTTCGTGTCTTCTGCCCATTTCTTGATTGGATGATTTGTTCTTTGAGTGTTGAGTTTGGTAAGTTCTGTATAGATTTCGGATACTAGCCCTTTATCTGATATGTCATTTGCAAATATCTTCTTCCATTCTGTCGGTTGTCTTTTGGTTTCGTTGACTGTTTCCTTTGCTGTGCAAAAGCTTTCTATCTTGATGAAGTCCCAATAGTTCATTTTTGCTCTTGCTTCCCTTGCCTTTGGTGATGTTTCTAGGAAGAAGTTGCTGCGGCTGAGGTTGAGGAGGTTGCTGCCTGTGTTCTCCTTTAGGATTTTGATGGACTCCTGTCTCACATTTAGGTCTTTCAACCATTTTGAATCTATTTTTGTGTGTGGTGTAAGGAAACGGTCCAGTTTCATTCTTCTGCATGGGGCTGTCCAATTTTCCCAGCACCATTTGTTGAAGAGACTGTCTTTTTTTCATTGGACATTCTTTCCTGCTTTGTCGAAGATGAGTTGACCATAGAGTCAGGGGTCCATTTCTGGGCTCTCTATTCTGTTCCATTGATCTATGTGTCTGTTTTTGTGCCAGCTTGATGATGACAGCTTTTTAATAGAGCTTGAAGTCTGGAATTGTGATGCCACCAGCTTTGCTTTTCTTTTTCAACATTCCTCTGGCTATTCAGGGTCTTTTCTGGTTCCATACAAATTTTAGGATTATTTGTTCCATTTCTCTGAAAAAAGTGGATGGTATTTTGATAGGGATTGCATTAAATGTGCAGATTACTCTAGGTAGCATTGACAGCTTCACAATATTTGTTCTTCCAATCCATGAGCATAGGACGTTTTTCCATTTCTTTGTTTTCCTCAATTTCTTTCATGAGTGTTTTATGGTTTTCTGAGTACAGATTCTTTGCCTCTTTGGTTAGATGTATTCCTAGGTATCTTCTGGTTTTGGATGTAATTGTAAATGGGATCAACTCCTTAATTTCTCTTTCTTCTGTCTTGTTGGTGTATAGGAATGCCACTGATTTCTGTGCATTGATTTTATATCCTGCCACTTTATTGAATTCCTGTATGAGTTCTAGCAGTTTTGGGGCAGAGTCTTTTGGGTTTTCCACATAACGTATCATATCATCTGCAAAGAGTGAGAGTTTGACTTCTTCTTTGCAGATTCGGATGCCTTTTATTTCTTTTTCTTGTCTGAATGCTGTGGTTAGGACTTCTAGTACTATGTTGGATAGCAGTGGTGATAGTGGACATCCCTGCCGTGTTCCTGACCTTAGGGGGAAAGCTCTCAGTTTTTCCCCATTGAGAATGATATTTGCTGTGGGTTTTTCATAGATGGCTTTTATGATATTGAGGTATGTACCCTCTATCCTTATACTCTGAAGAGTTTTAATCAAGAAAGGATGCTGTACTTTGTCAAATGCTTTTTCTGCATCTATTGAGAGGATCATATGGTTCTTGTTTTTTCTTTTATTAATGTATTGTATCACATTGATTTGTGGATGCTGAACCAACCTTGCAGCCCAGGAATAAATCCCACTTGGTTGTGGTGAATAATCCTTTTAATGTACTGTTGGATCCTATTGGCTAGTATTTTGGTGAGAATTTTTGCATCCATGTTCATCAGGGATATTGGTCTGTAATTCTCCTTTTTGATGGGGTCTTTGTCTGGTTTTGGGATCAAAGTAATGGTGGCCTCATAAAACGAGTTTGGAACTTTTCCTTCCATTTCTATTTTTTGGTATAGTTTCAGAAGAATAGGTATTAATTCTTCTTTAAATGTTTGGTAGAATTCCGCTGGGAAGCCATCTGGCCCTGGGCTTTTGTTTGTTGGGAGATTTTTGATGACTGCTTCAATTTCCTTAGTGTTTATAGGTCTGTTCAGGTTTTCTATTTCTTCCTGGTTCAGTTTTGGTAGTTGATACATCTCTAGGAATGCATCCATTTCTTCCAGATTATCTAATTTGCTGGCATACAGTTGCTCATAATCATGTTTTAAAATTGTTTGTATTTCTTCAGTGTTGGTTGTGATCTCTCCTCTTTCATTCATGATTTTATTTATTTGGGTCCTTTCTCTTTTCTTTTTGGTAAGTCTGGCCAGGGGTTTATCAATCTTGTTAATTCTTTCAAAGAACCAGCTCCTAGTTTCGTTGATCTGTTCTACTGTTCTTTTGGTTTCTATTTCATTGATTTCTGCTCTGATCTTTATTATTTCTCTCCTCCTGCTGGGTTTAGGCTTTATTTGGTGTTCTTTCTCCAGCTCCTTTAGGTATAGGGTTAGGTTGTGTATTTGAGACCTTTCTTGTTTCTTGAGAAAAGCTTGTATTGCTATATACTTTCCTCTTAAGACTGCCTTTGCTGCATCCCAAAGATTTTGAACAGTTGTGTTTTCATTTTCATTGGTTTCCATGAATTTTTAAAATTCTTCTTTAATTTCCTGGTTGACCCATTCATTCTTTAGTAGGATGCTTTTTAGCCTCCATGTATTTGAGTTCTTTCCGACTTTCCTCTTGTGATTGAGTTCTAGTTTCAAAGCACTGTGGTCTGAAAATAGGCAGGGAATGATCCCAATCTTTTGGTACCAGTTGAGACCTGATTTATGACCTAGGATGTGATCGATTCTGGAGCATGTTCCACAGGCACTAGAGAAGAATGTGTATCCTGTTGCTTTGGGATGGAATGTTCTGAATATATCTGTGAAGTCCATTTGGTCCAGTGTGTCGTTTGAAGTCTTTATTTCCTTGTTGACCTTTTGCTTAGATGATCTGTCCGTTTCAGTGAGGCGGGTGTTAAAGTCCCCCACTATTATTGTATTGTTGTCAATGTGTTTCTTTGCTTTTGTTATTAATTGCCTTATATAATTGGCTACTCCCGTGTTAGGGGCATAGATATTTACAATTGTTAGATCTTCTTGTTGGATAGACCCTTTAAGTATGATGTAGTGTCCTTCCTCATCTCTTATTATAGTCTTTGGTTTAAAATCTAATTTGTCTGATATAAGGATTGCCACCCCAGCTTTCTTTTGGTGTTCATTAGCATGGTAAATGGTTTTTCACCCCCTCACTTTCAATCTGGGGGTGTCTTTGGGTCTAAAATGAGTCCCTTGCAGACAGCATATCAATGGGTCTTGTTTTTTTATCCAATCTGATAGCCTGTGTCTTTTGATTGGGGCATTTAGCCCATTTACATTCAGGGTAACTATTGAAAGATATGAATTCAGTGCCACTGTATTGCCTGTAAGGTGACTGTTACTGTATATTGTCTCTGTTCCTTTCTGGTCTATGTTACTTTTAGGCTCTCTCTTTGCTTAGAGGACCCCTTTCAATATTTCTTGTAGGGTTGGTTTGTGTTTGCAAATTCCTTTAGTTTTTGTTTGTCCTGGAAGCTTTTTATCTCAATTTCTCCTTTTATTTTCAATGACAGCCTAGCTGGATATAGTATTCTTGGCTGCGTATTTTTTCTCATTTAGTGCTCTGAATATATCAGGCGTCCTTTCTGGCTTTCCAGGTCTCTGTGGATAGGTCTGTTGCCAATCTAATGTTTCTACCATTGTAGATTATAGATCTCTTATCCTGAGCTGCTTTCAGGATTTTCTTTGTCTCTGAGACTCATAAGTTTTACTATTAGATGTCGGGGCATTGACCTATTTTTATTGATTTTGAGGGGGGTTCTCTGTGCCTCCTTGATTTTGATGCCTGTTTCCTTCTCCAAATTAGGGAAGTTCTCTGCTATAATTTGCTCCAATATACCTTCTGCCCCTCTCTCTTTCTTCTTCTTCTGGGATCCCAATTATTCTAATATTGTTTCATCTTATGGTATCACTTATCTCTCGAATTCTGCCCTCGTGATCCAGTAGTTGTTTATCTCTTTTTCTCAGCTTCTTTATTTTCCATCATTTGGTCTTCTATATCACTAATTCTCTCTTCTGCCTCATGTATCCTAGCAGTTAGAGCCTCCATTTTTTTTTTAAAAGATTTTATTTATTTGACAGAGAGACAGTGAGAGAGGGAACACAAGCAGGAGGAGTGGGAGAGGGAGAAGCAGGCCTCCCGCCGAGCAGGGAGCCCGATGCGGGGCTCGATCCCAGGACCCTGAGATCATGACCCAAGCTGAAGGCAGTCACTCAACCAACTGAGCCACCCAGGCGCCCCAGAGCCTCCATTTTTGATTGCACCTCATTAATAGCCTTTTTGATTTTGACTTGGTTAGATTTTAGTTCTTTTATTTCTCCAGAAAGAGTTTCTCTAAAAACTTCCATGTTTTTTTCAAGCCCAGCTAGTATCTTTAAAATCGTCATTCTGAACTCTAGTTCTGACATCTTACTAATGTCCGTATTGATTTGGTCCCTGGCAGTTGGTACTGCCTCTTGTTCTTTTTCTTTGGTGGTTTTTTCCCTCTTGTCATTTTGTCCAGAGGAGAATAGATGAATGAGAGAACAAAATGCTAAGAGGGTAACAATGACCCCAGAAAAATATACACTAAACAAATCAGAAGAGACCTTCCAGAAGGTGGTCGCTTTTCTTTTTAGGGAGTTGCTGCTATTCTTTTCTTCGATCTCCTGTTGAGTTCGTCGGTGTTCAGAATGGTTTGATCCCTATCTAGCCAAATTCCTGGGAACAGACGAAATTTAGGTCTCCTACTCCTCTGCCATCTTGCTCCTCTACATCTGTATTCTGCTGCTTTTAGATGGAATGTCTTCTATTAAGTCCATCTGGTCTAATGTGTCATTTAAGGATGATGTTTCCTTACTGATTTTTGTCTGTATGATCTATCCATTGATATAAGTGGAGTATTGAAATCCCTTGTCAATGTTTTACTGTCAATTTCTCCCTTTAGGTCTGTTAATATTTGCTTTATATTTTGGCGCTCCTATGTTAGGTGCATATATATCTACAAATGTTATATCTTCTTGTTGGATTGACCCCTTTCTCATTATGTAATGCCCTTCTTTGTCTCTGTTTTAAAGTCTATTTTGCCTGATATGAGTACAGCTACACCAGCTTTCTTTTTGTTGTATCCATTTGCATGTAATATCTTCTTCCATCCCTTCACTTTCAGTCTGTGAGTGTCCTTATATCTGAAATAAGTCTCTTGTAGGCAGCATATAGATGAGTCTTATTTTTTTAACCAATCAGCCATTCTATGCCTTTTGTTCAGAGAAATTAGTACATTTACATTTCAAGTCATTATTAATAGGTATATTCTTTTTTTCAAGATTTTATTTAAATGCAAGTTAGTTCACATATAGTGTAGTATTAGTTTCAGAGGTAGAATTTAGTGATTCATCAGTTGCATAGAACACCCAGTACTCATTACATCAAGTGACCTCCTTAATGTCCATCACCCAATTACCCCATCCTCCCTCCCACCTCTCCTCCAGTGATACTCAGTTTTTCCCTATATTTAAGCCTCTTATGGCTTGTCTCTCTCTCTTTTTTATTTTTCCTTCCCTTCCCCTATGTTTATCTGTTTTGTTTCTTAAATTCCACATATGAGTGAAATGAGATGTCTTTCTCTGACTTATTTCACTTAGCATAATACACTCTAGTTCCATTCATGTTGTTGCAAATGGCATGATTTCATTCTTTTTGATGGCTGAGTAATATTCCATTTTATACACACACACACACACACACACACACACTACATCTTCTTTATCCATTCATCAATTGATGGACATTTGGGCTCTTTCCATGTTTTGGCTAGTGTGGACATTGCTGCTATAAACACTGGGGTGCGTGTGCCCCTTTGAATCACTGTTTTTGTATCATTTGGACAAATTCCTAGTAGCAATTGCTGGGTTGTAGGTTAGTTCTGTTTTTAATTTTTTGAGGAACCTCCATATTGTTTTCCACAGTGGTTGTGCCAGTTTGCATCCCTACAAACAGCGTAAGAGAGTTCCCTTTTCTCTGCATCCTTGCCAACATCTGTTGTTTCCTAGTTGTTAATTTTAACCATCCTGACCAGCATGAAGTGGTACCTCATTGTGGTTTTGATTTGTCTTTCCCTGATGATGAGTGATGCTGGACATTTTATGCATGTGTCTGTCAGGCATTTGTATGTCTTTTTGGTGGAATCTCTGTTCATGTCTTCTGCCCATTTCTTTACTGGATTTTTTATTTTTTGGGTGTTGAGTTTGGTAAGTTCTTTATAGATTTTGGATACAAGCTCTTTATCTGATATGTCATTTGCAAATATCTTCTCCCATTCTGTGTGTTGCCTTTTAGTTTTGTTGACTGTTTCCTTTGCTGTGCAAAACATTTTTAATTTTAATTTACATCCTTTCTTGATAAAAACCCTTAAGAAAGTAGGGATAGAAGGAACATACCTCAACATCATAAAGGCCATATATGAAAGACCCAGAGCTAGTATCATCCTCAATGGGGGAAAACTGAGAGCTTTTCCTGTAAGGTCAGGAACAAGACAGGGTTGTCCACTCTCACCACTGTTCAACATAGTACTAGAAGTCTTAGCCTCAGCAATCAGACAACAAAAAGAAATAAAAGGCATCCAAATTGGCAAAGAAGAAGTCAAACTTTCACTCTTTGCAGATGACATGATACTCTATGTAGAAAACCCAAAAGACTCCACCTAAAAATTGCTAGAACTGATAGAGGAATTCAGCAAAGTCACAGGATATAAAATCAATGCATAGAAGTCAGTTGCATTTCTATGCACCAATAATGAAGCAGCAGAAAGAGAAATCAAAGAATCGATTCCATTTACAATTGCACCAAACCTAGGCATAAATCTAACCAAAGAGGTAAGAGACCTGTACTCTGAAAACTATGGAACACTTATGAAAGAAATTGAGGAAGACACAAAGAAATGGAAAAATATTCCATGCTCATGGATTGGAAGAACAAATATTGTTAAAATGTCTATACTTCCCAAAGCAATCTACACACTCAATGCAATCTCTATCAAAATAACACCAGCATTTTTCACAGAGCTAGAACAAACAATTTTAAATTTATATAGAATCAGAAAAGACCCCAAATAGCCAAAGGAATGTTGAAAAGAAAAGCGAAGTGGGAGGCATCACAATTCCAGACTTAAAGCTGTATTACAAAGCTGTAATCATCAAGACAGTATGGTACTGGCACAATAACATACACACAAGTGGAAGAGAATAGACAATCCAGTAATGGACCTACAACTCTATGGTCAACTAATCTTCAACAAAGCAGGAAAGACTATCCAATGGAAAAAAGTCTCTTTAACAAGTGGTGTTGGGAAAATTGGACAGCCACATGCAGAAGAATGAAACTGGACCACTTTCTTACACCATACACAAAAACAAATTCAAAATGGATGATAGACCTAAATGTAAGGCAGGAATCCATCAAAATCTTAGAGGAGAACACAGGCAGCAACCTCTTTGACCTCAGCTGCAGCAACTTATTAGATATATCTCTGGAGGCAAGGGAAACAAAAGCAAAAATGAACAATTGGGACTTCATCATGATAGGTGATTCTTATTGCCATTTTTTTCACTGTTTTCTGGCTGTTTTTGTAGTCCCTCTTTTCTTGCTTTCTTCCCTTGTGGTTTGAGACTTTCTTTGTGTTGTATTTAGATTCCTTCCTCGCAATCTTTTTTGTATTTGGTATAGGTTTTTGCTTTATGGTTACCATAAAATTCACACACAACATTCTGTATATATAACAGTCTATTTTAAGTTGATGTAACTTAATTTTGAATGTATTCTAGAACTCTACAATTTTACTCTCCAGTTACATTTTGTTTTTGATGTCTCCTTTTACATCCTTTACATCTTTTTATATTTCTTGTATCTTATATACATCTTTTATATTTCTTATCTAATTATAATTAATTTTCCTACTTTTGTCTTCATACTAGCTTTATAAGTGATTGATACAGCACTTTACTATATATTTACCTTTACCATTGAGATTTACTTATATATATATTTTTGTTACTAAATAGTGCCTCTTTTTTTTTTTTTTTTAAACTTAAAGAAGTCTCTTTAACACTTCTTGTAAGGCCACCTTAGCTTTTGCTTATCTGAAAAACTCTTTCTCCTTCAATTCTGAATGATAGCCTTACTGGGTATTCTTTTTTTTTTTTTTTTAAGATTTATTTATTTGAGAGGGAGAGAGAGAGAGAGCGTGAGCAAGAGTGCGTGAGTGGGGGGAGGGGCAAAGGGAGAGGGAGAGAGAAAATCCCAAGCCAACTCCCCATCATCCCACAACCTTGAGATCATGACCTGGGCTGAAATCAAGAGTCAGATACTCAACCGACTGAACCACCCAGGCACCCCAAGAGTATTCCCGGTTGAAAGTTTTTACTTTCAGTTTTTTGGGTATATCATAAATATATCATGCAGTGGCCTACAAAGTTTCTGCTGAAAAATCTGCTTATAGTCTTATGGGGAAATCCCTTGTGTAACAAATTGTTTTTTTATTCTTTTTAAGATCTCTTTTTAACTTTTGACATTTTAATTATAATGTGTCTTGGAATGGATCTCTTTGGGTTCATCTTACTTGGAATTCTACGTTTCCTTGACTTGGATGTCTGTTTCCTTCCCCGGGTTAGGGTAGTTTTCAGCCATTTTCTCTTCAAATACATTTTTCTGCTTCTTTGCCTCTCTCCTTCTGGGACCCCTATAAGCCAATTGTTATTCTGTTTTTGTCATATAGGTCCCTTAAGCTAAATTCACTTTAAAAATTCTTTTTCTTTTTGCTACTCTGGGTGAATTCCACTGCCCTATCTTCTAGGCCACTGATCTGTTTTGTTTCACCTAGTCTGTGTTGAACTCCTCTAGTATATTTTTTCAGTTGTTATTATATTATTCATTGCTTGATTTTCTGTTTGTTTCTATGTATTAGGCAAAACAGCTACCTCTCCCAGTCTTGAAGAAGTGGCACTGTGTAGGTGATGAATCAATTTATTGTTCAACTTTGCACTAGCTGTTGGTTGTCTCTTGAACCTTTGTAGTTGTCTAAGCAGCCTGATTTATTCTTGATAAATCCCCATAGTTGAGGATTTGCCAAGACATATCAATGTTCCAAGGGGAGGGATCTTAGTTAGCACCTAGTTTCAGACTGATTAGAAGCCAAACCCTCAGGCAACAGCTTTTGAAGTATATAAATATATACAGTCCTGTGAAGCCACAATTGTAAACCCTGCTAACCTCCAGACCAGAAGATCTAATGGTAACCCCTGGGTGATAATTAAAAAAACTGGGGCTCCAGATGGGTATATAAACTTTTTTCTGGGGGGTACCAGTGACCTCTAGCAAAACCAGGGAAGAGTGCAAGGATGGTATCTTGCTGCTTTATGTTCCTGAGAGTTCCTCTGCAGTCTCTGGATGTGTGGCAAGCCTGAAGTCTGTCCCCAGGCTGAAGTTCCAGGACAAGTAAATAGCCTTTTTCACAGAAAGACTAGGGGTGTGTTTCAGTCTACTATCTGTACAGTGCCCTGGGGGTGGTAGTCTGTCATTTTTTACTGTTATAGTCCTGTGATGCCCAGAACACAATCCCTCATTGTGGGCCAGGTGATCAAGGGGCATCCCCCGTGTGGATTACATGTGCCCACTGGCTTTAGCAATGACCCTGGAGAGCATGGGGGGGGGGGCATGCCCACCGGCTTTAGCAAAGCAGTGGGAAAATGCCTTGGCTACACATGCCTACCTGTCAGTGTGGCGTGGGAAAGGGCCATGTCAGCACCTACCTGCCAGTTCCAGCAAGGTAGCAGGAGAATGCCATGGCCACTAGTATCCTTTGGTCTCAGCAAGGCAATGGGAGTGTGGTGCAACTGCATGTGCCCACTGGCTTCAGCAGGGCAGTGGTAGAATTACACGACTACTCACCCCTGCTGGTCTTAGCAAGGCAATGGGAGAGTGCCACATGTATCTTTGCCTGCTTGCCCTAGCAGGGTAGAGGAAGACTGCAAAAATAGCACTCACCAGTGCTTTTGTCTCCAGAGAGAGTCCAACTGTCCCCTGCCCCTCCAGCAGATGTTTTAAAATAAGGAACTGAATCTCCTTCACATATAATCTAGGTACTTTTCAATGTGCTGCTTTTGTTCTGGGTCCTGGGGTGAGTGAGACTATACGCAAGTCCTTTAAAGGGAGTATTTCAGTTCCATACAGCCCTTTGTGTCCCCTGGATGTAAGTCCCATTGGTTTCCCAAGCTGGACATACTTTTTAAAAAGATTTCATTTACTTATTTGAGGGAGAGAGAGAGAATGAACAAGCAGGGGGAGTGGCAGAGGGAGAGGGAGAAGCAGGCTCCCTGCTGAACAGGGAGCCTGACGTGGGGCTCAATCCCAGGACCCTGGGATCATGACCTGAGCTGAAGGCAGAAGCTTAACCGAGTCACCCAGGCACCCCAAGCTGGATATATTTTGGATTAGTCTCTCTGGTATAGGTCCCAAGGGTTGGGGTACCCCTCTCTCCTCCAGGAAAAACTCCAGACTTGTGAGATCCCTCCCAATTGTGGGTCACTGTGCTGGGGATAGGGTTTTTGGATGTGGTCCTTTTATCCTTTGTTGTGGAGCAGTTCAGATAGTTTTCATTTCTTTTTCTGAGGGAATGGTTCCATATGTAGCTTTAGATTTGTGTATCCATGACAGGAAATGGGTTCAGAGTCTTCCTATGCTGATATCTTGGACCACCCCCCAAAGAAGTTCATTATATAATGAGAAAGAGGTCTAACAAGAGGATATAACGTTTATAAATATCTATGCACCTGGGGTACCTGGGTGGCTCAGTTGGTTAAGCATCTAACTCTTCATTTTGGTTCAGGTCATGATCTCAGGGTGGTGAGATCAAGCCCTGTGAAGGGTTTTGTGCTCAGCATGAAGTCTGCTTGTCTCACCCACTCCCCCAACTTGTACTCTCTCAAACAAATAAAATCTTTAAAAAAATAAATATCTATGCACCCAACATAGTAGCACCTAAATATAAAGCAAATATTAACATAACTTAAAGGAGAAATTAAAAATACAATAGTAGGGGACTTTAATACTCCACTTGTATAGTGTGTAGATAATTCAGAAAGAAAATCAATATGGAAACATTGGACTTAAATGACACGTGAGACCAGATCAACATTCCATCCAACAGCAGAACACACATTCTTCTCAAGTACAAATGGAACATTCTTCATATGTTAGGTTACAAAACAAGTCTCAGAAAATTTTAAAAGACTGAAATCATAGCAAGCATCTTTTCTGATCACAATGTTATTAAACTAGAAATCAATTACAAGAAGAAAAGTGGAAAGTTCACAAATATGTGGAGATTAAACAAGATGTTACTGAGCAACCAATGGGTAAAAGAAAAATCAAAAGAGAAATTAAAAACATCTTTAGGAAAATGAAAATACAACACACTAAAAGTATTGGGATGTAACAAAAGCAGTTCTAAGAGTGAAATTCATGGTGATAAACACCTACATTAAGAAACAGGGGGGCAGCTGGGTGGCCCAGATGGTTAAGCATCTGCCTTTGGCTCAGGTCATGATCCCAGGGTCCTAAGATCGAGTCCCGCATCAGGCTCCCTGCTCAGCGGGGAGCTTGCTTCTCCTTCTGCCTCTGCTCCCCACCTTTCTGTCTCTCATGAATAAATAAATAAAATCTTAAAGAAAAGAAACAAGGAAGACCTCAAGTAAACAGCCTAACTTTACACCTCAAGAAACAAGAAAAAGAACAAACAAATCCCACAGTTAGCAGGAGGAAGGAAATAACAAAGATAAGAGTGGAAATAAATGAAATAGCAATGAAAAACAATAAAAAATGTCAACAAGACTAAGAGTTTTAAAAAAGACAAACAAAATAGACAAACCTATAGCTAGACTTACCCAGAAAAAAGAGGGCTTAAACAAACAAAATGGTAAAGGAAAGAAGACACATTACAACTGATAGCACAACAATACAAATGATCATGAGACTACTATGAACAATTACATACCAACAACTTGTACAACCTAGAAGAAATAGATAAAATTTCCTAGAAACATACAACCAACCAAGATAAATCATGAATAAATAGAAAATCTGAACAGATAAATTATTAGTAAGGAGACTGAATTAGTAATCAAAAACCACCCAACAAAGAAAAGTCTATGACCAGATGGCTTCACTGGTGAATTCTACCAAAGTTTAAAAAAGAATTAATACCAACCATTCTCAAACTCTTCCAAAAAGTTGAAGAGAACACTTCTAAACTGATTTCATGAAGCTAGCATTGCTCTAATACCAAAACTAGATCAAGGACACTACAAGAAAAAAAAATTATAGGTCAATATCACTGACGAATATGATGCAGAAATCCTTGAAAAATAGCAAGCCAAACTCAACAATATATTAAGCAGATCATACACCATGTTCAAGTGGGATTTACTCCAGGGATTCAAGAATGGTTCAACATCTGCAAATCATCAATGTGATACACCACACTAACAAAATAAAGGATAAAGATCATATGATCATCTCAATAGATGCAAAAAAAAGCATTTGATAAAATTTAACATCCACTCTTGATAACAACTCTCAATGAAGTGGGTATAGAGGAAACATACCTCAACATAATGAAGGCTAAATATGAAAACCCCACAGCTAACATTATAAACTTAGTGATGAAAAGCTGAAAGCTTTTCCTCTAAAGGAGAAAGACAATAATGCCCATCCTCATCACTTTTATTTCACATAGTAGTAGAAGGTCTAGCCAGGGCAATTAGGTAAGTAAAAGAAATAAAAGGCATCCCCCAATCAGAAAGGAAGAAGTAAAACTGCCTCTATTTGCAGATGACATGGCATTATATATAGAAAACACCAAAGACCACCAAAAAACTGTTAGAACTAATAAACAAATTTAGTGAAGTTGCAAGATACAAAATTGATATGCAAAAATCAGCTTCATTTCTATAACCTAAAAACAAACCATCACGAAGAAAAATTAAGAAAACAATCCCATTTACAATTGTATCAAAAAGAATAAAATATCTAGGAATAAATTTAACCAAGGAGCTGAAACCTATAAGACACTGATGAAAGAAATTGAAGATGACACAAATAAATGGAAAGATATTCTGATCTCATGAATTGGAGTAATTAATATTGTTAAATATCCATACTATTCAAAGCAATCTACAAATTAAATGCAATCCCTATCAAAATTCTACTGGCATTTTCCATAGATACAGAAAAAGCAATCCTAAAATTTGTAAGGAACCACAAAGACCCCAAATAGTCAAAGCAATCTTGAAAAGAACAAAACTGGAGGCATCACATTTCCTGATTTCCAACTATTTCACAAAGCTATCATAATCAAAACAGTATGATCCTGGCATAAAACAGAATTGAGAGCCCAGAAATAATATTCATATATGGTCAACTAGCATTTAACAAAAAAGCCAAGAATTCTCAATGGGGAAAGAATAGTTTATTCAATAAATAGTATTGGTAAAACAACAGCTGCATGCAAAACAATGGAACTAAACCCCTATCTTACACTGCACACAAATATCTATTCAAAATGGATTAAAGACTTGAATGTAAGATGGGGTAATTGGATGACAGGCACATGATGTGATAAGCACTGGGTGTTATATGAAACATTGAACTCTACATCTGAAACTAATAATGTACTATATGTTGGCTAATTGAATTTAAATGAAAAAACAAATCATATATCTGATAGAGAGTTAATATTTGAAATATATACAGAACTTGTACAACTCAATAGCAAAAAACACAATCTGATTAAAAAATGGGCAGAGGAAATGAATAGACATTTTCCCAAAGAAGACATACAAATATCCAACAAGTACATGAATAGGTACTTAGTAACACTAACCATCAGGGAAATACAAATTAAAACCACAATGAGATATCACCTCACACCTGCTAGAATAGATGTCATCAAAGAGATAAGAGATAACAAGTATTATGAGGATATGAAGAAAAGGGAATCCTTGTTCACTGTTGATGGGAATGTAAATTTGTGCAGCTATTATAAAAAGTAGTGTGAATGTTCCTCAAAAAATTAAAAAATAAAACTACTAGGGTGCCTGGGTGGCTCAGTCAGTTAAGCGACTGACTCTTGATTTTGGCTCAGGTCATGATCTCAGAGTCATGAGATTGAGCCCAGTGTCAAGCTCCATGTCAAGCAGGGAGCCTGCTTAAGTAAGATTCTCTTTCTCCCTCTCCCTCTCCCCCTCTCCTGCAGCCCCCCCACTTGTGCACACATGCATGCTCTTGCTCTCTCTCCCTCAAAATAAAATGGACTTATCCTTAAAAAAATAAAATAAAACTACCGTATGATCCAGAAATTCCACTTCTGACCATGTATCTGAAGGAAATGAGATCACTATCTCAGAGATACATGCACCTACATACTCACTGCCACATTATTTATGATAAGCCAAGACATAAAAACAGCCCATTTATCTATCAATAGATGAATGGCTAAAGAAAATGGAACATTATTCAGCCATAAAAAGGAAGAAAATCTTGCAGTTTGTGGCAACATGGATGGACCTTGAGGGCACTATGGTAAGTGAAAAAGTCAGACAGAGAAAGACAGTACTGCATGATTCCACTTACATGTGGAATCTAAAAAACAAACAAAAAACTGAACTCATTGAAACAGAACAGACTGGTGGTTGCCAGAGGTGGGGATGGGGGCATGTAAGAAATAGGTGATGGTCAAGAGGCACAAACTTCCAGTTATAAAATAAGTAAGTTCTGGGGATGTAATGTACAGCATGGTGACTATAGTTAACAATAGTGCATTGCAGAGAAGCAATAAAGATAGTGGAGGAGTAGGGGACCCTATTCCAACTGGTCCCCTGAATTGAGGTGGATATCTACCAGACAACTCTGAATACCCATGAAATCAGCCTGAGATGTACTCAGATATATCTGGACCTCTACAAACAGAATATCGCAGGTGGTTGGTTTCGAGGTATGAAGTGGGGAGCCATGATTCCGATGGCAGATATCAGAAGATAAACAGAAGGGGGAGGGAGCCGTGGGGATCCTGCACTGCTGGTGAGCAATAGCCTCCTGCAATGGGGACAGGGCACCAACTCAGACTGGTAGCAGCAGGGAAAGGTCTTTAGGGCAGCCCCCAGACTGAAACCTGGAGGGGTGGGGCCATGCATGCAAACTGGGGGCGGCTGGCAGTTTTAGAAGCACAAAGGACAGGGATGTGCCCCCATGCCCTGACCTGGAGGCGAGGACTGGGAGCCCTGCTGAGGGGTGCACAACCCAGGATGCTGCAGTTTATAGCAGCACAGACAGAAACAGAGAGACTGGCCCGGAGATCTCACTGAAGAACAGACTGCGATCTCTCTGCTCTGAGGCAGTGTTGGAAATGATCTTTTCTGCTCTGACTCTCGGAAGAGATGTGGAGAGCCACCAGGGAAAGCCGCCAGAGAACAAAAGTCCCCAAAAAACGGTTTTCACTGAGCCCACCCCCTCCCCACAGGGGGCAGGGCAACTCTGCCCAAACAGGGTTACCTGAGTAACAGCACAGCAGGCCCCTCCCCCAGAAGATAGGCTGGGAGAACAAGAGGCCGACAACCCTAAGGTCCCTATAAAACAGGTGCATCTTGCTTGGGTTATGGTCAATAATTTGGACTCTGTACATTCCCTCAATCACCCCTCAAGAGAACTGTGAGAAACAAAACGCCACAACAACCACTGGTGCATGTTCGCTCAGACTCCGAGATCTCTGAGAAAACTCGAGATTGCAGGGTTAAAAATAACCTGAAAGGATCAGAGTGAAATGCCCTTGGGACATGTATGGTCAGTTCTAAAGTACGCAGCAGAAGATGTTTTGTAGATAGGAAGCCAGCTGTAAACAGCACACTGTGCACTCCCTTCTTTGTTCCCTTGTCCTGTAAACAGCACACTGGGCACTCCCCTCTTTGTTCCTTTATTCTGTTTTAAAGATTCTTACGTGCTTGGCTAATCCTGGGTACGTGGAGGAATGTGCCTTTCTACGCCCCTGCTGTAGAAGGTATATAAGAGTATGGAAAATAAACCTCGGCACCTCGGGCTGTTTGCTGGGGGTCCCCTGTGCCTCGCTATACTGTCGTCTCTTTTTCTCAGTTCCTTCGCCGCCCCAGGTCCCTGACTCTCAGAGGTCGACACAGGATGACGAAGAGGAACCCCCAAAATAGAAGACTCAGACTGTGACTTCTGCCACAGATTTACAAACGGATATAGATGTAACCAAGATGTCGGAAATGGACTTCAGGGTAGCACTATGAAGACAATAGCTAGAATGGAGAAATCGATTAATGGCAACATAGAGTCTCTAAGGGCAGAAATGAAAGCTGAATTGGCAGAACTTAAAAATGCTATCAATGAGATCCAATCTGACCTAGATAATCTAACAGCGAGGCAGAAGAACGAATTACTGATCTAGAAGACTAATTGATAGAAAAGAAGAAAAAGAGGAGGCCATGGAAAACAACTCACAATCCATGAAAACACAATCAGAGAAATAAGTGACACCATGAAATGTTCCAGTGTCAGAATTATTGGGATCCCTGAGGGGGTGGAGAGAGAGAGAGGACTAGAAGATACATTTGAGCAAATCGTAGCTGAGAACTTCCCTAATCTGGGGAATGAAACAAACATTCATGTCCTAGAGACAGAGAGGACCCCTCCCAAGATCAAGGAAAACAGGCCAACGCCCCAGCATGTAATAGTAAAACTCACAAATCTTAAAACAAAGGAAACCATCTTAAGGGCAGTTAGGGGGAAGACATTCCTTATGTACAGAGGGAGGAACATCAGAATAGTGTCAGACCTATCCACAGAGACCTGGCAAGCCAGAAGGGCCTGGCAAGACATATTCAGGGTACTAAACAAGAAGAAAATGCAGCCGAGAATACTTTATCTGGTAAGGCTGTCATTTAGAATGGATGGACAGATGCAGAGCTTCCAAGACCAGCAGAAACTGAAAGAATATGTGACCACTAAGCCGGCCCTGCAAGAAATATTAAGGGGAGTTCTATAAAAGGAGAAAGACCCCAAGAGTGATATACAACAGCAATTTACAGGGACAATCTATAAAAACAAGGTCTTCACAGGCAACATGATGACAATTAATTCATATCTTTCAATAATCACGCTCAACCTGAATGGCCTAAATGCTCCCATAAAATGGCACAGGGTTGCAGACTGGATAAAAAGACAGGACCCATCAATATGCTGTCTACAAGAGACTCATTTTGAACCTAAAGATACACCCAGACTGAAAGTGAAGGGATGGAGATCCATCTTCCATGTCAGCAGACCTCAAAAGAAAGCTGGGGTAGCAATTCTTATATCAGACAAATTAGATTTTAAACTAAAGACTGTAGTTAGAGACACAGAAGGTTATGATATCATTCTTAAAGGGTCTATCCAACAAGAAGATCTAACAATTGTAAATATCTATGCCCCCAACATGGGAGCAGCCATCTACATAAGCCAACCATTAACCAAAATAAAGAGTCATATTAATAATAATACATTAAATGTAGGAGACCTCAAAATACTCCACTCTCAGCGATAGACAGATCATCTAAGCAGAAAATCAACAAAGAAACAAGAGCTTTGAATGATACACTGGACCAGATGGACCTCATAAATATATACAGAACATTCCACCCTAAAACAACAGAGTAACTCATTCTTCTGGTGCACACACGGAACTTTCTCCAGAATAGACCACATACTGGGTCACAAATCAGGTCTCAACTGATACCAAAAGATTGAGATTATTCCCGGCATATTCTCAGACCATAATACTTTAAAACTGGAACTCAATCACAAGAAAAAATTTGGCAGAAATTCAAACACTTGGAAGCTAAAGACCACTCTGCTCAAGAATGTTTGGGTCAACCAGGAAATCAAAGAGGAACTTAAACAATTCATGGAAACCAATGAGAACGAAAACACATCAGTCCAAAACCTATGGGATACTGCAAAGGTGGTCTTAAGGGGGAAATCCATAGCCATCCAAGCCTCACTCAAAAAAATAGAAAAATACTGAATTCACCAACTAACTTGACACCTAAAAGAACTAGAGAAAAAGCAAAAAACCATGCCTAAGCCATGCATTAGAAGAGAAATAATTAAGATTAGAACAGAGATCAACGAATTAGAAACTAGAAACACAGTAGATCAGATAACCGAAACTAGAAGCTGGTTCTTTGAAAGAATTAATAAAATCGATAAACCACTGGCCAGAATTATCCAAAAGAAAAGGGAAAGGACCCATTAAAAACATATTAAATAAATTTATAAATTAAATAAAAATATATAAAAACCATTTGACAAAATACAGCAGCATCCTTTCCTGATTAAAACTCTTCAGAGTATAGGGATAGGGGAGAGCTCACGACTAACACCAAGGAAATAGAAACAATTATTAGAAATTATTATCAACAACTATGTGCCAATAAATTAAGCAACCTGGAAGAAATGGATGCCTCCCTGGAAACCTAGAAACTGCCAAGACTGAAACAGGAAGAAACTGACAATCTGAATAGGCCAATAACCAGTAACGAGATTGAAGAAGTGATCAAAAACCTCCCATAAAACAAGAGTCCAGGGCCTGATGGATTCCCTGGGGAATTCTACCAAACATTCAAAAAAGAAATAATACCTAGTCTCCTGAAGCTGTTTCAAAAAACAGAAACAGAAGGAAAGCTTCCAGACTCATTCTATGAGACCAACTTTACCTTAATCCCCAAACCAGGCAAAGACCCCATCAAAAAGGAGAATTTCAGACCGATATCCCTGATGAATATGGATTCCAAAATTCTCAACAAATCCTAGCTAATAGGATCCAACAATACATTAAAAGGATCATCCACCATGACCAAGTGGGATGTATCTCAATGCAAGGGTGGTTCAACATTTGCAAATCAATCAATGGTACAGAACACATTAATAAGAGGTGGGAGAAGAACCATATGGTCCTCTCAATTGATGCAGAAAAAGCATTTGACAATATACAGCAGCATCCTTTCCTGATTAAAACTCTTCAGAGTATAGGGATAGAGGGAACATTCCTCAAGTTCATAAAATCCATCTATGAAAAACCCACAGCGAATATCATCCTCAATGGGGAAAAGAAGAGAGCCCTTCCCTCAAGATCAGGAACACATCAAGCATGCCCACTCTCACCACTATTGTTCAACATAGTACTAGATGTCCTAGCAACAGCAATCAGACAACAAAAAGAAACAAAAGGTATTTAAATTGGCAAAGAATAAGTCAAACTCACTCTCTTCGCAAATGACATACTTTATGTGAAAAATCCAAAAGACTCCACCCCCAAATTACTAGAAACAGCAATTCAGTAATGTGGCAGGATACAAAATCAATGCACAGAAATCAGTTGCTTTCTTATACATTAACAATGCAACTGTAGAAAGAGAAATTAGAGAAACGATTCCATTTACAATAGCACCAAAACCCATAAGATATCTCGGAATAAACCTAACCAAAGAGGTAAAGGATCTATACTCTAGGAACTACAGAACACTCATGAAAGAAATTGAAGAAGACACAAAAAGATGGACAAATATTCCATGCTCATGGATTCGAAGAATAAACATTGTTAAAATGTCTATGCCCCAGGGGGAGAGGAAAGATGGTGGAGGAGTAGGGGACCCTATTTCAACTGGTCCCTGGAATTGAGCTGGATATCTTCCAGACTACTCTGAGCACCCACAAAACCAGCCTGAGATGTAAGAAGATCTGGATCTCTACAAACAGAATATTGCAGGCGGTTGGTTTTGAGGTATGAAGCAGGGAGCCGTGATTCCACAGGAAGATATCAGAGGATAAATGGCAGCGGGAGGGTGCCTGGCCGTGGGGATCCTACACCGCCGGTGAGCGACAGCCTTGCGCGCTGGGGATTGGCACAGACTCGCAGACTGGTAGCGGCGGGGAAAGGACTTTAGAGCAGCCCCCAGGGCGGAAACCCGGAGCGGCAGGGTCGCACAGGCGAACTGGGAGTGGCTGGCGGTTTTAGAAGCACAAAGGGCAGAGACATACTCCAACCAAGAGGCAGGACTGGGAGTGCTGCAGAGGGGTGCACAACCCAGGCCGCTGGAGTTTATAGCAGGACGGACAGAAACGGAGACAGTGTGGCCTGGAGAGCTCACTGAAGAACAGATTGCGGTCTCTCTGCTCTGAGGCAGAGGGTTGGAAACAGTCTCTTCTGCTCTGACTCGCGGAAGAGACGTGGAAAGCCACCAGGGAAGGCCAACAGAGAACAAAAGCCCCCAAAACTGATTCCCACTGAGCCCATCCCCCCCACAGGGGGCAGGGCAACACCGCCCAAACAGGGTTGCCTGAGTAACAGCGCGGCAGGCCCCTCCTGCAGAAGACAGTCTGGGAAAACAAGAGGCCAGCAACCCTAAGGTCCCCAAAAAACAGGTGTATCTTGCTTGGGTTCTGGTCAATAATTTGGACTCTATACATTCCCTCAAACACCCATCAACAGAATGACTAGGAGGAGGAGCCTCCAAAATAGAAAAGACTCAGAGATTATGACTTATGCTGCAGATGTACAAATGGATGCAGATATAACCAAGATGTTGGAGATGGAATTCAGGCTAGCAATTGTGAAGACAACGGCTAGAATGGAGAAATCAATTAATGGCAACATAGAGTCTCTAAGGGCAGAAATGAAAGCTGAATTGACAGAACTTAAAAATGCTATCAATGAGATCCAATCCAATATAGATAATCTAACAGCTAGGGTAACTGAGGCAGAAGAACGAAAAGCGACTTATTCTTTGCCAATTTAAAGACAATATAATAGATAAAAAGGGAAAAGAGGAGGCCAGGGAAAA
>NC_058419.1:417931-424074 GCF_002201575.2 Neomonachus schauinslandi | reverse complement strand
AATTCACCAAGTAAGTCTACACCTTAAAGAACTAGAGAAAAAGCAACAAATGATGCCTAAGCCACGCATTAGAAGAGAAATAATTAAGATTAGAGCAGAGATCAATGAATTAGAAACCAGAAACACAGTACATCAGATGAATGAAACTAGAAGCTGGTTCTTTGAAAGAATTAATAAGATCGATAAACCACTGGCCAGACTTATCCAAAAGAAAAGAGAAAGGACCCAAATTAATAAAATTATGAATGAAAGGGGAGAGATCACGACTAACACCAAGGAAATAGAAACAATTATTAGAAATTATTATCAACAACTATATGTCAATAAACCTTGCAATCTGGATGAAATGGAGGCCTTCCTGGAAACCTATAAGCTGCCAAGACTGAAACAGGAAGAAACTGACAATCTGAATAGGCCAATAACCAGTAACGAGATTGAAGCAGTGATCAAAAACCTCCCAAAAAACAAGAGTCCAGGGCCTGATGGATTCCCTGGGGAATTCTACCAAACATTCAAAGAAGAAATAACACCTAGTCTACTGAAGCTGTTTCAAAAAAATAGAAACAGAAGGAAAACTTCCAAACTCATTCTATGAGGCCAGCATTACCTTAATCCCCAAACCAGGCAAAGACCCCATCAAAAAGGAGAATTTCAGACCGATATCCCTGATGAATATGGATTCCAAAATCCTCAACAAAATCCTAGCTAATAGGATCCAACAATACATTAAAAGGATCATCCACCATGACCAAGTGGGATTTATCCCCAGGATGCAAGGGTGGTTCAACATTCGCAAATCAATCAATCGTATAGAACACATTAATAAGAGGAGGGAGAAGAACCATATGGTCCTCTCAATTGATGCAGAAAAAGCATTTGACAATATACAGCAGCATCCTTTCCTGATTAAAACTCTTCAGAGTATAGGGATAGAGGGAACATTCCTCAAGTTCATAAAATCCATCTACGAAAAACCCACAGCGAATATCATCCTCAATGGGGAAAAGAAGAGAGCCTTTCCCTTAAGATCAGGAACACGTCAAGGATGCCCACTCTCACCACTATTGTTCAACATAGTACTAGATGTCCTAGCAACAGCAATCAGACAAAAGAAAAAAATAAAGGTATTCAAATTGGCAAAGAAGAAGTCAAACTCTCTATTTTCGCAGATGACATGATACTTTATGTGGAAAACCCAAAAGACTCCACCCCCCAAATTACTAGAACTCATACAGCAATTCAGTAATGTGGCAGGATACAAAATCAATGCACAGAAATCAGTTGCTTTCTTATACACTAACAACGCAACTGTAGAAAGAGAAATTAGAGAAACAATTCCATTTACAATAGCACCAAAAACCATAAGATAACTCAGAATAAACCTAACCAAAGAGGTAAATGACCTATACTCTAGGAACTACAGAACACTCATGAAAGAAATTGAAGAAGACACAAAAAGATGGAAAAACATTCCATGCTCATGGATCAGAAAAATAAACATTGTTAAAATGTCTATGCTACCCAGAGCAATCTATACCTTCAATGCCATCCCGATCAAAATTCCAATGACATTTTTCAAAGTGCTGGAACAAACAATCCTAAAATTTGTATGGAATCAGAAAAGACCCCGAATCACCAAGGAAATGTTGAAAAAGAAAAACAAAGCTGGGGGCTTCATGTTGCCCGATTTCAAGCTATATTACAAAGCTGTGATCACCAAGACAGCATGGTACTGGCACAAAAAAGGACATACAGACCAATGGAACAGAATAGAGAACCCAGATATGGACCCTCAACTCTATGGTCAAATGATCTTTGACAAAGCAGGAAAAAATATGCAATGGAAAAAAGACAGTCTCTTCAATAAATGGTGCTGGGAAAATTGGACAGCCACATGCAGAAGAATGAAACTCGACCATTCTCTAACACCCTACATAAAGATAAACTCAAAGTGGATGAAAGACCTCAATGTGAGACAGGAATCCATCAAAGTCCTAGAGGGGAACACAGGCAGTAACCTCTTTGACATCGCCCACAGCAACTTCTTTCAAGATACATCTCCAAAAGCTAGTGAAACAAAAGCAAAAATGAACTTTTGGGACTTCATCAAGATAAAAAGCTTCTGCACAGCAAAGGAAACAGTCAACAAAACAAAGAGGCAACCCACAGAATGGGAGAAGATATTTGCAAATGACACTATAGACAAGGCTGATTTCCAAGACGTATAAAGAACTTTTCAAAGTCAACCCCAAAAAACAAATAATCAAGTCAAAAAATGGGCAGAAGACAATGAACAGAAACAATGAATCATGGAACACTACATCAAAAACTAATGATGTAATGTATGATGATTAACGTAACATAATAAAATTAAAAAAAAGAATAAAATGATTTCTGGACTTTTGCACACAGTGACATGATTATATTATTGTGCAATTTAAAATTTTTTTCTTCATTGATATGATGCAAGAAAGACCTGGAAGTACAGGAAAGCAAATAAAACAGATGCTTTTTTTTGATAAAAGAAGTTAGGAAGGCTTAATGAAGCTATTCCTATTATGACTTGACAAATATTTTCCAAGTAAAGAGAGTTCAGTGATTAAATGGAAAATGCATTTGATGTATTTCAGTACTGTGGTATAAGTGAAAGATGATGGGCATTTTAGTCAGATAGATCACCATTACAATCCCAGTTCAAATGTGTGACTTGAAGGTATTTGATCTCTTTGAACCTGTTTCCTCATCTGAAAACTGAGAATAATAATAACAACCTTATATGGTTATCAGGATAATGTAAAGCCTTATATATTATGCATTATCACTGTGCCTGACACACAGGTCTATAATGTTAGCTAAAATAAACACTATTTAGCTCTCTCAAGCTATAAAAACAAGCCCTAGAAACCATAAAAGTCTTCACAGTGAGTTAGCTATACTCAGACTTGGAGGAAAGGATTAGACTAAGCTTTGAATAATAATGGTTGAAGGACAGGGAAATAGTTCTATCTAAATATTTGCATTTTAATATCCTTTGCTCTAAAGTTTAATAAATTTTAAAATTTGAATAGTCATTGCATCTGTTACAATATCCCATTTATAGAAAAAGCTTCTTTATATATAAAGCATGCTATATTTTTATTTTATTAAACAATACTGAGACTATGTTCTGCTTCTGGTAATGGTTAAGTAAACTCCTATTGGATCAGCCCCGTCCTTTCATAGGTGACAATTAAAAACTCTGGATTAAATACAAAAAATATCTACCTGAAGGTACTGTAGAGGTAGACTCTGGAGTTGAACTAACACTTGGAAGAAAGGAACAGCACTGGGTAAGTTTCCCATTTTTATGACATCTAGCCTGAGGGAATGCCACAACCCGCACCATATTGGGCAGCTGAAACCCCCAAAAGACTCTCAGTTTTTCTGGCCTGAAGAACCAGAGGACAGGTATGGTGCAACCACTGCCACCAAAAAGTGAAGAGAAAATCCTGTAAAGGAATCAGAGAAGGAGAGCACCAAACTCTATGTATAAACTCTGCTCAAATACCTGAATGGATGACCCCCTAAATTGCACATGGTAAAGAAAAACTCCCAGTATTACATTTAGGGATAAAATAACTGAACAGAAATTTGAGCTATGAAAAAACAGAGTTTGAATTTTGAGTACAAATTAATAGCTTATTTTTAAAAAAACACAAAAGCCAACATTCTTTGGAGAAATATAACAGAATCTAGAGTCTCAATGACATAATATTCACATTCTCCAAATAATCCAAAATTGTTCAATGTAACAAGAACTAGAAAAATGTGACCTCTTATGAAGGGAAAAGATGCCAAATGTCAATCCTGAGATGTCTCATATGTTGGAATTATCAGACAAGGATTTTAAAACAGGTATTTTTACTACATTAATGAGGTAAAAAAAATATGCTTGTAATGAAGGGATAGAAACTCTTAACAATGAAATAAAAAGTATAAAAAAGCCAATTGTAAATTTTAGAACTGAAAAACATCTGAATTAAAACATTTACTAGATGGGCTTAACAATAATAGAATAATGTTGACAGATAAGGGTATGTTAATTTGGAAACAATAATTTCATCTGATCTATCTGAAGAAAAGATAGAAAAAAACTGAAAAGAAACTGAACAGAACATCAGGGACCTGTGGGACAATATTAAAAGGTCTGACATGTATATAACTAGAGTTCTGGAAAGAGAAGAGAAAAAATGGGGCAGAAAAAAATTTTGAAGAGATAAAGACCAAAATTTGGTGAAAGACATAAACTTACAGATTCAAAAAATTCAGAGAGAATTCCCATTAGGATGAATACAAAAAGAACCATACCTAGGAACATTATAGTCAAATATTTGCAAACCAAACATAAAGAGAAAATGTTGAAAGCTGCCAGAAGAAAAGGTACATGGTGCATAAACTAAAATATAATTCAATAAAATATATTAAAACAATCCATAAGAAGGTATGAAAGGAGGAACAGAGAAAATAAATAGATCAGGGAAAGAGAAAAAAAAGATTACAAATAAAAATATACTTACATGAAATGTTAATGGAGTAGGCACAAGGATAGACATTATGTCAATGTTATAGTATTGAGAATCAGAAATAAACCCATATATCTATGTACTATTGATTTTCAGTAAGAGTGCCAAGACCATTCAACAAAGGAATGAATAATCTCTTCAACAATACGGCCAGGACAAATGAACAGCCACATACAAAAAAATGAGGCTGGGCCTTACCTTACACCATAAACAAAGAAAAATTAACTAAACATTTGGAGAAGTAAATGTAAGAGCTAAAAGTATAAAACTCTTAGGATAGATCATAGGAGTAAATCTTCATGATCTTGGATTAGGCAAAGCCTTCATAGATATAAAAAAAAAGAGCATAAGCAACAACAAAAAAAGATAATTTGGGCTTCATCAAAATTTAAAACTTTTAGCATATCAAAGAACACACTCAAGAAAGTAAAAAAACAAGCCACAGACTGGGAGAAAAATAGTTGCAAATAATGTATCCAATAAGGAACTTGTATTCAGAATATTTAAAGAACTCAAAACTAACCAACAAGAAGACAAATGATACAATTTAAAAATAGGCAAAAGATTTGACAAATAGTCAAGAGCATATGAAATAATGCTCAACATCATTAGTCATCAGGGAACTGCAAATCAAAACCACAATGAGATACTACTTTACATGCACTAGGATGGCTATAATCAAAAAGACAGATAATGACAAGTGTTGGTGAGGATGCAAGAAACTGAAGTCCTCATACATTACTGGCAGGAATGTAAACTGGTGCATCCAGTGTAGAAAAAGTCTGGCAGTTCCTCAAAGGTATAAACATAGACTTAATATATGAACTAGCAATTACATTCCTAGAAGTCTACCCAAGAGAAATGAAAACATGTCTTTATAAAGATGTACACAAATCTTCATAGCAGCATTATTAGGAATATCTCAAACCAGAAATAATCCAAATATTAATTATTGTTGAATGTATAAACAAAATGTGATATATTTATAATGAAATACTACTCAGCAACTAAACTGATACGTATTACAACATGGATGAACTTTGAAAACATTCTGCTAAGTGAAAGAAAGCTGGCATGAAAGACCATATATTGTATTATTCTATTTGTTTAAAATGTCTAAAATCTAAATTAAAATAAATTAGTAACTGTCAAAGGCTTTGTATGCGGTGGGGTTCAGGTATGGGGAGTGACTGTTTAATGGGCATGAGGAAACTTTTGGGGTGATAGAAATGTCCAAAAACTGAATTGTATGATGGTTCCATGACTTTGTAGGTATACTAATAATTATTGAATTGTCCACTTAAAACATTATTTTATGGTGTAGAAATAAAAACTTTAAAAATGTTTTAAAGCTTTAAAAAATGCTAATGCACTAAATATCCCAATTCAAAGAGATTGTCAGACAGGATAAAAAAGCAAGACTAGGGCGCCTGGGTGGCTCAGATGGTTGGGCGTCTGCCTTCGGCTCAGGTCATGATCCCAGGGTCCTGGGATCGAGTCCCACATCGGGCTCCCTGCTCCTTGGGAGCCTGCTTCTCTCTCTCTGTCTCTCATGAATAAATAAATAAAATCTTTAAAAAA
>NC_058419.1:269786-417831 GCF_002201575.2 Neomonachus schauinslandi | reverse complement strand
AAAAAAAAAAAAAAAAAAAAAAAAAAAAGCAAGACTAAAGTATATGATATTTACAAAACCACACTTTCAATATAAAAATACAGATAAGTTAGAAAAAAGAATGGAACATTAAATAGAATGCAAAAAGTAAGCCTAAGAAGGGTAGAATGGCTACATTAATTTCAGTTAAAATAGACTACAAAACAAAGTTAAAAAGGGACATTTCATGATGACAAAACGTCATTTCATCAGGCATAAAAATCATAAATGAGTATGTGCTTGATAACAGGTATTCAAACTACATGAAGCAAGAACTGATGGAATTAAAGGGAAAAATAGAAAAAAAATCACAGTGTATATTTTAATGTTGTTCTCTCAGCACTTGACAACAATTAGACAAAAAAATTAGAAAGGACACAGAATATCAAATAATACTATCAAACACCTTGACCTAATTGATATTTATAAAATAGTATACCAAGAAATGCAGAACATATGCACATGCTCTTCAAGTGCACACAGTATATTCACCAAGATAGACCATTTGCTGGGCCAAAAACTAAGTCACAATAAAATTTTAAAAGTTCAAGTCTATAGAATGTTTTCTGATGACGATAGAATTGAATGAGAATTAATAATAAGATACCTACAAAAACCTCAGATACTTGGAAATTAAAGGACATAATTCTAGTTAATACATGGTTAAAGAAAGAAAACATGGGAAATTAGAAAATATGTTGTACTTCATGATCACAAGAACAAAACATATCAATACTTGTGGGATGCAGCAAAAAAGGCTTAGAGGCAAAACTATAGCTTTAAATAATTATATTAGAAAAGACTAAATGTAAAATTGCTGGTTGCCAGAGGGGAAGGTGGTGAGGATATGGGCAAAATGGGTAAAGGAGAAGAGGGAGATACAGGCTTCCAGATATGGAATGAATAAATCATGGGAATAAAGGCACAGCACAGGGAAGATGGTCAATGATATTGTAATAGCACTGTATGGTGATAGATGGTAGCTACACTTGTGAGCACAGCATATCATATAGACTTGTCAAATCACTATGTTGTACACCTGAAACTAATGTAACACTGTTTGTCAACTATACTCAAATAAAAATTAAAGGGGAAAAATAATTTAAAAAGACTAAATGTATAAAATCAATTACCTTAGGTTCTGCCTTAGGCAACTAGAAAAATGAGAATTAAACCAAAAGTATATAAAAATAAGAGAAAAATGAAGATAAGAACATAAATCAATAAGGTTGAAAACAATGGAGAAAATTAACAAATCAATAAGATGGCTCATTGAAATGACCAACAAAATTGTTAAACTCTTGGACTCAACAAGAAAAAAAGAGAGCAATTATTACTAATACCAAGCATGTGATATGACTGGAGCCTACAGACTTTATGAAAACAATAAGAGAATGTGAGGAATGACTTTATGACTACAAATTTGACAACTTAGGTAAAATGTACAAATTTCTTGAAAGAAACACTAAAGAGGAAACAGAATCTTAACTAGCTCTATATCTACGGCAAACATTGAATATTCAAAACCGTCCCATAAAATAAACTCCATCCCCAGACAAATTACTAGGTTCCCTAGTAAATTCTAGCAAACATTTAAGATGGAAATAACACTAATGTTATACAGATTCTTTGCTAAACCAGAGTTTTACAAAGACAGTATAATACCAAAATATTTAAGAAGTTACCAAAAAAGAAAATTGCAGACCAATGTCTCTCTTGAACCTAGATGAAATATTTTTCAACCTGATACTTATTAAGCTGAAACCAGCTCTGTATGTGTCAGTTACCTATTTATTGCTTCTTAGTTCCAAAAGCATCTTTCCTTACATAGTATATGTATAAGAATCCTTTAAGCATTTCTCCTTTAGAGTGAGCACAATATTTAAACTTTCTCAGTAGAGGGTGCTGGAGGGACAGGAGAAACAGGTTCTCTTGTTGGTAGTTCTGGACCGGGCCAGGGCTCTACTGTGTGGGTGTGAGGATATCAGGTAGTGCCAGCCCCTTGGCACCCAGGATTTGGTATCTATGCAGCCTTGCAGCCTCAGCCTGGTGATAACCCTTCCACAACCCTCACAACATGGAGCTCCCAAATGACCTGCAGGTAGCCACATGTGTTCCATAGGGACACACACTGAACAGTCATTCTGCAAGCTCCCATCCCTCACTTTCATCTTGTATAATCTATATGCTCTTAATCCTGCTTTCACTGGCACCCAGACTTCTTTTGCATATTCACACCGACTTGCTGATTGCCTGTTCCCCTGGTTGCACTCTGAGAGGTGGTCTATTGTTTGCTCAGCAATTCTAGTCCAGCTCCCACCTAGCCAAACCAGCAAACTTCTCTGATATCAGGTGGCTGAACCATGCTTTCTTTGAGGTCTGAACCTCTTCTAGGTTTATTAATCCTTAGATACTCTGCCTCAGACCTAGGGTACTATACTGAATTTCCTTATATCTTATAATTACTCTTCTATTATAGCCCCATAATTCCTTATATTAAGCTACTGTGTGGAGGTCAGCTGGGAAGATGTTGGAGTAGGAAGACCCTAAACTTGTCTCCTCCTATGGATACAACTAGATAACAATCACATCAGTGTAAATAACCCAGAAAATGGATATGAAGACTGGCATAACAAACTCCATAATTAAAGAAGAGGAGGCCACACTGAAGAGGGTAGGAAGGGTGGAGATGCGGTGGGGAGCAAAACGGGCCACAGCCATCTGTGGTGGGGAGGGAGCCACTGGCTTGGAGAAGGGCAAAAAACAGACTTTCACACTGGAAAGCCCACACAGGGAAGATGAATCTCCATAACATTTGGCTTTGGAAATGAGAAGGGCTGAATTTCATGAGTTCATACAACCAGCAGGACTTCAAGTGTGGAATTTAAAAAACTGGAAGCTTGGCTCTGGGAAAGCCCACAGGGTGTTAGGAAGTTGAGTTCCTGCCCTTACAGAGATAGCAGAACAAATGGCCCTCAGAGATATAGCATGGAAGCAGCACGTGAAAAACACCAGGGGCAGATGGAAGGAAGAGTGATTTGCTCACCTGAGAGCATGGCCCAGAGAGGCAGGGATGACAGGGAGACCCCTCCAGGAATAAAGGAGCTGGCAGGCACCACCTCCCTCCCCCAAACCCCAGCATAAACACAAGGCTATTTGTGGAAACCAGCACCCCCTCACACTTCTGCGGATCGGCCCTATCCAGTCACACTTCTCTGTCCCAGTGTGGTGGGCCCCTCCCCCCAGAAAACAGCACAAAACACACCAACACCTCACCTCCTGACCTGCACAACTTGCAGGACCTCAGTTCCAGAAGTGGCAGAAGGTCTGATTTTGCAAGCAGACCAGCATACACCTTGTTAAAATGTGCCCCACCCCTGCTGGGAACCAAACACTACCCACAACAGGCAAAGAGAGCCTCTTTAGACAACTGGACTGAAGGAAAAAGAGACCAGGACTAAAAAGCAGAGCATACACAACACACATAGGAGACAGTCCCTGAAACTCCAGGCCCTGGGGAACAGGGGACACTGAACTCCAGGGCACTACAGGACCTCTTCTTCATAAGGCCGTTACCACCAAGAGCAAGGGACATAGCTGATGTTCCTAATACAGAGAAATAGGAACAGAGAGTTAGACAAAATGAGGACACAGAAATACGTCTCAAATGAGAGAACAGGACCAAACCACAGCAAGAGATATAAGCAAAAATGGTTATAAGTAATACACTTGATAGAGAATTTAAAGCAATGATCATAGAGATACTCACTGGACTTGAGAAAAGAGAGGAGGACAACAGTGAGAGCCTTAACAAAGAGATAAAAAAAAACCAATCAGAGATGAAGAACACAATACATGAAACTAAAAATACACTTGATGGAATAAATAGCAGGCTAGAGGAAGCAAAGGAGTGAATTGGCGACCTGGAAGACAGAGTAATGGAAAATAATCAGGTTGAGAGGAAAAAAATTATGCAAAATGAGAATAGTCTTAGGAAACTCAGCCACTCCATCAAGCATAATAACATTCACATTCTAGGGATCCCAAGAGACTAACAGAGAGAAAAGGGGACAAAAACTTATTTGCAGAAATAATAGCTGAAAACTTCCTTAATCTGGGGAAGGAAACAGATATCCAGATGCAGGAGGCACAGAGATTCCCCCCCGCCAAAATCAACTCAAGAAAGTCCACACCAAGACACATAGTAATTAAAATGGCAAAAAGCAGCGACAGGGAAAAGATTTAAAAGCAGCAAGAGAAAAGAATACAGTTACATACAAAAGAAACTCCCATAAGACTATCAGCAGATTTTTCAGGACAAACTTTGCAGGCCAGAAGGGGGTGGCATGATATATTCAGAGGTCTAAAAGGAAAAAATCTTCAGCCAAGAATGCTCTACCCGGCAAGGCTATTGTTCAGAATAGAAGGAGAGATAAAGAGTTTCCCAGACAAACAAAAACTAAAGGGGTTCATGACCACTAAACCAGCCCTATAAGAAATATTAAAGGGGACTCTGAGTGGAAAGGAAAGACCAAAAGTGAGAGTATAAAAAGTAAAAAACAGAAAAGCAGTAAAAATAAGTATTTCTCTAAAAATCAGTCAAGGGAGTCATAAAATAAAAGAATGTAAAATATGACACCATATACCTAAAACATGGGGGAGGAGAGGAGAAAAGAATTGGTTCAAACATAAACGAACATCAACTAAATATAGACTTCCATATGCAGAAGATGTTATATACAAACCTAATGGTAACCACAAATCAAAAACCAGTCACAAATATGCAAAGAATAAGGAGAAAGGAATCCAAGTATATCACCAAAGAAAGCCAGCAAAACTGAAAGAGAGCAAGAGAAAAAATGATCAGAGAAAAACTACAAAAACAACCAACCAAAAAACAAGTAAGAAAATGGCAGTAATACATATTTATCAGTAATTACTTTGAATATAAATGAACTGAACAACCCAATCAAAAGACACAGAGTATCAGAATGGATAAAAAATCAAGACCCATCTATATGCTGCCTACAAGAGACTTATTTTAGACCTAGAGACTACTGCAGATTGAAAGTGAGGGGATGGAGAATATCTATCATGCAAATGGGTGTCAAAAGGAAGCTGCGGTATCAATACTTACATTGGACAAAATGGACTTTAAAACAAAGAGTGTAACAAGAGACAAAGAGGGACACATACAATAGTAAAGGGGACAATCCAACAAGAAGATATAACAATTAAAAATATTTATGCACCCAACATGGGAGTACCCAAATACATAAAACAGTTTATAACAAACATAAAGGAACTTACTGATAGTAATAGAATAATAGTAGGAGTCTTAAATACCCCACTTACATCAATGGACAGATCATCCAAACAGAAAATTAACAATGTAACAATGGCTTTGAATGACACACTGGACCAGATGGATTTAACATATATACATTCAGAACGTTTCATCCCAAAACAACAGAATACACATTCTTTTCAATGCACAGGGAACATTCTCCAGAATAGATCACATATTAGGCCACAAAACAAGTCTCTAACAAATTCAAAAATATCAAAGTCATACCATGCACCTTTTTTTTACCACAATGCTATGAAACTAGAAGTCAATCACAAGAAAAACTCTGGAAAGACCAAAAATACATGTAGGTTAAATAACATGCTACTACACAGTCAATGGGTCAACCACGAAATCAAAGAAGAAATAAAAAATTATATGGAGACAAATAAAAATGAAAACACAACAGTCCAAAACATTTGGGATACAGCAAAACCTGTTCTCAGAGGGAAGTTTATAGCAATACAGGCCTACCCCAAGAAGCAGGAAAAATCTCAAACAACCTACCCTTACACCTAAAGGACTTAGAAAAAGAACAACAAATGAAGCCTAAAGCCAGCTGAAGGAAGGAAACAATAAAGATTAGAGAAGAAATAAATGAGATAGGAACTAAAACAACAATAGAAGAGATCAATGAAACCAGGAGCTGGTTCTTTGAAAAATTAATAAAATTGATAAACCTCTAGCCAGACTTATCAAAAAGAAAAGAGAAAGAACCCAAATAAATAAAATCACAAATAGAGAGGAGAAATCATAACCAACACCACAGAAATACAAACAATTATAAGAGACTATGATGGAAAACTATATACCAACAAATTGGACAACCTGGAAGAAATGGATGAATTCCTAGACACATATAAACTACCAAAACTGAAAAAAGAAGAAATAGAAAATTTGAACAGACATAACCAGCAAAGAAATTGAGTCAGTAATCAAAAACTCCTAGCAAACAAAAGTGCAGGGCCAGATGGCTTCCTAGGGGAGTTCTACCAAACATTTAGAAAAGAGTTAATACCTGTTCGCAAACTTTTCAAAAAAACAGAAATGGAAGGAAAACTTGCAAATTCATTCTATGAAGTATCACCCTGATACCAAAACCAGATAAAGACACCACAAAAAAGGGGAACTATTGGCCAATATCTCTGATGAACATAGATGCAAAAATCCTCAACTAAGTACTAGCAAACCAAATCCAACAGTACATTAAAAAAAATCATTCACTACACACAAGTGGGATTTATTCCCAGGATGCAATATTGGTTCAATATTTGCAAATTAATCAGTGTGATACATCACAGCAATAAGAGAAAGGATAAGAACCATATGATTATTTCAATAGATGCAGAAAGAGCATTTGACAAAGTACAATATCCATCCATGATAAAAACCCTCAACAAAATAGGTCTAGAAGGAACATACCTCAACATAATAAAGGTCATATTTGAAAAACCCACAGCTAACTACAAAATGGTGAAAAACTGAGAGCTTTTCTCCTGAGGTCAGGAATAGGACAAGGATGTCCACTCTCACCACTTTTATATAACATAGTACTGGAAGTCCTAGCCACAGCAATCAGACAACAACAACAACAACAAAAATAAAAGGCATCCAAATCAGAAAGGAAGAAGTCAAAGTTTCACTCTTTGCAGATGACAGTATACTCTATTATAGAAAACCCTAACGACTCCACCAAAAAACTACTTAGAAATGAAAGAGGAATTCAGTAAAGTTGCAGGATACAAAATCAATGTATAAGTATCTGTTGCATTCCTATACACTATTAATGAAGCAGCAGAAAGTGAAATTAAGAAAACAATCCCAGAGATAGTCCAATATGGCAGAGAAGTAGGAGACCTTAGTTTCATCTGGTCCCAGGAATTCAGCTAGATAGCTATCAAATCATTCTGAACACCTGTGAACTCAACCAGAAATCTAAGAAAATAATAGTTGGAATTCTACAAATACAAAAGTGATCACTTTCTGCAAGGTAGGAAGTGCGGAGAAGTGAATCCAAGGCAATATATGGGAAGATAAACTGCAGGGGGAGGGGGCCTCGGTAAGCTGGCACCAGAAAGTGATATAGCAGCAGAGCACAAAATCAGAAGTTTTAGAAGTCTGCTCCAGTGAGGGATGTCCCTGCCTGAAAGGTGCTCAGGTGGTAAAGTGGGGTGGAATCCTAGGTGGGACAGTGTGGTTTCAGGATCCCTGGGGTCACAGGAAGACCGGGGTGCCTGACTGCAGCAGGGTTCCCAGGCATCGGAGCAGGGAAGCCACTGCAAAGAGTGACCCCAGGAGTGGGCTCTCAGCTCAGGGCTGCTATAAACCAGGAACCACAGCACAGTTGGGCAACTGCTCTCTGAGTAGGGGCACAGCAAGTGGCAGAACCGCGGCAAGACACCCTGTTTCTCCCCCAGGAGGAGTGGTGTGGGTGCATGCCACAGGAGTTTGCAGGGTTTGGAGACTTGAAAGGGGGTCGTGTGCCTGAGATAGAAAGGCTCCATCACAGGCTGGGGGAGCACGGAGTTGGGAGACCAGGGAGACAGGAGTGATTAACTGCTTTTCCCTGAGGACGCACTGAGGAGTGGGGCCCCGAGCTTTTGGCTCCAGGGCTGGAGATTGGGAAGTGGCCATTTTCATTCTCATCCTCTAAAGTGGCACAGAAAGTCTTCAGGGAACAAAAGCCACATAGAGCAATCCTGAGCCACTTACTTAGCCAATTCTGCCCAGGGCAAAGACACCTGAGAATCACAGCAACAGGCCCCTCCCCCAGAATATCAGCAAGAACATCCAGCCAAGACCAAGTTTACTGATCATAGAGAACTGCAAAACTCCAGTTCTAGGGGAAAATAGTATACAGAATTCATGTTTTTTTCCCCACGATTCTTTAGTCTTTCAATTTTAATTTTTTTCTCTTTCCTTTTTCAACCAATTTCTTATTTTATCAACTTTTTAAAAATCTTTTTTAATTTTCATTTTTACAATTACATTCTATTCTTTCATTGTATTTAATTTTATTTTTGTGTATATATATAAAGTTTTTCTTTCTCTACAATTTTAGGATATAGTTTCTTCTAACAAACACACCAAAATACACCAAGAATCTAGTGTATGGCTCTGTTCTCTTCACCTGTCTGATCATATTGTCTTTCTTTTTTTCTTCTTTTTTTTTTTTGCTAAAGTCTTTTTAAATTTTCATCTTTGCAGTTACATTCTAACCTTTCAATGTATTTAATTTTATTTTTGTATATATATAAGTTTTTCTTTCTTTACAATTTTGGGATCTAGTTTTCTAACAAACAGACCAAGATACACACAGGATCCAGTGTATTGCTCTGTTCTGTTTCACCTGTCTGATTATATTCTCTCTCTCTTTTTTTAATTTTAATTTTTTTCCGTTTGGGGGCTTTTCTGATTTGTTTAGTGTATATTTCTCTGGGGTCATTGTTACGATTTTAGTACTTTGTTCTCTTGTTCATCTACTCTTCTCTGGAGAAGAGTAGAATGACAAGATGGAAAAACTCACCTCAAAAAAAAAAAAAAGAGAGAGAGAACAAGAGGCAGTACTGACTGCCAGGGACCTAATCAGTATGGACATAAGTAAGATGTCAGAACTAGAGTTAGAATTACTAGCTGGGCTTGAGAAAAGCATAGAAGACACTAGAGAGTCCCTTTCTGGAGAAATAAAAGAACTAAAATCTAACCAAATCGAAATAAAAAAGGCTATTAATAATATGCAATCAAAAATGGAAGCTCTAACTGCTAGGATAAATGAGGCAGAAGAGAGAATTAGTGATATAGAAGACCAAATGATGCAGAATAAAGAAGCTGAGAAAAAGAGAAATAAACAACTACTGGATCACGAGGGGAGAATTTGAGAGAGAAGTGATACCATAAAGCAAAACAATATTAGAAAAATGAGATCCAGAAGAAGAGGAAAGGGGGTGGGTAGAAGGTATATGGGAGCAAATTATAGCAGAGGACTTCCCTAATCTGGGGAAGGAAACAAGCATTCAAGTCCAGGAGGCACAGAGAACCCCCTTCAAAATCAATAAAAATAGGTCAACACCCTGACATATAATAGCAAAACCTGCAAATCTCAGACGAAGAGAAAATCCCAAAAGCAGCTCAGGACAAGAGGTCCTTAACCTACAAGGGTAGAAACATTAGATTGGCAGCAGACCTATCCACAGAGACCTGTCAGGCCAGAAAGGACTGGCATGATATATTCAGGGTGCTAAATGAGAAAAATATCCAGCCAAGAATATTTTATCCAGCTAGAACAGAAGGAAATAGATAGAAGGAAAGATAAACAGAAGGAAAGATAAAAAGCTTCAAAATGGAAGGATAAAAAAATTCCAGGACAAACAGAAACTAAAAGAATTCATGATCACTAAACCAGCCCTGCAAGAAATAATAAAAGGGATCCTATAAGTGAAGAGAGCCCAAAAGTAACAAAGACCAGAAAGGAACAGAGACAATATACAGTAACAGTGACTTTACAGGTAATACAATGGCACTAAATTCACATCTTTCAATAGTTACTCTGAATGTAAATGGGCTAAATGCCCCAATCAAAAGACACAGGATATCAGATTGGATTAAAAAAAAAAACCAAACCCAAGACCCATTGATATGCTGTTTGCAGGAGACTCATTTCAGATCCAAAGACACCTCCAGATTGAAAGTGAGGGGGTGGAAAACCATTTATCATGCTAATGGACATCAAAAGAAAGCTGGGTTGGCAATCCTTATATCAGAGAAATTAGATCTTAAACCAAAGACTAATAAAAGATGAGGAAGGATACTATATCATACTTAAAGAGTCTATCCAACAAGAAGATCTAAAAATTGTAAATATTTATGCCCCTAACATGGGAGCAGCCAATTACACAAACCAATTAATAACAAAATTAAAGAAACTCATTGATAATAATACAATAATAGTAGGGGACTTTAATACCCCACTCACTGCAATGGACAGATCATCTAAGCAGAAGATCAACAAAGAAACAAAGGCTTTGAATGACACACTGGATCAGATGGACTTCACAGATGTATTCAGAGCATTCCATCCTAAAGCAATAGATTACACATTCTTATTGAGTGCACATGGAACATTTTCCAGAATAGATCACATACTAGGTCACAAATCAGGTGTCAACTGGTACCAAAAGATTGGGATCATTCCCTGCATATTTTCAGACCACAATGCTTTGAAACTGGAACTCAATCACAAGAGGAAATTTGGAAGTAAGTAAAAACAGGGAGACTAAAGAGCATCCTACTAAAGAATGAATAGGTCAACCAGGAAATTAAAGAGTTAAAAAAAATTCATGGAAACAAATGAAAATGAAAACACAACTGTTCAAAATCTTTGGGATGCAGCAAAGGCAGTCCTAAGAGGAAAGTATATAGCAATACAAGCCTTTCTCAAGAAACAAGAAAGGTCTCAAATATACAACCTAATCCTACACCTAAAGGAGCTGGAGAAAGAACAGCAAATAAAGCCTAAACCCAGCAGGAGAAGAGAATTAATAAAGATTCGAGCAGAAGTAATGAAATAGAAACCAAAAGAACAGTAGAACAGGTCAATGAAACTAGGAGCTGGTTCTTTGAAAGAATTAATAAGATTGATAAACCCCTGGCCAGACTTATCAAAAAAAAGAGAAAGGACCCAAATTAATAAAATCATGAATGAAAGAGGAGAGATCTCAAACAACACTGAAGAAATACAAACAATTTTAAGAACATATTATGAGCAACTATACGCCAACAAATTAGGCAATCTGGAAGAAATGGATGCATTCTTAGGGACGTATAAACCACCAAAACTGAAACAGGAAGAAATAGAAAACCTGAACAGACCCATAACTGGCAAAGAAATTGAAGCAAACAAGAGTCAGGGCCAGATGGCTTCCCAGGGGAATTCTACCAAACATTTAAAGAATTAACACCTATTCTTCTGAAGCTGTTTCAAAAATAGAAATGGAAGGAAAACTTCCAAAGTCTTTCTATTAGGCCAGCATTACCTTGACCCCGAAACCAGACAAAGACCCCACCAAAAAGGAGAATTACAGACCAATATCCCTGATCAAGATGGATACTAGCCAACAGGATCCAACAGTACATTAAAAGGATTATTCACCACGACCAAGTGGGATTCATTCCTCGGCTGCAAGGGTGGTCCAACATCTGCAAATCAATCAATGTGACAGACTATATAATAACCATATGATCCTCTCAATAGATGCAGAAAAAGCATTTGACAAAGCACAGCATCCTTTCTTGATTAAGAGTTTTAATTTGATTAAGAGTTTAACTCTTCACAGTGCAGGGATAGAGGGAACATAACTCAATATCCTAAAAGCCATATACGAAAAGCCCACAATGAATATCATTCTCAATGGGGAAAAACTGAGAGCTTTTCCCCTAAGGTCAAGAACATGGCAGGGATGTCTACTCTCACCACTGTTGTTTAACATAGTACTAGAAGTCCTAACCTCAGCAATCAGACAACAAAAAGATATAAAAGGCATCCAAATCAGCAAAGAGGTAGCCAAACTCTCACTCTTCGCAGATAAACATGATACTCTATGTGGTAAACCCAAAAGACTCCAACCCAAAATTGCTAGAACTGATACAGAAATTCAGCAAAGTGGCAGGGTATAAAATCAATGCACAGAAGTCTGTTGCATTTCTACACACCAATAATGAAGCATCAGAAAGAGAAATCAAGGAATCGATCCCATTTACAATTACCCCCAAAACCATAAGACACCTAGGAATAAACCTAACCAAAGAGGCAAAGGATCTGTACTCAGTAAACTACAGAACATTCATGAAAGAAATTGAGGAAGACACAAAGAAATGGATTAGAAGAACAAATATTGTGAAAATGTCTATGCTACTTAGAGCAATCTATACATTCAATGAAATCCCTATCAAAATACCATCAACTTTTTTCACAGAGCTGGAACAAATAATCCTAAAATTTGCATGGAACCAGAAAAGACCCTGAATAGCCAAAGGAATGTTGAAAAAGAACACCAAAACTAGAGGCATCTCAACTCCAGACTTCAAGCTCTATAACAAAGTTGTAATCATCAAGGCAGTATGGTACTGGCACAAAAACAGACACATAGATCAATGGAACAGAATAGAGAACCCAGAAATGGACCCTCAACTCTATGGTCAACTAATCTTTAAAAAAGCAGGAAAGAATATCAAATGGAAAAAAGACAACAAATGGTGTTGGGAAAATTGGACAGCCACATGCAGAAGAATGAAACTGGACCATTTTCTTACACCACACACAAAATTAGACTCAGAATGGATGAAAGACCTAAATGGGAGACAGGAATCCATCCAAATCCTAGAGGAGAACACAGGCAGCAACCTCTTCCATCTTGGCCACAGCAACTTCTTTCAAGACACGTCTCTAAAGGCAAGGGAAACAAAAGCAAAAATGAACTTTTGGGATTTCATCAAGATAAAAAGATTCTGCACAGCCAAGGAAACAGTCAACAAAACCCACAGACAACTGACAGAATGGGAGATAATATTTGCAAATGACATACCAGATAAAGGGCTAGTATCCAAAATCTATAAAGAACTTAATGAAACTCAACACCCAAAGAACAAATGATCCAATCAAGAAATGGGCAGAAGATATGAACAGACATTTCCCCAAAGAAGACATATAAATGGCCAACAGACATATGAAAAAATGCTCAACATCACTCAGCATCAGGGATATACAAATCAAAACCACAATGAGATACCACCTCACAGCAGTCAGAATGGCTATAATTAACAAGTCAGGAAATGACAGATACTGGGAAGGATACAGAGTAAGGGGAACCCACTTACATTGTTGGTGGGAATGCAAACTGGTGCAGCCACTGTGAAAAACAGTATGGAGGTTCCTCAAAAAATTGAAAATAGAGCTACTCTATGACGCAGAAATTTCACTACTAGGAATTTCCCCAAAGATACAAATGTAGTGATACAAAGGGGCACCTGCACCCCAATGTTTATAGCAGCAATGTCCACAATAGCCAAACTATGGAAAGAGCTCTGATATCCATCAAATGATGAATGGATAAAGAAGATGTGGTATACACACACACAGACAATGGAATACTACTCAGCCATCAAAAAAATGAAATCTTGCCATTTGAAATGATGTGGATGGAACTAGAGAGTATTACGCTAAGCGAAATAAGTCAATCAGAGAAAGACAATTATCATATGATCTCACTCATATGTGGAATTTAAGAAAGAAAACAGAGGATGATAGGGGAAGAGAGGAAAAAATAAAACAAGATGAAATCAGAGAGGGAGACGAACCATAAGAGACTCGTAACTCTAGGAAACAACACTGAAGGTTGCTGGAGGGGTGGGGGTGGGGGATGGGATAACTGGGTGATGGACAGTAAGGAGGGCATGTGATGTAATGAGCACTGGGTATTATATAAGACTGATGAATCACTGACCTCTACCTCTGAAACTAATAATACCTTGTATGTTAATTGAATTTAAATTAAGAAAGAAAACAATCCCATTTACAACTACACCAAAGACAATAAAGTATCTAGAAATAAACTTAACCAAAGAGGTGAAAGACCTGTACTCCAAAAATTATAAAACACTGATGAAAAATGAATAAAATGTAAAGGAATGGAAAACTATCCCATGCTCATTGATTGGAAGAATAAATACTGAGAAACTGTCTATACTGCCCAAAGCAATCTACACATTTAATGCAATCCCTATCAAAATACCAACAGCATTTTTCACAGAACTAGAATAATCAGTCCTAAAGTTTGTATGGAAGCACAAAAGACCCTGAATAGCCAAAACAATCTTGAAAAAGAAAAGCAAAGCTGGAGGCATCACAATTCCAGACTTCAACTTATATTACAAAGCTGTAGTGATTAAAATAGTATGATACAGGCACAAAAACAGATACATAGATCAATGGAATGGAACAGAAAACTCAGAAATAAAATGACAGTTATATGGTCGATTAATCTCCTACAAAGCAGGAAAGGATATGCAGCGGAAAAAAGACAGTCTCTTCAACAAATGGTGTTGGGAAAATTGGACAGCTACATGCAAAAGAATGAAACTGGAGAACTTTCTTACACTATACACAAAAATAAATGCCAAATGGATTAAAGACCTAAATGTGAGATCTGAAACCATATAAATCCTAGAACAGAGCACAGGTAGTAATTTCTGTGACATCAGTGCTGGGAACATTTTTCCCCCCTTTTTAAAAGTTTTTATTTAAATTCCAGTTAGTTATCATACAGTATAATACCAGCTTCAGGTCTACAATATAGTGATTCAACACTTCCATACAGTACCCTGGTCATTATAACAAGTGCACTCCTTAATCCCCATTACCTATTTCACCTATCCCCCCACCCACCACCCCTCTGGTAATCATCAGCTTGTTCTCTATAGTTACGAGTCTGTTTCTTGGTTTTCCTCTCTCTCTTTCCCCCTATGATCATTTGTTTTGTATCTTTAAATCACATATAAGTGAAATCATATGCTATTTCTCTTTCCTGACTGATTTGTTTCACTTAGCATAATACTCTCTAGCTCCATCCACATCATTGCAAATGGCAAGATTTCATTCTTTTTTATAGCTGAGTAATATTCCATTGTATACATACACCACACTTTATTCATCAGTTGATGGATGGACATTTGGGCTCTCCATAATTTGGCTATTGTAAATAATGCTGCTATAAACACTGGGGTGCATGTATCCCTTTGAAGTAGTATTTTTTGCATTCTTTGGGTAAATACCTACTAGTGCAATTGCTGGATCATAGGGTAGTTCTATTTTTATTTTTTGAGGAACGTCCATACTGTTTCTTCCAGAGTAGCTGTACCAGTTTGCATTCCCACCAACAGTGTAAGAGGGTTCCCTTTTCTCTGCATCCTCACCAACACATGTCTCCTGTGTTAATTTTAGCTATTCTGTTAGGTGTGAGGTGATATGCCATTGTAGTTTTGAGTTGTAGTTCCCTGATGATGAGGACTGAATAATGTATAGAATTGTTGAATCTCTATATTGTATACCTAAAACTAATATGACACTATATGTTAATTATTCTGCAATTAAAATAATAAAATTAACAAAAAGAAACTGCTGTGTGGTATTTATCTCTTGATTGGACCCACACTATTAACACACACACATACAGACATATACACACACACATACAGCGTGTGTGTATAGTAATAAATTGTGATCAAGTACAGTTTATTCCCAGAGTATAAGGTTGGTTTAACATTTGAAATTAATGTAATTTAGCATATTAATAAAGAAGAAAAATGACATAATTATTTCTATTGATAACTGACATGAAGATAAAGCATTTATCAAAATTCAATACCCATTTGTGATTAAAAAAAAAAATCTCAGGAAACCTGGAAGGGAAATTCATCCAGCAGATAAAAGACATCACCAACACTCTTTTTTTTTAAAGAAAGATTTATTTATTAATTTAGAGAGAGCACACACAAGCAGGGGGAGGAGCAAAGCGAGAGGAAGAGGGAGAGAATCTCAAGCAGACTCCCCACGGAGTGCAGAGCCTGACATGGGGCTAGATCTCAGGACCCTGAGACATGACCTGAGCTGAAATCAAGAGTTGGCTGCTTAACCAACTGAGCCACCCAGGCGCCAGACCAACACTCTTATAGCTAATATTGTACCTGGCAAAATACTGAACACTTTCATAGTACTGGAGGTGTTAGCCAGTGTAGTAAGGTAAGAAAAAAAAATGAATAAACATATAGATTGGAAAGGAAAAAAATGAAACTATCCCGACAACACATCACCCTTAAATGACACATTAGACCAGATGGACTTAATAGATACAATAGGACATTCCATCTAAAAGCAGCAGAATACACATCCTAAGAAACCCAAAAAACAAAAACTTAGAACTAATGAATTACTTTAGCAAGGCTATAGGATACAATGCTAATTTAAAAAGAAATCAAATTAAAGAAGACCTAAATAAATAGAAAGATAGATGAGGTTTATGGGTTGGAAGACTCAAAACTGTTAGTTAGTTATCACCAAAATGGTCTCTACTTAGGAATAAAATTAACAAAAGATATATAAGATCTGTATCTTCAATACTACAAAACACTGCTAAGAAAGCAATCCCAATCATAACACTTACAAGGCATTTTTTCTAAAAACTGACAAGCTGATTTTAAAATCTATATGGAAATATAAAGAATCTAGAACCAGGGCTGGCAAACTGGTCTGGTAGGCCAAATCCAGTCCACTGCCCATTTTTGTAAATAATATTTATTGGAACACAGGCACACTCACTCATTTATATATTGTTTATGGCTGCTGTTGTGTCCACAACAGTATTGAGTAGTTGTGATAAAGACCATATGACCAGGGCGCCTGGGTGGCTCAGTTAGTTCACTGTCTGCGGCTCAGTTCATGATCCCAGGATCCTGGGATCAAGTCCCTGCTCCACCGGGAGTCTGCTTCTCCCTCTCCCACTCCCCTTGCTTGTGCTGTCTCTCTCTCTCCCTCTCAAATAAATAAATAAAATCTTAAAAAAAGACAATATGACCCACAAGCCTAAAATATTTACTATCTAGCCCTTTACAAAAAAAATTCGTAGACCCCTAATCTAGAATATCCACAACAATCTTGAAAAAGAACAAAGTTGACAAACATATTATCTGACTTCAAGAATTACTGTAAACCTGTAGTAGCCAAGACAGTGTGGAACTGTGATAAGGAACCACAAATAGATAATGGAATCAAACAGAGCTCCCAGAGACAAACCCACATTTATATGGTCATTTGCTTTTTTAAAAAGATCTATTTATTTATTTATTTATTTGAGAGAGAGAGAGCAAGCTAGCAAAAGCAGGGGGAGGGGCAGAGGGAGAGGGAGAAAGAATCCACAAGCAGACTCCCTGATGAGTACAGAGCCTGACGCGGGGCTCAATCCTGTGACCCTGAGATCACGACCTAAGCTGAAATCAAGAGTGAGACACTCAACTGACTGAGCCACCCAGGCGTCCCTGGTCATTTGATTTTTGACAGAGTTGCAAAGGGAATCCAATGGGGGAAAGAAAGGTCTTTTCAACAAATAAAACTATAATATCTGGATATCCATATGTAAAAAATATGAACTTCTACCTATACCTCATAACACAGAAGAAATTAACTTGAGATAGATCACAGATTTAGATGTAAAAAGTAAAACTATAACACTTTTAGAAAACATAGAATGTCATCATGTCATGGGGGCAGTCAAAGATTTCTTATACAGGTCATAGAAACAATAATCATTAAAGAAAAAACTACTCAATTAAATTACATTAACATAGAAAATTTCAGCTCATAGGTAAGCTACAGGTTAGAAAATAATATTCCTAAAACATGTATCAGGTAAGAAATAGTGACCAGGGTATATAAAGAACTCCTAGAACTCAATAATGACAACCCAATGAAAAAATGGACAAAAAATTTAACCAGATACTTCAGAAGATATATAAATGGCCAATAAGCATATGGAAAGATGCTCAACATCATCAGTCATCAAAAAAATGCAAATTAAACCCCCAAGAGATAACCACCATAATGGCTAAAACTAGTAAGACTGACAACACCAAGTATTAGCAAGGATGTGGAGCAGCTATAACTTTCATACATTCTTGATGACAATATAAAATGAAATAACTACTTTAGTAAAAGTTCTGGCAGTTTTTTTATGAAATTAAATACTCACCTACTCTATGACTCAGCAGTTCCACTCCTAGCTATTTACCTGAGTGAAATGAAAACACATATCTACAAAAATGCTTTTCTATGAATGCTCACGGCAGTTTTATTCATAATAACCACAAATTAGAAGCAGCCCAGGTGTTTATTCATTAAAAAATGGATTTATTCTATGGTATGAATTTCTGGAACAGGCAAAACTAATCTATTGTGGCAAAAATCAAAACAGTGATCTCCTTGGGTGGGTGTGCAGGGTTGGACTGGGCAGGGGTATAAGGGGACTTTCTGCAGTGACGGCAATATTCTATATCTTGATAGGGGTATGGGTTACATAGGTGTATGCATTTATCAAAACTCAGCAAATGTACATTTGATATTTTAAAAAATAATTGTATGTAAATTTTATTTCAAAGTTAAAAATTTATAAAAAGATATTGAACTCTACTTAAAGATATAAATGCTGAAGTGTTTAGGGGGACATGTAGTCATAGCTACAATGTACTTTGAAATGCATCAAAAATAAGATTAACTGATGGATAGACAGATAGATAGATAGATGATAGATAGATAAGTAGATAGTCAGATAATAAAACAAGCATAGTAATACCTTCCTGGTAGAATCTAGGTGGTAGGTCTATGGATTTTACTGTAAATGCTTACAACTTTTTGGTATGTTTAAAAATGTTTATAATCAAATGTTGGAAAAAGTACTGAATACCTACTTACTGTCTAGGCAATGGGGATACAAGAGATGACTAAGGTAGAGTTTTTCAGAGGAGGTTATCCAATGGAAGTGAATTAGTATTTGTGTAGTTCATATTACAGTCCAGGGGCAAAGGCAGGAGCAACAATTTATTTTTATCTTCACAATTGGGTGTGGAGGAGGTTTGAAATGAGTGAAGATGATGAGTTCAATTTTGACTATGATGTGCTTTATAATCCTACAAGATCTCTAAGTGGCAACATCTAGTGGACTATTAGATATACAGGTCAGGAGATTTGCATAAATCTGGGCTACAAATGTTGTGGTTGTCATGCCTTTGGGTATTCTAGCTTTTGGTCCATGAGCACAATTTAATAATGGTTTTTGATTTCAATAGTGTTTTCATTTTAAAATACTATCTCAAATATCTCCTGCCCCCCAAATCTAGTATTCTTTACCTGTTGGCCTATTTATTTTTCCATGGGAAGTATAATAAGAACAGAAATTGTACTAATAAAGAGCTATAAAATAGCAAGACTAAGATGTGGTCAATATAAGGATTTTAAGGATTTTCATTAAGCTAATAATTTGAAGGCTAATAATTGGTAAATATATTACACTGGCAAATGGTTCTTTGGTACTCACCTGATCAAATAGAGCTCTTTATTCCATGGGTAGATATTTAAGACTGGCCCAACCCCAATCATGTGGTTGTGACATTCTCCAACATTTTCAATATATTCATGCTTCAATGGCACTTTGGTGAGGAGTTCAAATTCCTCAGGTGCCTTTTGAAGTACCTGTTCTGCTGCATAGAATCCATCTACCAGCAGTGTCCTGCCACCTGTTCCTTCATGCTTAAGACAGTGAAACACTTGAATGCTAAAGAGGGAAAAAATTAAATTCTTCTGTTCAGTGGCAAAAAGAGAACATATCAAAATTTTAGAAAATTATATATGAAATAATTATTGACTCTACTTGTATCATTTTCATTTCCAAATTAATTGTTTTTCCTTATAGCCAGTTATACTTTTTTGTGCTTTGAAATATTAATGCCACTACAGGTTTCTTCTAAACATGTTCAATATGAATTAAAACCTGTATGTGCCAGACCCTGGGAATACAGGCATGAATAAGATATAGTCTCTGTTTTAAAAAAGCCCATAGTCTAGTAGGAAAACATGAAGGAAATAAATACCAATAAAATATGATAGGCACTATAATAAAGTTGTATACAAGATATAGAGGGGCCATAAAGAAAGGACATTATTTACAAAGTATATTTAAGGAAGAAAGCAAGAAGCTCCTGTCAGCATAGCACAGAGAATCACGAAAGGATTTTTTTAAATTTTTTTTAAAGATTTTATTTATTTATTTGACAGAAAGAGAGACAGTGAGAGAGGGAACACAAGCAGGGGGAGTGGGAGAGGGAGAAGCAGGCTTCCCACTGAGCAAGGAGCCTGACGCGGGGCTCGATCCCAGGACCCTGGGATCATGACCTGAGCCGAAGGCAGACGCTTAACAACTGGGCCACCCAGGTGCCCACGAAAGGATTTTAAACTGGGAAACTCTGTGGTCACATTAACATTTTTAAGACTTGATTATGATAATAGTATGGGAGATGGACTGGTGGGAAGCAAGATGACAAAAAATGTAGCAAACAACATGCTAACTGAAATAGAAAAAAACACTGAGGGCTTGAGCTTAGAGAAGGGTGTTAGAGAAAGAGACACACCAAAGAGATACTATAGGAGTAGAACTGACAAGATTTGATAACTGATTTAAAGGTAGTAGAGAAAGAACAAGCAAAAATCTAGAATGACTTCAGGTTTTTCACTTGGGCAACCTGTCATTTGCTAAGAGGGAGAATGCAGAGAGAAGTGTAATTGATCATAATGAGGGGTGTGAGGGGTTGAGGAAGAAGTTCAGTTTAGGGGCCACGCGGAAGTAATTGAGTCCATATGTGGCTGAAAATGTTAACAGGGAAAGAAAAGGGGACTTAATGGGCTGGAAAACTATACCAGAAATTTCAAATTAACAAGGGGAAAATAAAATTAATAGTAATTTAGAAAAAAAATAAAAGTAAATAACAAAGTAAAGTAAGTAAAAAATATGAATGCAGATAGAAGGAATAAAATCAAGGAGAACCTAACATAAATACAATTAAAATGAGAAACACCAGTTCTGGACTGTTGAGCTTTCTGTGAAACTTCTAGGTCAAGATGGTTTAGTAGCTAGTTGAAGATATTTAACCCAGAAGACAGGTGGATTTTGTAGTTTGTAGGTGATAGCTAAAGCCAAAAGCATGGAAAGAGTCATTTGGAGAGATCATTTCAAGTAAGAAAAGAAGGACAAAGAGAAAACCTTGAGGAACAACAATATCTAGGACATGGACAGAGGAAAATAAGCCAGCACAGGATGCTGAAGAAAAGTGGTCAGAGATGTAGGAGGAAAACTAAAAAAGGAAGGGTATTTAAGAAGAGGTAGTGGTTAACAGCATGCCCCAGGGGTCAAGTAGGATGAAAACTGAAAGGTACACACTAAGCATGGCAATAAGTTAGTTGCTGGTGACTTTGGAGAGAGTAATTTTATCTTTGTTATTTTATTTATTTATTATTTATTTGAGAGTGAGCACATGGTGGGAGAGGGGCAGAGGGAGAGGGTGAGAGAGAATCTCAAGCAGACTCCCCGCTGAGTACGGAGCCCATGCGGGGCTTGATCTCAGGATTCTGAGATCATGACCTGAACCAAAATCAAGAGTTGGACACTTGACCCACCGAGCCACCCAGGTGACCTTAAAGAGAGTAATTTTAATTGGGAGGTGTTGGATAAACTAGCCGACTATGGATTTGAGGAATGAATGGGAAGTGAAAATGAAAAGACACTGAATGTAGATGATTCTTTTAATAAGTTTAGCTGTGAAGGGGAGGAATAAGGCAGGGCTTGTAACTAGAGAGAGACAGAGTCCAAAGAAGATACGAGATGCTGATAGGAAGGAGTCCATAGGTATGGAAAGGGTGAAGATTTAGGAGAGAGAAATCTCCAAGGAGGCTGGAGAAGATGAGATCCAGAGCAAAGGTAGCTTTTGAAAGGACAAGGCATATAACAATGTTGATGATGATGATAATGGCTAAAGTGATGATAATAATAACAACTAGTACTTCTTGAGCACTTAATATGTGTCAGGCAGTATGCCAAGTGCTTTAAATACATCATGTAATATAATCCCTAAGCAATACTAATGAATAGGTTTTATTACTAGCCCCATTTTACAGATGAAGAAACTGAGGCATAGAGAAGTTACTTGTCCAAGAACACAAAACTAATATATGTTACAGCTGGGATGCAGATCCAGATCTGTTAATGACATGGCCTGAACTCTTAACCACTCTTACTATACTGCTAATGTACTTACTTGGTCCATGTCATTGATTAGAAAGGTTTAAATTAATGGCAGAGACAACTAACTGCTTATCTTTGGTAGTGGTCAAAGAGAAAAGAGTTACTCAATATTTGAATGTCAACCTCTGTCCAGATGCTTCCCATCCCATTTCCTCTTTCTTCCTTCTGCACCCCCTAGAATGAGGATGCAGGGCTGTTGGGATCTTCATATATTGGCAACATTGACAAGGATATCTAAAAGCTGCTTTATTCTTCCTCCCCTGAACCAAATATTCTTAAGTTCCAAACCCTTAAAGAAAATCAATGTAACCACAATTAATTGCATATTATCACCATCTCATATTGTCTTTAAAAATCCATATGTACACTCACTTTACTAATATCTTTATGCCTCAGCTCATCATCTAAATGCAGAAGCAAGATAAATAAAATAACAACTACAGAGGTACCTCTAATAAGTGGCAAATGGTAGATAAGTATGGTATTTATCCATCGTGTCACATAATTATCATTTCACTTTTGTGGTGAGAACATTTAAGTTCTACTCTGTTAGCTACAGTGGTAATAATATATAACCATTGTACACCTTAAATTTATACAATGTTATATGTCAATTATATACTAATAAAGCTGGGGGAAAAAGGTGTATCTTTAGCTCAGCAGCTTCTGATTCCATGTGAAAAAAGGTTTTTTTCACTAACTCCTCCTCTCCAACTTCTTACAAATTGGATTCAAATTCCTGTGAATACCAACCCAAAGGCAGCTGTGTTTAGAAGATAGACCCGTTTGCAATATAGCTAAATATAAGAAAACTGTACAATTCCAAATTTAACAGTTAGACTTTTCTGGTAAGTTGTTGGTAATTACTTTGACAAAAAAGTAAATTAAACAAAATTAAGATCCATTTATATAGTAAGGTGTATTTTCAATCATTTCAAAAAAATTTATTCTTGTAAGTCCAAATAAGACTGAACTAGGGTATTTCAAAATGATCATGTTTCTAAGAGAAGAAAAAGAAATAGTCACACACAGGAGCAGCAGATAGGATCTTGGTTCAAATAGAATGGAAAATGATTAAGAAATTATTCATTAAGGAGGGCATGTGATGTGATGAGTACTGGATGTTATACGCAACTGATAAATTATTGAATACTACATCTGAAACTAATGATGTACTATATGCTGGCTAATTGAATTTAAAAAAATAAAGAAATTACTCAAGACCATCACATGTAAAGACCCTAATATGGAAAATTCTAATCCACTTACCCACAGGGTTCTTGAAAATAGGTAGTGTCAGTGTGCCGATCCAAAGCCAGCTTGGTGTATGCAGTGTCACCCCTGGAGAAGTCTGAAGTAAAATACCACATCCTCCCATAGATGGTTTCTCTATCAAATCAAATGAAGGAAGACTTAATTATTTGAAAGTTTGATTCTTGTCTTTCACAACTTTAATAACTTCTTTAATTATTCACAAGTAACAATAGCTTTTTTTGGCTCCAGATTTCCATCTATAAGGAGTAGATGACAGCTGAACATACCACCAGTCTTAACAATTCTGTCACTGATTAACATTCTGGGAAGTTGCGGGGGAAACTGTGAAAGTAGAGTTGACTCTTGAACAACATAGGTTTGAACTGAATGGATCCACTCGTACATGGATTTTTTTTTCAATAAATACATTATTGTAAATATATTTTCTCTTCCTTATGATTTTCTTAATAACATTTTCTTTTCTCTAGCTTACTTTATTGTAAGAATACAGTATATAATACATACAACATATAGAATATGTGCTAATTGACTATATTATTGATAAAGCTTCTAGTCAACAGTAAGTTATTACTAATTAAGTTCTGGGGAGTCAAAAGTTATACATGAATTTTCAAGTGTCTGGGGGAGGGAGAGATCAGTTCCCCTAACCCCCACATTGTTCAAAGGTCAACCGTATAATGTGGTCTGAAAGCTTAGGGAATTATCCCCCTCTGTTTATGTGCCTACTTTTAATAGCTTTCACATTCACGGTTTTTTCCTGTGCTCACCTTCCTTGCATAGAAAAAGATGTCTTTATGCAGATGCTTTTAGAAGTGATTAATGTAGATCCTCACCCATCTTTTGGACATGGAGGAATAAGAAAAAGAGAAAAGGATAGTTTATGTTAGCAAGTATTTAATGAGATGCTGTATCACTGTTTTTTATTTTATTTTTATTTTATAGTTATTTTCCTGGTGGCTCAGATCTGACCAAAGATCACTTTAATTCTTTAGCTTTCAGAGTCCATCTTATTTTTTGAACCCTCAAAGTCCAAACAGGAAATGGTCTTCCTCATGAACTATATAATCTCTAAAGCCCTCTCAATTGATTGTTTACCGGCACAGCTTCCTTTACTTGAAAATTCTCAAAATGTGTTTGAAACTGAACAGTTCAAAAATGTTGATTATGCTGTACCAGGATAGGGCAAATGACCCAGCATTCTATTTGCTACACAATGAGCTAGATCTGGCTCTTACTAAGTAAAAGGAAAGTACTACTTATAACAAAGTATGTTTACACCACATTTATTACTATAGAAGATCAATCTATATACTACCTAGAAACACAGACTAGAAGTGGAAACAACATTGTATTTAGGATCAGGAAACCTGAGCTATCTGAATCCCAGTTCTTTTTTTTTTTTTTTTAACTTAAAAAAAGATTTATTTATTTATTTTAGAGAGAGAGAGACGGAGGGTGGAGGGGGAGAGGAGAGAGAATCTGAAGCAGACTCCATGCCCAGTGCAGAGCCTGACATGGGGCTCAATCTCACAACTCTGAGATCATGACCTGAGCTGAAACCAAGAGTTAAACGCTTAACTGACTGAGCCACCCAGACACCACCCCTTTTTTCTTACTGAACCTTTTATTAGTGAACATCTTCTGTTAGCGCTATTATACATACCACACCATTTTAAAAATTATTTATTTATTTATTTATTTGAGAGAGAGAGAGACAGCATGAGCAGGAGTAGGGGCAGAGGGAGAAGCAGACTCCCCGTTGAGCAGGAAGCACGCCATGGGGCTTGATCCCAGGACCCTGAGATCATGACCTGAGCCAAAAACAAGAGTCAGATGCTTAACTGACTGCACCACTCAGGTACCCCTACACCACACTATTTGTTAAAAATTTTTTAATTATTTATTTAAATTCCAGTTAGATAATATACACTGTAATATTAGTTTCAGGTGTACAATACAGTGATTCAACACTTCCATATGACACCCACTGCTCATCACCACAAGTGCCCTCCTTAATCCCCAACACCTATTTCACCCATCCCCCCCATCCACCTCCCCTCTGGTAACCATCAGTGCGTTCTCTATAGTTACAAGTCTGTTTCTTGGTTTGTCTCTCTTTTTTCCCCTTTGCTCATTTATTTTGTTTCTTAAATTCCACATAGGAGTGAAATCATATGGTACTTCTCGTTCTCTGACTGACTTATTTTACTTAGCATTATACTCTCTAGCTTCATCCATGTCATTGCAAATGGCAAGATTTCATTCTTTTTTATAGCTGAGTAATATGCCATTGTGTATATATACATCTTTTTATTCATTCATCAATGGACATTTGGGCTCTTTCCATAATTTGGCTACTGTTGATAATGCTGCTATAAATATTGGGATGCATGTATTCCTTTGAATTAGTACTTTTGTATTCCACGTATAAGTACTTAGTAGTGCAAATTGCTGGGTCTATAGGGTAGTTCTATTTTAACTTTTTGAGGAACCTCCCTACTGTTTTACACAGTGGCTGCACCAGTTTGCATTCCCACCAACAGTGTAGGAGGGTTCCCCTTTCTCCCCATCCTCACCAACACCTGTTGTTTCCTGTGTTGTTGCTTTTAGCCATTCTGACTGCTGTGAGGGAATATCTCATTGCAGTTTTGATTTGCATTTCCCTGATGATGAGTGATGCTGAGCATCTTTTCATGCGTTTGTTAGCCATCTATATGTCTTCTTTGGAAAAATGTCTATTCAGGTCTTCTGCCCATTTTTAATTGGATTATTTGTTTTTTGGGTGTTGAGTTTGACAATTCTTTGTAGATTTTGGATACTAACCCTCTATCAGAGATGTCATTTGCAAATATCTTTTCCCATTCTGAAGGCTGCCTTTGGTTTTGTTGACTGCTTCCTTCCTGTGCAGAAGCTTTTTATCTTGATGAAGTCCTAATAGTTCATTTTTGCTTTTGTTTCCCTTGCCTCTGGCGATGTGTCTAGTAAGAAGTTGCTATGGCCAATGTCAAAGCGGTTACTGCCTATGTTGTCTCTAGGATTTTAATGGTTTCTTGTCTCACATTTAGGCCTTTCATCCATTTTGAATTTATTTTTGTGTATGGTGTAAGAAAGTGATCTAGTTTCATTCTTCTGCATGTGGCTGTCCAGTTTTCTCAACACCATTTGTTGAATAGACCTCTTTTCTCCATCGGATATTCTTTTCTGCTTTGTCAAAGATTAGTTGACAGTTGATAGAGTTGTGGGTTCATTTCTGGGTTTCCTATTTTGTTCCATTGATCTCTGTGTCTATTTTGATCACTACAGCTTTGTAATATAACCTGAAGTCCAGAATTGTGATGCTTCCAGCTTTGCTTTTCTTTCTCAAGAATGCTTTGGCTATTCAGGGTCTTCCATGGTTCCATACAAATTTTGTGAAAAAATGCAGGTGGTATTTTGATAGGGATTGCATTACATGTGTAGACTGCTTTAGGTTAATATAGACATTTTAACAATGTTTTCCAATCCATGAGCCTGGACTGTTTTTCCATTTCTTTGTGTCATCTTCAATTTCTTTCATCAGTGTTTTATAGTTTTCAGAATACAGATCTTTTACCTCTTTGGTTAGGTTTATTCTTAAGTATCTTATTGTTTTTGGTACAATTATAAATGGAATTGATTCCTTGATTTCTCTTTCTGCTGCTTCATTATTAGTGTATAGAAATGCAACAGATTTCTGTATGTTGCTTTTGTATCCTGCAATTTTACTAATTTGTGTATCAGTTCTAGCAATTTTTTGGTGGAATCTTTTGGGTTTTCTATATAGCACATCATGTCATCTACAATAGTGAAAGTATGACTTCTTCCTTCCTGATTTGGATGCCTTTTATTTCTTTTTGTTGTCTGATTGCTGTTGTCTAGGACTTCCAGTATTATGTTAAATAACAGTGGTCAGAGTGGACATTCCTGTCTTGTTCCTGACCATAGAGGAAAAGCTCTCAGTTTTGCTCCATTGAGGATATTTGCTGTGGGTTTTTGTATATGGGCTTTATTATGATGAGGTATTTCCCTCTCTCCCTACTTTGTTGACGGTTTTTATCAAGAATGGATGCTGTACTTTGTCAAATGCTTTTTCTACATCTACTGAGAGGATCATATGGTCCTTATCCTTTCTTTTATTAATGTGGTGTATCACATTGATTGATTTGTGAATATTGAACCACCCTTGCAACCCAGGAATAAATGCCACTTGATCGTGGTAAATGATTCTTTTAATGTACTGTTGGATTCAGTTTGCTAGTATTTTACACCGAATTTTTGCATCCATGTTTATCAGGGATATTGGCCTGTAATTCTGTTTTTAGCGGAGTCTCTCTGGTTTTAGTGGAGTCTGTTGAGGGTAATGCTGGTCTCACAGAATGAGTTTGGAAGTTTCCCTTCGATTTCTATTTTTTGGAATAGTTTGAGAAGAGTAAGTATTAACTCTTCTTTAAATATTTGGTAGAATTCCCCTGGGAAGCCACCTGGCCCTGGACTTTTGTTTGTTTGGAGATTTTGATTACTGATCCAATTTCTTTGCTGGTTATCAGTCTGTTCAAATTTTCTATTTCTTCCTGTTTCAGTTTTGGTAGTTCTAGGAATTTATCCATTTCTTCCAGGTTGTCCAATTTGTTGGCATATAATTTTTCATAATATTCTCTTATAATTGTTTGGATATCTGTGGTGTTGGTTGTGATTTCTCCTCTCTCATTTGTGATTTTTTTATTTGGGTCCTTTCTCTTTTCTTTTTGTTAAGTCTGGCTAGGGGTTTATCAATTGTACTAATTTTTCAAAGAAGCAGATCCTGTTTTCATTGATCTCTTCTATTGTTTTAGTTTCTATATCATTTATTTCTGTTCTAATCTTTATTATTTCCCTTATTCTGCTGCTTGTTAGGCTTCATTTGTTTCTCTTTTTCTAACTCTTTTAGGTGTAAGGTTAGGTTGTTTATTTGAGATTTTTCTTGCTTGTTAAGGTAGGCTTGTATTGCTGTATACTTCCCTCTTATGACCACTTTTTGTTGTATCTGAATGGTTTTGGACTACCGTGTTTTCATTTTCATTTGTTTCCAGGTATTTTTTTTCTTTCTTCTTTGATTTCCTGGTTGACCCATTCATTGTTTAGTAGCATGTTGTTTAACCTACATGTATTTGTGGTCTTTCCAAATTTTTTCTTGTGGTTGACTTCCAGTTTCTTAGTGTTGCGGTCAGAAAACATGCATGGTATGATCTCAATCTTTTTGTATTTGTTGAGGCCTGATTTCTGACCTAGTATGTGATCTATTCTGGAGAATGTCCCAGGTGCATGTGAAAAGAATATGTATTCTGCTGCTTTAGGATGGAATGTTCCTAATATATGTTAAGTACGTCTGGTCCACTGTGTCATTCAAAGCCATGGTTTCCTTGTTCATTTTCTGTTTAGATGATCTGGTCATTGCTGTAAGTGGGTGTTAAAGTCCCCTACTATTATTGTATTATTATCAATGAGTTCATTCATATTTGTTATTGTTTTATATATTTGGGTGCTCCCAAATTAGGGGCATCGATATTTACAATTGTTAGATCTTCTTGTCTGATATAAGTATGGCTAGCTTTCTTTTGATGTCCATTAGCATTTCTCCATCCCCTCACTTTCAATCTGCAGGTGTCTTCAGGTTTAAAATGAGTCTTGTAGGCAGCATATAGATGGGTCTTTTTTTTTTTTTAATCCATTCTGACACCCTATGTCTTGATTGGAGCATTTATTTAGTCCATTTACATCCAAGGTAATTATCAATAGATATGTATTTATTGCTATTTTATTACTTGCTTTGTCATTGTTTCTGGAGATTTTCTCTGATCCTATCCTTTGTCACTTTTGGTTTCTCCTTTCCACTGAGAGAGTCTCCTCTGATATTTCTTGCAGGGCTGGTTTAGTGGCCACTAACTCTTTTAGTTTTTGTTTGTCTGGGAAACTCTCTCTCCTATTCTGAATGATAGCCTTGCTGGATAGAGTATTCTTGGTTGCTGATTTTTCCCATTCAGCACATTGAATACATCATGCCACACTCTTGTGGCTTGCCAAGTTTCTGTGGAGAGATCTACAGCTAACCTAATGGGTCTTCCTTTGTAAGTTAAGGACTTCTTTTGTTTTGCTGCTTTTAGGATTTTTTATCACTACATTTTCCAAATTTAACTACATTATCCCCTGGTGTTGGGCTGCTTTTGTTGATTTTGATGTGAGTTTTCTGTGTCTCCTGGATCTGGATGTCTGTTTCCTTCCCCAGATTAGGGAAAATTTCAGCTACTATTTCCTCTTCTGCCCCCTTTTTTCTCTCTTCTGGGACTCCTATGATACAAATATTATTACATTTGATGGAATCACTGAGTTCCCTAAGGCTATTCTCCTGTTCCATAATTCTTCTTTCTCTCTTTTGTTCAGCTCCATTATTTTCCATTATTTTGTGGTCTTTTAAAAATTTTTTTAGAGGGGGAGAGAGAGAGAGAGACTGAGAGAGAGAGAGAGAGAGAGAGATATGGGGGAGAGGGAGAGAGAGAATCTTAAGCAGGCTCCACTCCCAGCAAGGAGCCTGATGCAGGGCTCAATCTCATGACCCTGAGATCATGATCTGAGCTGAAAACAAGAGTTGGATGTTTAACCACTGGAGCCATCCAGGTGCCCCATTAGTTTGTCTTCTATATCATTATTCACTCCTCTGCTTCTTCCATCCTTGTGGTCATTACATCCAGTTTTGAATCTCAGTTACTGCATTTTTCATTTCTCACTGGTTGTTTTTTTAACTCTTTTATCTCTGTGGTAAGGGCCTCCCTGAAGTCTTCCATTCTTTTCTCAAGCCCAGCAAGTATCCTTATGATTTTTGTTTTAAATTCTCCATCAGGCATGTTATTTATATCTATTTCACTTGGATCTCTGGCTGTAACCTTTTCTTGTTTTTTTTTTTTTTTTCCTTTGGGATGAATTCCTCTGTCTTGACATTTTGTCTAGGTCTTTGTCTTCTCTGTGTTAGGAAAGCTTATGTTTCCTGCTTGAGAGTAATGGCTTTATGAAGAAGAAGTCATATAATGTCCAGGGCTGGGTGCATTAGGGAATGTCTCTGGTTTGTGCTGCATGCACTCTGCTACTGTGTTTTGGCTGCTCTATCCCTCAGGTCAGTCCTCCGCAGAGTTTCTCCTTGTCTGTAGTTGGCAGTGTTTGGACCCTGGCCAGAATGTGGTGAGTTTAACTAGGTATGCTCTGGTCTGCTTGTTAAATGAGACCTGATACCACTTCCACTAGAACTGAAGCCTTGCAGAACTCTATGGTCGGTAGATGTGGTGCCTGCAGGGGTTTCTGCTGGTCTTCTGGAGTAGAGTCCTGCTGCACAGGTCCTTAGGCATGCTTGCAGGAAAAAAGCAATACCAGCAGAGAATGGGGGTGGGGGGGTGGGACTTGGGGTAAGCAGATCAGGCAGCCAGTGTGGGCACTGTGCTGTTTATTGAAGTTGGTTTATGCTGTGGGACAGGGGAGGGAAGTGGCACCAACCAGCTCCTTGGTCCCCGGAGAGAGGAATTCATGCTTGCTGCTCTCAGGGAAGCACTCCTAGAAAAGTGAATAATTTCCCCTCATGTGTTCTAGGCACTTTTCAGATCGGTGTTTTTACAGTGTCTCTGGGTTGCTTGCCTGCCTGGAGCAGCACAGTGCCCTTTGAGCTCTATACCAGCCAAGCCTGCTGACTTTTAAAACTCTAATCTTTAGGGACCTGGTGTGGTGGGGATCTGAGCTGATCTTTTGGGGGCATGGTCTCACCACATTGGGACTGATGCAGGTTTGACCCAGAAGGGCAGTTATGGCAGAGGCACAGGGGCATGGAATTTGGAGCAAAGCAGGTTAAACAGCCAGTGTCTGGGTTAGCCGCCTTCAGCAGGTGTCTCTGGACCTATGCTGAAGGCTGGGGGAGGGAAATGGTGCCTATGGGCTCTTTTGTCCCCAGAGAAGCAAAGCCACCTCTCCCAGATGTATGCCAAGAAGAGTGAACAGTCTCTCCCTGTGTGCCTTAGGCAATCCTCAGATTGCACTGTCTGCCCTGGGGTTGTTTGCCTTCCTTCTCTCCAGGAGTAGTGCCCTCAGGTCTCTAGCCCAGCCAAGACTGTGGACCTCTAAAACCAGTCTTTGAGCCCAGCTGGTTGCAAAAACTCATGAAAATTGGCCCCTCTTGTTTTCCCAGCCAATGGCTTTGGGGAACTGTTCTCCTTGTGCTTATCCCCGTGCACTCCACTCTCTCTTGCTTTTCTCTGCAACCAGGGCTCTCTCCCCTCCACAGCACTCGCCATCTGTTTCTCCCCCAAACCATGTCTCTTTACTTCCAACCTTCCTCGATGTGGCCTCTTCTCTCCCTCTACTTGTGCAGTTTGTTCTATCAGTCCTCAGGTCAATTTCTTGGGTATTCAGAATTAACACCCAGTTAATTAGCTGTGTTTGAGGGATGAGGCAAGCTTAGGGTCCTCCTACTACACCACCATCTTAGGTCCCCCACTGAATCCCAGTTCTACTTCTTACTAGCAGAGTAATGCTGGGCAAGCCACTTACTTATTATATGTGTCTCAAGTGGCTCATCAGCAGAACAGGGGATAAAATATAAACCCATCAGGATTTCTATAATGACCAAAAGAAAATAATGGGCATGAATATGTTGGTTAAATGCTATATAGTGTAAGGCAATATTATTAACAACTAGTGTCTGAATCAAGCCTTAGGAATCATAATAGGTCAAAACTGGATGATCTTTAGACACCATCTTATTCAATCCTCTTATTGATCAGATGGGAAAATTGAGGCCAGGGGGTGCAGGTGGAGGGTACAGGTATGTATGTAATGGAGTTGTCTATGTTCACACAATTGCTTGAGGGTAGAACTTAGACTACTGCCTGGTTCTGTTTACTCAAAGTCTGCTATTTCTAGTGTATAATGATACCTGTTACTTTGAGGACCACTAGCCTCAAAAAATATACCAATGACTTTGAAGTCATCATCATATTTAACATGTAAGTGTCTTTAGAGATTAGAAATCTGGGCCTCAAATAAAGCACTACAAATGGGAATCCCCTTATTCAGGACACAAAATATTCTGGATCAAAAACAGTGTGACCATACCCAGTTAAATTATTTTACTGGTGTTGACGCTCTGCAAATTAATTACTGTAGATATTAGAAACTAATAAATTACCTGATCAAGCTGATCCTTTCTGCCAACTTCTCTGTGTGTTCTTGAGTGGGAGGGACATTTTCTACGAATGCAATTCCATACAGCAGAAAGTTTTGCAGAAAGTTCTTCAATCCCTCATTGCTTTCTAAGAAGCTTTGGAAATCTACAGATGGAACTTGGGCTCGCTGATAGATTTCAGCATTCCATAAGATTCTAGGTTGGATGACCTTTTGTTTCTGCCCTTCATAGCTGTTTCTCACCAGCCAATCCAAATCATATTTAGTCACATGACCATCTGGCCCTTTAAAGGGAAAAATAAAAGGTATTAAAATAATAGTTATAATTACTGCCAATAATTTACTGGTTAAGAATGTTATTTTTAGCAACCAATTACCCAGTGCTATATTGTTTATGAAATGAAATTAAAATGAGTGCCTAGGATATTCCTGAAACAGAAATATTTGCAGGTTGAGTAGTATGAACTAATAAATGAATGAATGAACAAATAAATCTCACCAACTAGAAGGGACTAAATGAATTGGGGCAGTTTGACCTAAATGACATCAATATAACATGATAAAGTGATTTCATAAATGACTGCCCACAGTGCCAAAAAAAAAACCAAAAGGCAAAAAAAAAAATCCTCCCTCCAAAATGCTTTAGGAAATCTTCAGGATAAGCAAAGGATATAGCAAGGGGTGTGAAAAGCTTTGCTGGCATCTTATCTCTTCTTTCACTTCTTTTTATTTCTCTGTCTGTGTTTTGGCTTCCTACTCCTTGACAATAAAAGTACCATAAGGAATTTGTAAAGCATAAAAAAGTGTGAGGAAATTTTTTAATTATTTTTTTATTATGTTCAGTTAGCCACTGTATAGTATATCATTAGTTTTTGATTTAGTGTTCAATATTCATTAGTTGCATATAACACCCAGTGCTCCTCACAACACGTCCCCTCCTTAGTAAGATTTATTTATTTACTTTAGAAAGAGAAAGAAAGAGTGCACAAGTGGGGGGAGGGGCCAAGTGTGGAGCCTGACATGGGGCTTGATCTCACCACCATGAGATCATGACCTGAGTCAAAATCAAGAGTCCAATGCTTAACCAAATGAGCCACCTAGGCACCCCAGTATGAGGAAATTTTTAAAAATCACTTATATTTACCATTCTACCAGACAGATGAAACCCTTATTAATAGCTTGGCATCATTCCTTCCACTTTTTTCCATGCATTCTTTTACTTTATATTTTATATATATATATATTTGTACCCTGCCTTTGTCACTTAATATTTTAAGAGTCATTATATCATTAAAATCTTCACTTATGATCGTTTGTTTTGTTTCTTAAATTCACAGACTCTTAACTATAGAGAACACACTGATGGTTATCAGAAGGGAGGTGAGTGGGGGATGGGTGAAAGAAAGGATGCGTATTAAGGAGGGCACTTGTGATGAGCACCAGGTGTTGTATGCAAGTGTTAAATCACTAAATTCTATACCAGAATCTAATATTACACTATGTTAACCAACTGGAATTTAAATTAAAACTTAAAAAAATTAAATCTTCATAAAAATTAATTCTTATAATTTGCAGAATATGGACTACCAAGATTTATCTAACCAGTCTGTTCTGGGGCATGTAGTCTTATTTTTTTTTTAATTTCCTTATTATTTAATAGTGATCATCCTTGTCTATATTTCTTTTTTTCAAAGATTTATTTATTTATTTTAGAGAGAGAGAGCATGCAAGTGGGGGGAGGGACAGAGGGAGAGAGAGAATCTCGAGCAGATTCTGTGGTCAGCACAGAGCCCCATGTAGGGCTTGATCTCACAATCCTGAGATCACAACATGAGCTGAAATCAAGAGTCGGTTGCTTAATGGACTGAGCTACCCAGGTGCCCCTCTTTTCTTTTTTTTTTTTTCTTTAAGATTTATTTTTTAGGAGAGAGAGCCCAGCAGGGAGGGGCAGAGGGAGAGGGAGAAAGCATCCAAAGCAGACTCTGCACTTAGTGTGAAGCCAGGCGTGGGGCTCGATCTCACATCCCTGATATCATGACCTGAGCCAAAACCAAAAGCCAGATGCTCAACCGACCGAGCCACCCAGGTGCCCCACTTGTCTATATTTCTGGTAATTTTCTTAAAATAGAAACCCAGAAGATGGGATTGTTAAATCCAAAGATAAAAACTTTTAAGAGTCTTGATGCATTTAACTAAATTACTTTTTTTAGAGTGTCTACCAATTTTCATTCTCTCCAACAATATATGTGTGCTGATCAAAACTGAGTATTCTTATTTTTTAAATATATTTTTTCCAATTTGGTAAGTAAAACTTCTCTTACTGTAATAATTTTAATTTATTCACTTACTAATAAGCTAATAACATTTGTTAGACATTTATATTCATTAGACATGTTTTTCATTTTTATTATTTTGTTTCAAGTTTTTATTTAAATTCCAGTTAGTTAACATATGTAATATTAGGTTCAGGTGGAGGATTTAGTGATTCATCACTCATATATCACACCCAGTGCTCATCACAAGTGCCCTCCTTAATCCCCGTCACCCATTTAATCCATCTCCCCACCACTTCCCCTCCAGCAATCCTCAGTTTGTACTCTGTAGTTAAGAGTCTGTTTTATAGTTTGTCTCTCTCTCTGTTTTCCCCCTTCCCCTATGTTCATATGTTTTGTTTCTTAAATTCCACATATGAATGAAATCATATAATTATCTTTCTCTGACAGACTTATTTCACTTAGCATGATATACTTTAGCTCTATCCATGTTGTTGCAAAGGGCAAGATTTCATTCTTTTTGATGGCTGAGTAATATTCCATTGTGTATATATACCACATCTTCTTTTTTTTTTTTTTAAAGATTTTATTTATTTATTTGACAGAGAAAGACACAGCGAGAGAGGGAACACAAACGGGGAGTGGGAGAGGGAGAAGCAGACTCCCTGCCGAGCAGGGAGCCCGATGCGGGACTCGATCCCGGGACTCCAGGATCATGACCTGAGCCGAAGGCAGTCGCTTAACCAACTGAGCCACCCAGGCGCCCCTATACCACATCTTCTTTATCCATTCATCTATCCATGGACATTTGGCTCTTTCCATAGTTTGGCTATTATTGATAATGCTGCTATAAACATTGGGGTGCACGTGCCCCTTCAGATCACCATGGTTGTATCTTTTGGGTAAATACCTAGTAGTGCAATTGCTGGGCCGTAGGATACTTCTATTTTTAACTTTTTGAGGAACCTCCATACTGTTTTCCAGAGTGGCTGTGCCAGTTTGCATTTCCACCAACAGTGTAGGAGGGTTCCCCTTTCTCCGCATCCTTGTCAACATCTGTTGTTTTCTGTGTTGTTGATTTTAGCCATTCTGACAGGTGTGAGGTGATATCTCACTGTAGTTTTGATTTGTATTTCCCTAATAATCAGTGATGTTGAGCATTTTTCACGTGTCTATTAGCCATTGTATAGACATATGTTTTTTAAATGCAAGGATTACCAAACTATGGCCCATGGGCCAAATCTGCCTGGCAGTTGTCTTTGTGACACCTACTTTAGAACACATGATACCCACTTGGTTACTTATTGTCTATGTCTGCTTTCACCCTACTACTGAAGAACTGAATAGTTGAACAGTTGTGACAGGGACTGTACAGCCAGCAAAACCTAAAAATCTTTACTACCTGGCCCTCTACAGAATATCTGCTGACTCAGGCTTTAATGATCTGCCTGTTCACTACTTTTTCACATTTTTTCTACTGAAATACTAGTGCTTTTTTTTTTTTAACAAACTGGCAATAACACCTTATATATTAATGGCTTTTAGTCTTTGTCATACATTTTTCAAATATTTTGCCAAGTCAGTTATTTTTTAATAAACTTTTCTATGGCATGTGTTTTTTTACTGTAGAGAAATCAGTAGTCAAATGTATTGATTGTAAATATTTTTTCCTCCAATGCTTTTTTAACTTTTATTTTGAAATAATTATACATTCACAAGAAATTGCAAAGAAATGCATTTATTCCATAAATAAACCCAGTAGTTGCAGGATACAAAATTAATATACAGAAATCTGTTGTGTATCTATACACTAATAATGAAGTAGCAGAAAGAAAAATGAAGAAAACAATGCATTTATAACTGAACCAAAAAGAATAAATACCTAGGAATAAATTTAACCAAGGAGATTAAAGACCTAGACCCTGAAAATTGTAAGACATTCATGAAAGAAACTGAAGACAACACAAAAAAATGGAAAGAAATCCAATACTCATGGATTAGAAGAACTAATATTGTTAAAATGTTCATACTACCCAAACCAATCTACAGATTCAATGCAATCTCTATCAAAATACCAACAGCATTTTTCACAGATCTAGAGCAAATAATCCTAAAATTTGTATGAAACTACAAAAGACCCTGAATAGCCACCACAATCCTGAGAAAGAAGAGCAAAGCTGGAGGTATCACCATCCCAGATTTCAAGATACACTACAGTGTTGTAGTAACGAAAATGATGTGGTACTGGCACAAAAACAGATACTAGATCAATGGAACAGAACAGAGAACCCAGAAATGGACCCTCGACTCTATGGTCAACTAATCTTTGACAAAGCAGGAAAGAACGTCCAATGGGAAAAAGTCTATTCAACAAATGGTGTTGGGAAAACTGGACAGATATATGCAAAAGAATGAAACTGGGCTACTTTCTTATACCCTACACAAATAAACTCAGAATGGATGAAAGACCTAAATGTGAGACCTGAAACCATAAAAATCCTAGAAGAGAACAGAGGCAGTAACTTCTTTGACATCAGCCGTAGCAACTTCTTTCTAGATATGTCTCCTGAGGCAAGGGAAACAAAAGCAAAAATAAACTATTGGGAGTACATCAAAATAAAAAGCTTCTGCACAACAAAGGAAACCATCAATAAAACAAAAAGGCAACCCAGTGAATAGGAGAAGATATCTGCAAATGATATATATAATAAAGGGTTAATATCCAAAATATATTAATAACTTGCACAACTCAACATGGAAAAAAACCAAATAATCTGATTAAAAATGGGCGGAGAACCCAAATAAACATTTTTCCCCAAAGAAGACATCCAGATGGCCAACAGACATATGAAAAGATGCTCAACATCAGTCATTATCAGGGAAATCCAAATCAAAACCACAATGAGGTATCACCTTACATGTGAGAATGGCTAGTATCAGAAAGACAAGAAATAACAAGTTGCTGAGGATGTGGAGAAAAGGGATCACTTATGTACTGTGGGTGGGAATGTTAATTTGTGCAGCCACTGTGGAAAACAGTATGAAGGTTCCTCAAAAAATAAAAATAGAAATACCATATGATCCAATAATTCCACTATTGGGTATTTACCCAAAGAAAACACTAATTTGAAAAGATATATGCACCCCTATGTTTGCTGCAGCTTTACAATAGCCAAGATATGGAAGCAACCCAAGTGACCATAGATAGATGAATGGATAAAGATGTGGTATGTACACACAATGGAATATTACTCAGCCATAAAAAAGAATGAGATCTTGCCATGTGCTACAACATGGATGGGCCTAGAAGGTATCTGTTAAGTGAAATAAATCAGACAGAAAAACAAATACCACATGATTTCACTTATATGTGGAATCTAAAAAACAAAACAAATGAACAAACAAAAAACCAGAATCTTAAATAAGAGAGCAAACTGGTGGCTTCTGGGGGGGGGGGGGCAGAAGAGGGACATAATAGGTGAAGAGGATTAAGAGGTACAAGTTTCCAGTTATAAAATTAAGTCACAGAGATGAAAGGTATCATATAGGGAATATATAGTCAGTAATATTGTAATAACATTGTATGGTCATACACGGTGACTACACTTATCATTGTGAGCACTGAGTAATGCACAGAATTGTCAAATCAATGTTATACACCTGAAACTAATAAAATACTGTATGTTAATTATACCTCAATAAAAAAAGAACAGAATCCCCTATTTTGGAATGGGGCAAACCAGTTTTTGCAAAATAATTGTTCTTTAGAATAGCACCCCAACCAAGACCAAGTCTCTTGTGTACTCACAAGTGAAAAAGAGTGTGGTCTCATCCAGACGAATGGTCTTTGGCTTGATGCATAAATCCACACTGGCAGTATCCAGGCTGCGCTGGTGAGTCTTAGAGTTGTAGCAAGATGCTGAGCGGCAGTGGTCTCGAAGCCAGACATAATCAAAGCGCATCACGGTGTTAGCATATTGCAGTTCTAGGGAAAAGCATTCTTTTATGTTATTTATTATATTATTTTACATTATTTATTTTATAAAAATAAATATTTATTTAGGAAAATTTAGAAACTATCAGTAGTCAGAAAACTTCCTTCAAAAAGTCTACCAAGAAATAAGCAAGAGCAGTAAGGGGAACACTAGCCCCCTACCAAATACAAAACATACTGTAGAACTTTATGATTAAAACAATATGATGCTGGGATAGGAATAGCAGATAAAACCACAAAAGAATATAAAATGTCCAAAAATACACCTAAATGTGTATAGAAATTTGGTATCTAATAAACTGACAGCTATAATCACTGGGGAAAATAAGAATTTTAAAATAAATGGTGTTGGGACAACTAGATAGCCATTTGGAAAAAAGATAAAATTGGGTCAATACTTCATATTGCCACCAGGTCTCCAAGAAAAACTCAAAACAGATCAGAGTTCTAAATTTGGAAGATGAAGCCACTGAAATATTTTATTTTTTAAAATATGTTGATGATTCTATTTTTTTATTTTTTTAAAAATTTTTTATTATGTTCAGTTAGCCACCATGTAGTACATTCTTAGTTTTTGATGTAGTGTTCAATAATTCATTAGTTGCATATAACACCAAGTGGTCATCACAACACATACCCTCCTTAATACCCATCACGGGGCTAACTCATCCCCCCCAACCCCTTCCCCTCTGAAACCCTCAGTTTGCCAGAGTCCAGAGTCTCTCATGGTTTGTCTCCCCCTTTGATTTCCCCCCCCTTCAGTTTTCCCTCCCTTCCCCTATGGTGCTCCATGCTATTCCTTATGTTCCACATATGAGTGAAACCAGTATTTTATTTTATTTATTTTAATTTTTAAAAATTTTTAAAATTTTATTATGTTATGTTAGTCACCATACGATACATCATTAATTTTTGATGTCGTGATCCACGATCCACTGTTTTCATATTAACACCCAGTGCTCCATGCAGTATGTGCCCTCCTTAATATTTTAAAAGGAAACACAGGTAGATAGAGGATATAAAGGAGGTACTTGTACTGTTCTTGCAACTTCTATTAGTTTGAAGTTATACCAAAATAAAAAGTTAACAAAAAAATCAAAGACTTTCCTATATACCAGGTTATTCATTTAGAAAAAGTAAATAAAAATGAGATCAAATTTATAAGAGGAACAAAAGCTATAATGTGTCTGGGAATAAACAAAAATGTGGAAGACTACTATGGAGAAATCTATAAAACTAATCTTGAAGGGCGTGAAGGAAATGTGAATGGAGAAATGTGCTCAAACATGGGCAGATTCAATAATGAAAAGATACAAATTCTCCCACAAATTAATACATGAAATTCCATGTACTTTCAATCCAAATTCCCATGGAAATTTTCATGTACTGGACAGGCTAATTCTAAAATTCCTATTCAGAATTAATAAACTTATAATTTTGAAAAAAAGAGGAAGAAAGGCATGGGGGGAACTGTGTTACCAAACATAAAAAAAAACCCATTTTTTTTTTAAGATTTTATTTATTTATTTGAGAGAGAGAGAATGAGAGAGAGCACATGAGAGGGGGGAGGGGCAGAGGGAGAAGCAGACGCCCCGCCGCGCAGGGAGCCCGACGCGGGACTCGATCCAGGGACTCCAGGGTCATGACCTGAGCCAAAGGCAGTCGCTTAACCCACTGAGCCACCCAGGCGCCCCTCCCACCAGTCATTTCTTTTAAAAGAAATTAATAGGGGCCCCCCCCAAAAAAACCATATTATATATAAAGCTACAGCCATTTAAAAAGTAAGATGAACAGATCAAGGGAACAGATTGGAGTTCCAAAACAGCCCCAAGTATACATGGAAATATGTGTATGTTAAAGGTGGCATTTTATAACAGTAAAGACAGATTACTCAATTACTAGTTTTGGAAAAATGAATATTTGGAAAATTTGACTCTGGATTCGTATCATCCAAAACAGTAAATTACCGATAGATTAAAATATAAAAAATAAAAAGACACATAGATCAATGAGATCAATGGAACAGAATAGAAAACCCAGAAATGGACCCACATCTGTATGGTCAATTACTCTTCAACAAAGCAGGAAAGAATATCCAATGAAAAAAGACAGTCTCTTCAACAAATGGTGTTGGGAAAACTGGACAAAAACATGCAGAAGAATAAAACTGGACCACTTTCCTACACCATACACAAAAATAAACTCAAAATGGATGAAAGTCCTAAATGTGAGACCTGAAACCATAAAAATCCTAGAAGAAAGCACAGGCAGTAAACTCTCTGACATCGGCCATAGCAACTTTTTCCCAGATATGTCTCCTGAGGCAAGAGAAATAAAAGCAAAAATAAATTATTGGGACTAGTCAAAATAAAAAAGTTTCTGCACAGTGAAGGGAACAATTAACAAAACTAAGAGGCAACCTACAGAATGGGAGGAGAGATTTGCAAATGATAATAGCCTATAAAGGGTTAATATCCCAAATAAATAAAGATCTTATATAACTCAACACCCAAAAAACAAATAATCCAGTTAAGAAATGGACAGGAGGGGCGCCTGGGTGGCTCAGTTGGTTAAGCGACTGCCTTCGGCTCAGGTCATGATCCTGGAGTCCTGGGATCGAGTCCCGCATCGGGCTCCCTGCTCGGCAGGGAGTCTGCTTCTCCCTCTGACCCTCCCCCCTCTCATGTGCTCTCTCTCTCTCATTCTCTCTCTCAAATAAATAAATCTTTAAAAAAAAAAAGAAAGAAATGGACAGGAGACATACACAGACATTTCTCCAACGAAGACATACAGATGGCTAACAAACACATGAAAAGATGTTCAACATCACTCAGCATCAGGGAAATACAAATCAAAACAATGAGATATCACCTCACACCTGTCAGAATAGCTAAAATTAACAACACAGAAAACATCAGATGTTGGTGAGGATGTGGAAAAAGGGGAACCTCTTGCACTGTTGATGGGAATGCAAACTGGTGCAGCCACTCTGGAAAACAGTATGGAGTGTCCTCAAAATTTACAAATAGAACTACCCTATGATCCAGCAATTGCACTACTAGGTATTTACCCCAAGAATACAAAAAGACTAACTCGAAGGAATACATGCACTCCAATGTTTACAGCAACATTATTTACAATAGCCAAATTATGGAAAGTGCCCAAATGTCCATGCACTGATGAATGGTTTAAGAAGATATGGTGTACATATATAAAATGGAACATTACTCAGCTATCAAAAAAAATGAAATCTTGCCATTTGCAACCATGTGGATGGAGCTAGACTATATCATGCTAAGCGAAGGAAGTCAGTCACAGAAAGACAAATACCACATGATTTCACTCATATGTGGAATTTAAGAAACAAAACAGATGAACATAAGGGAAAGGGAAAAAAAGAGACTCTCAACGATAGAAAACAAACAGGGTTGATGGAGGGAGTTGGGTAGGGGATGGGATAGATTGGTAATGGGTATTAAGGAGGGCTCTTGTTGTGATGAGCACTGGGTGTTCTATGAAAGTGATGAATCATTAAATTCTACTCTTGAAACTAACATTAGACTATATGTTAACTAAAATTTAAACAAAAACTTGAAATGTTAAAATAAATAAAATATAAAACTATTACACATTGGGGCACCTGGGTGGCTCAGTCAGTTAAGCATCTGCCTTAGGCTTAGGTCATGATCTCAGGGTCCTGGGATTGAGCCCTGTGTCAGGCTCCCTGCTCAGTGGGGAGTCTGCTTCTCCCTCTGCCCGTCCCCCACTCATATTTTCTCTCCCTCAAATAAATAAAATCTTTAAAAAACCCTATTACACACACATTGACAACATTGACGCAGGAATGGACATTTTAATATGACACAAAAGGCACAAAAGATAAATTTGTTTATATAAAAATAAAAACCTGTTTTGCAAACAATATAAAAAACCAAAGTTAAGTGACAAGTTCTTGAGCTACCTAGGATCCATGGAATAATATGTAAAGTTGTGTTTGTGTGTGTGTGAGTAGCCCTACATTTTTCCATGGAGAGGATCCATAGCTTTCAACAGAATTCCTATGGGATTCATAATCTAAAAATATTGAGAACCCTGCCCTTGGAGTAACAGAAGTGATTAACTTCATTCAGATTGGTCATTACGGGCGCCTGGGTGGCTCAGTTGGTTAAGCAACTGCCTTCAGCTCGGGTCATGATCCTGGAGTCCTGGGATCGAGCCCCGCATCGGGCTCCCTGCTCAGCAGGGAGTCTGCTTCTCCCTCTGACCCTCCTCCCTCTCATGCTCTCTCTCTATCATTCTCTCTCTCTCTCAATAAATAAATAAAAATCTTAAAAACAAAACAAAACAGATTGGTCATTACACTGAACTAATCCAGGATTTGACAAACAGCCTGTGGGTCAAATAGAGCCCATGGCATGTTTTTATATAGCTTGCAAGATAAGAATGATTTTTACATTTTAAAAATGTTATAAAACAAAAACAAAAGAAGACCATGAAACAAATTCTGCATGACCCATAAAGCCTAAAATATTTACTATCTGGCCCTGAAGGAGTCATATGTAACTCTTCTTTCCATGACTGAGTTCATTCTTGCCTTTGCACTTGCCATCTCCCTCCTTGAAATTATAAGCTCCCCTAATTAAATCACAATTTTTTCTTTCAAAGTCTAGCTAAAAATTCATTTATTCAAGGAAGCTTCCTTGAACCCTATATTTTCTTTGAAATTAAGTATTTGGTAGGTAACAACTTAATTTGCATTTGCATATGGCATAAGGTATTCTTGTTTCTTGTATTTATTTACTATTTTATGCTTCTTGGATACCACATCTTACATCTTGGTTCTCTAGAAGTTCTCAGCTATACATAAACAAATGTTTATTAACTAGGCCAAAATGCAAAATACAGAAAAGAAACTTGGGATTCATCTTGACTCATAATCTATGTTTAATCAATCACCAAGGTTTGCTGGTTTCACTTCCTAAATCTTTCTAAAATCTATATGACCTCTCCATTTCCACTCCTTTCTCCTGCCACATTCAGGCAATCTCCATCTTTAACAGTGGTCTTTATAAAGAGACTTTTTTCTATTAATATGATGATTTTATTTTTTTAAACTTTTATTTAAATTCTAGTTAGTGGGATGCCTGGGTGGCTCAGTTGGTTAAGCATCTGCCTTCGACTCAGGTCATGATCCCAGGGTCTGGGATTGAGACCCGTGTTGGGTTCCCTGCTCGGCGGGAAGCCTGCTTCTCCCTCTCCCATTCCCCTTGCTTGTGTTCCCTCTCTCGCTGTCTCTCTCTCTGTCAAATAAATAAATAAATAAATAATCTTTAAAAAAATTCTAGTTAGCTAACATATAGTGTAATATTGGTTTCAGGACTAGAATTTAGTGATTCATCACTTACATAGAACACCCAGTGTTCATCACAACAAGAGCCCTCCCTAATACCCATCACTCATCTAGCCCATCCCCCCCCCCACTCACCTCCCTCCATCGGCCCTCAGTTTGTTTTCTATCGTTAAGAGTCTCTCATGCGCTGCTCGCCTCTCTTTTTTTCCCTTTCCCTATGTTCATCTGTTTTATTTCTTAAATTCCACATATGAGTGAAATCATATGGTCTTTGTCTTTCTCTGACAGACTTCCTTCACTTAGCTCCATCCACGTGGTTGCAAATGACAAGATTTCACTCTTTATGATGGCTGAGTAATATTCCAGTGTGTGTGTGTGTGTGTGTGTGTGTGTGTGTGTGTGTGCACCACCTCTTCTTTATCCATTTATCAATTGATGGATGTTTGGGCTCTTTCCATAATTTGGCTATTGTTGATATTGCCACTATAAACACCAGGGTACATGTGCCCCTTTAAATCAGTATTTTTATATCCTTTGGGTAAATATCTAATAGTGCAATTGCTGCATCATAGGGTAGTTCTGTTTTTAACTTTTTGAGGAACCTCCATACTGTTTTCTAGAGTGCCTGCACCAGCTTGCATTCCCACCAACAGTGCAAGAGGGTTCCCCTTTCTCTGCATCCTCACCAATATCTGTTGTTTCCTGAGTTGTTAATTTCAGCCATTCTGACTGGTGTGAGGTGGTATCTCATTGCTTTTGATTTGCATTTCCCTAATGATGAGTGATGTTGAGCATCTTTTCATGTGTCTGTTGGTCATCTGGATGTCTTCTTTGGAAAAATGTCTATTCATGGCTTCTTTATCTAATTTCCTAATGTAGAAGTACAGGTTATTGATTTTAGACCTTTATTCTTTTCTAATAAATGCATTTATTGCTACATATTTCCCTCCAACCACTGCTTTAGCTGCTTACCATAAATTTTGATAAGCTGTATATTCATTTTCATTTAGTTAAAAATATTTTTAACTTTGAGACTTTATACCTATACATTTTTTGGAAGTGTATAGCTTAATTTCCAAATATTGGAGACTTTTCTTTCTGTTATTGATTTCTAGTTGATTCCATTGTGATCAGAGTACATACTCTATGTTTTAGATTCTTTTAAGTTTGTTGAGCTTTTTTTTTTTAATGGCCCAGAATGTGGTCTATCTTGGTGGATGTTTCATTTACATTTCAGAACAATGTGTACTTCACTTCTGCTGGATGGACTGTTCTATACATGTCAAGTAAGTCAAGTTGGTTGATAGTGCTGTTCAGGTTATTTATATCCTTACTGATGTTCTGCCTGTTCAATCTATCAATAACTGAGAGGGAGGTTTTAAAGTCTCCAAGGACAATTGTGGATTTTTTATTTCTACTTTTATCTCTATCAGTTTTTGCTTTATGTAATTTGATGGTCTGTTCTTAGGTGCTATATTTTTAGGATTGTCACATGTTCCCTTAAAGAATTGACCCCTTTATCACTTTGTCATGTGCCTCTTTATCCCTAATAATCTTCCTTGTTCTGAAGGCTGCTTTGTCTGAAATACACCTATTACTGGTTTGATTATTATTTGCATGGTGTTTCTTTCTCCACCCCTTGATACTGTCCCATAGTTTCTGAATACTGTATGTGTTTTTGTTTTCTCTCTCTCTATCTCTCTCTTGCATTTCAGTTTGGGTAATTCCTATTGACCTATCCTTTACATTTACTGATTCTATCCTTGAATGTGTCAAGTCTACTGATAAGCCCATTAAAGTCATTCTACAAATCTGTTACCATGATTATGATTTAAAAAAATTCTTTCTTATAATTTCATCACTCTCCTGACATTACCCATCTGGTCTTTCATTTTGTCTACCTTCTCCATTAGAGTCCTTAACATATTAATCATAGCTATTTTAATTTCCTGACCAGTATTTTCCACACCTGTGTCACATGTGAGTCTAGTTCTGATGTGCTTTGTCTCTTCAAATTGTTATTTGTTGCTTTTTAACATGCTTTGTAATTTTGTTATTGTTGAAAGGCACACATGTTGTATAAAGCAGTAGACACTGAGGTTAACAGGACTTTAGGGTATTTATACCAATCTGGCCAAGAGATGGGTTATGTCTGATGTGTGTTGTCTCTATGGGTACCAAAGGCATTAAATTCCTCTAGTGACCTTGTTTTTGTCTCCCTTGTTGGCCTTCCTTGGCCCTTCTCTTTGTGCTGCACTTCAGAAACAGTCTGTCTCTTGCAGCTCTCCCAGCTGTAATGCACTGTTATTTTAACTGGAGGCTTATTAGCTGGTTATAATGTATGGGGGAGAAGGGCATTATCTAATATTTGGATTAAATCTCAGTCTTTGGAGTGAACAATGGGCCTATGTCTTTGAAGTGTAGCCTTCACAATTGTTTTTGTCCCTTTCCAGGGTTATGGGTTGAACTGTATTCCCCAAAAAGATGTTGAAGTCCTAATCTCTAGTACCTGTGAATGAGACTTTATTTGGAAATAAGGTCTTTGAAGATAATCAAGATAAAATGAAGTCATACTGAACTAGAGTGGGCCCTAAATCCAACAACTGGTATCCTTATAAGGAAAGATATGTTTGAAGACACAGAGGAGACACAGGGAAGAAGCCATGTCATGACAGGCAGAGAGTGGATGATGTTGCCACAAGTAAAGGAACACCAAGGATTGTCAGCAACCACCAGAATCTAGAAGAGGCAAGAAAGAGCCTTTGGAGGGAGCATATCCCTGCCAATGCCTTTATTTCAGACTTCTAGCTTCCAGAACTGTGAAAAAATAAATTTCTGTTGTTTTAAGCCAACTAGTTTATGGTAATTGGTTATAGCAGTGTTAGGAAACTAATACACAGGGGTAAAGCTTTTCTCCCCCTCTGCTACCTAATACTTCACCTGGCTGTTATCATTCCCAGTCTATGCCTTTGAAACCCACTTCCCTATATACTGAGGCTTTCTTTTATTTCTTTTTTTCCCCTTATATGAGATAGGGAGACAGAGTGGGACTGGAGTAGAGCAATGTTCCCTTCCCCTTGCTGGGATGAAATTATACTGTTGCCTTAATATTATTTTTGTCTTTCTTGCAACCTATAGGATAATCTTGGAAATAAACAGCTAGAGGTCCTCAAAACTCCACAGAAAGTATTTTCAGTCCACATAAGAAGTAACTGATACTGCACAACAATGTAAATATACTTACCACCTGAACTGTACACTTAAGAAATGGGTAAGATGGGGCACCTGGGTGGCTCAGTTGGTTAAGTGGCCGACTCTTAATTTCAGCTCAGGTCATGAACTCAGAGTCCTGGGATACAGCCCTGCCTCAGGCTCCGTGCTCACCAGGGAGTCTGCTTGAGGATTCTCTCTCTCCCTCTCCCTCAACCCCTCCCCTCACTCTCTCTCAAATAAATAAATCTTTTAAAAATGGGTAAGATGTTAAATTTCATTTATGTGGGAATATATATAATGGAATATTACTCAGTCATGAAAAAGAATGAAATCTTGCCATTTGCAATGACGTGGATGGAGCTAGAGAGTATTATGCTAAGCGAAATAAGTCGAAGACAAATACCTTATGATTTCAGTCATATGTGGATTTTAAGAAAGAAAACAAATGAGCAAATGGGAAAAAAAGAAACAGAGAAGCAAACCAAGAAACAGACTCTTAACTATAGAGAAGACACTGATGGTTACCAGAGGGGAGGTAGCTGGGGGGATGGGTGAAATAGGGGATGGGGATTAAATAGGACACTTGAGATGAGCACCGGGTGTTGTATGGAAGTGTTGAATCACTATATTGTACAGCAGAATCTAATACTACACTATACGTTAACTAACTGGAATGAAAATAAAAACTTAAAAAAGTAAAGTATCTGTCTCCACATATCTTACCAAAATGATCTTCATGTTGCTGCCAAGCGCAATTCAGAGACTCGGAGGCTGTATGGTGCCAATGGATGGCTAATGGAAATAAGCTTTTGAAGTTGAGCTGTTGGAAGGCCCAACATGTGACTCCTCTCCTCAGCAGGTTCTGGAGCCTGCTTTGTAGGTGGGACAACCCGTGGCACCACATCCTAGAATATTTGACAATAAGAAGAGAGAGTTAGTAACAGTATTAAAGAACTTTTATGAGGTTGTAGGAATAATACTACAGATGTAACTATATGAAAGAATAGATTTAATTATCTCAACTACAGAGGATTAAACAAAGGAAAAATTCTGAAAAACTGAGCATAAGTGGTCCATAACCATTACTTCCATTTTCTCACCAGCTACTCTTACTTTATGCCTTGTAATCTTGCTTCTATCATACTATTTAACTGAAGTGGTTCTTTAAAAATTCATTAATTTTAACTTTCCAACCACATATAAGAATTGCTTTTCAGATCTCATCCTTCTGGGCCTCTCCACTTGTGACACTATTAATCACCCTTACATGACTTCTTGAAACTTTTTTTTCACTGATTCTGTGTGATTGTGAACAAGTTACTTAAACTCTCAGTGACTCTGGTTTCCCATTTTGTAACATGAGGATAATAATAATACTTATTTCATGGGTTTAGTATGAAGAGTAAAGTACTTAGAACTGTGTCTGTCCCATAGTAAGCCCTATATATGTCAGCTGCTATTATTCTCATTATTATAATATTTAATGTTAGGGATAACATATATCTGTTGGTAAAAGTACCTTGATAAACCTGCTTACAGTTGGTGACTCCCTCAGTGTTATGGTTTCAGGAAGATTAATTTAAAAATTTCATTTGCATAATACCTTTAAAAGAATTAATTTGTCCTGTGGGAAAAGAGGGAGAAAGCCATGTACCTGCAGAAAAGCTGTACAATGCTTGATGTGAACCTTCTCAATAACTCCTTAAGGTCACTAAACCCATAAAATGCTTATTTTCAGTGCATATGTGCATGTGTTTGTGTGGTGTAAGCAGATGAAGGGACTGAATTTCATGCTGATGTGGGATGACATCAATCATATACACAAAGGCCATAGCTAGAGATCTAAGAGAATATGCTGATGACTTGGGGAGGGTTCCAAAGTAACAGGCTAGGAAATCAAGAGCTAAAGTCAAATTTATTGAGATTTTATGGGTGCAGGCAAGGAGCAGAGCATAGAGAGGGCTCTGCTGATATCTGGGTTACATTTATGTTTTCTATTGTCTCATTTCCAAACCTCCTACCTACAGGTATCATCTAAGACAGAGGCTGGCAAATTATGGCCCATCCTATTTTTATATAGCCCACAAGCTAAGAATGGATTTTACATTTTTAAAGGGTTGTAAACAAAACCAAAAAGAAAATGAAGCCAAGACCATATGTGGCCTGCAAAGTCTACTATATTTGCTATTTGGTCCTTCAAAGTATAATTTTTCCAACCCCTGGTCTAATGCTCAATTTTTAATCAAATACTCTTCTCCCTTTACATTGGATTACTCCCCCCCAAAAAACACTCTTAAGCAAGCATATTTATTCATTTCTTCATTATTTCACCAAACAAATACTCCTGAGCATGTGTATAACAGGTACTTTCTTAAGTACTGGGAAAATAAACATAAATAAGTCTGCAATCCCAGCCACCATTCAAGAAGCTCACAGTCTAGTGGAGAAGAAAGACAAAGGGTGATAGCTACTACTACTTATGATATTTGTAAGCACAGAGTACAGTGAAAAAGTGCAAAGGAGAAAGCAGTTAACTATGCCTGGTAAAACTGGGAGGACTCCACATGATCTACATTATTTGTAGAAGTGTTTCTTTGTTTTGTATTTACTTACAAAATAAAATTTGCTCATGTGTAAAAAGAAAAAAAGGAAAGAAAAATCAAAACAACACAGAAATACATAAAATAAAAAGTGAAAGCCTCCTTTCCTCAATATTTGTCATTCCCATTCCTTCAAGAAACCTCATCAACAATAAACCGTTTGGAGGACCAACTTCCAGATCACACACAGTTGAAATCTCCAACCTTCTATACACACATACAAAAATGCATTTTTGCATTTGATAGTTTTCAGATCACTTGGGTAAATATTTAATAGTGTTACTAATGGGTCACATGCTAAATCTATATTTAACATTATAAGAAACTCTGATACTATCATCCAAAGTAGTTGGACTATTCTGCATTCCACCAGCAATGAATCAGAACTCCTATTCTCTGCATCTTTGCTATAACTTGGTATTGTCAGTTTTTAAAATTTAGCCATTCTAATAGTTGTGCATGATATCTCATTACTTTAATTTGCATTTCTTTAATTATATATGATGTTGTACATCTTTTCATAGTCTTAATTGCCATCTGTATATCTTCTTTAGCTAAGTATCTGTTCAGATCTTTTGCCCACTAAACATTTTTTTAATTAAGATTTTATTTCTTTAGAGAAGTCTTATTCACAGCAAAATTGAGGGAAAGATAGAGATTTCTCATATAACCCCTTTCCCCACACATGCATAGGCTGCATGCTTATTAACATCCCCCATCAGAGTGCTACATTTGTTACAGCTGATGAACCTATATTTACACATCTTTATCACCCAAAGTCCACAGTTTACATCAGGGTTCCCTCTTGGTATTCTACATTCTATGGGTTTGGACAAATGTATAATGACACATATCCATCATTATAGGATTATACAGCATATTTTCACTTTTTGACTGCCATAAAAATCCTCCCTGCGATTAATTTTGATATGCAATATTTCCATTCTTCAGTTAGTTTAAAATATTTTCTAATTTACATTGTGATTTTTAAAATTTGACCTACAGGTTATTTAAAAGTCTACTACATATTTTAGGGCGATTTTCTAGTTTTCTCAGTATTATTTTCTAACTTCATTTCACTGTGGCCAAACAAAAACAAACAAAAAACCAGTATAACTGTAAGTGTTCAAGGTTTTTGAGACTTGCTTTATGGCTCAGGATATCATCTATTTTTCTGTGTGCATAAGAAGGATATTACAAAATACATCTCTGTCTAGTAAAGATTCCTACACTTTGAGTATTTCTCTACTAACTGACTTTAGAGCCTGAGATTCCATATTAGTTCAATCTTTGAAGTTAGGCAACACAGGGATCCTGTTGTTACCTGTTACCATGTGATCTGGCTACTGGTACTTTTATATAGTTTATCAGAATGATTCAAATCCTCAGTAGAGTTAACATTTAATGAGGAAATCAAGATACACCTGAAGTAGGGCTTGTTGAGGGCGGCTTCAGATAAAAATAGCACTCAGCGGGATCCCAGGTTGTGGGAGAGCAGGACCTCAGCGGGTAAGAGACAATAAGAACAGAAACACGCATGAATGGCAACAGCTCTATGCGAGGGGCAAAAGCCAATTATTCCCACCATTGGTCTGCGCTGAAAACAGTACATGCTGAAAACAGCAATGATGGTGGACAAGACAGGTCAGTTCTCCCATCCCCTGCAGCCCTCTAGTTAATGGCTCACTAGGATCCATACTAATAGTCACGTACACAGTTCCCTTGCTGCTCTTCACGTGATTGTTTTCTTGAGTTGTTTTTCCCTCCTTGCTTCCGCATACTTTACATTCTATGTACGATACGATAATAAAACCGAGAGTCCACCGGACTCGGGGCTTCACCCCGGCGCCTGCACTTCTTGCTAGTGCTATGCGGTGCAGCCCCTTCGGGCTTCTCTTTGTTCCAAATTATTGGACTCAGTAATCATTTCGTCTCTTGACAAGTGCGCTACGCGGCACCAGGTGGTGGTGGAAAGACCCCTGAAAAGGGGGTAGCTGTACTCCCTTTTTCCTAGAAAAAAAAGTCAACTTTGTCATTAATATATCTACTTCTGTTGTCTTTTGGATAGTGTTTGCATTGTATATTTCTTCCACCCTTTTACTTTCCATCTTCCTATATTTTTACATTTAACTTGTTTTTTATAAATAGCACAGTTATATTTTGTTTTTTGAAGTTTAATAAGTTTAAACTATTGCCATTTCATTAATCAGTTCAGTTCATTTATATTTAACATAATTATTATTTTTAAAGATTTTATTTGAGAGAGGGAGAGAGAGAGAGCGCACAAGCCGGGGGGGGGGGGGGGGGGGGGACAGAGGCAGAGAGAGAAGCAGACTCCCTGCTGAGCAAGGACGTGGGGCTCGATCCCAGGACCCTGAGATCATGACCTGAGCCGAAGGCAGACGCTTCACTGAGCCACCCAGGCGCCCCCTTAACATAATTATTGATGTATTTAACTCTATCAATGTTTGCTTTCTATTTGTCTTGCCTGTTCTCTCTTGCTTTGTTTTGCACAGATTAGGTAATTTGTATTATTCCAATTCCTCCTTTGTTTACTTGTTAATTATACACTCTTTTACTGGTTTTTAAAAAGGAGTTATTCTAGGGCTTACAACATATATCTTTGATTCATTAAATTATAATGCAAATTAGAAAATTATTACTAACTCCATTTCTACTCCTTCCACAACTACTGTTATATATTTTAATTAACACACACATATCCCACATGACATGACATTACTATTTTTGTCTTATATAATCAATGGACATTCAGATCTACCCACATATTTAACCTCGCCATTATACTGCATTCCATCGTATAGCTCCAAGCTTTTATTTGGGATCATTTTGCTCCTGCTTGAAGATCATTAGGATTTCCTTTGGAGTTTAGTGGCACATTCCCTAAGTTTTGGACCATCTAAAAACACCTCTTTTACTTTCATTTTTGAAAGCTATTTTCACTGGATACAGAAATTTAGATTGAAAGTTACCTCCTCCAGCATTTTTGAAGATATCATTCCAATATCTTCATGTTGTTTTTGTTGGGAAGTCAACGTCAATCTAATTGCTGCTCCTTGTAAGGTAATACATCTTCTTTCTCCAACTGCTTTTATGTTTTCTTCTTTTTATTTTTTAGCAGTTTTTACAAAATACAGCTAGATTAGGTTTTCTTTGTATTCTTCTTCTTTGTTACAGCACTTTTTGAATGTATGATTTGATGCTTGTGATAGGCATAATTCTAAAATGAATTCTGGTGACCCTTGCCAAATTATAATCCCTTCCCCTACAGTATGAATATGATGGGATTTCACTTGAGTGATTAGGCAGTGTATATGGCACAGAGGACTTTAAGAAAGACCCTTAGCTGGGCTGACCTACACCAGCAATCCCTTAAAAGGGTCAGGGCTCTTTCTAGTGAAAGAGATTTGAAGCCAGAGAGGGATTTGCTGTCAAGGAGATTCTCCATTGGCTTTGAAAGTGGAGGGGACTACAGGGCAAGTAATGCATGCAGTCTCAAGGAGATGAGAGTGACGAAACAGATGGCGTGCAAGAAGGAAACAGCAACCTCAGTCCCACAGTCATGTGGAACTGAACTCAGCCAACAATCTGAATGAAGCTGGATGTGTGCATTCTTAGCCAGAGCCTCCAGAAAGGAATGCAGCCTGGCCAATACCCTCATTTCAGCCTTTAATACACTGACCAAAGAACCCAGTCATGCCATACCTGGTATTCTGATCTATAGAACTGTGGGCTAGTAAGTGGGTATGGGTTTAATCTACTAAGTTTCTGGAAAATTGGTATGCAGCAATAGCAAAATAATACAATGCTTTTATTGCTTTTAGAGAACTCTTACTCATCATCTCTTCAAATATTGCTTCTGAATATTCATTCTCTCTCTCCTCTCCTCCTAGGACTCCTATTACAAGTATATGAGACCCTTACATGTACTAGGTGCCAGGCAGTTTTACAAGTGCTGGAAATATATCAGTAAACAAAACAAATATTTCTGTCCTCATGAAGCACATTTTAACGGTATCCTGATATCTACTATACCTAAACTGGCTCTTCCCACAGTGTTCTTCACAGTCAGTTCTAGTACCATCCAGTCAGTTCTATAACTGGTTCAATCTGAAATCTATACTTTGAACGTGATACCTCCTCTTTAAAATTTCTACCCTACAGGCAATTATCAAATCGTAACTTTTACTCCCTACATCATTCCCAAACCTGACAAAGCATTACAGCTTTACTTGCCACATTCTCAGTCAAAGCCCACCATTATTTCTCACTCAAACACTACAATAGCCTTCTAGTTCATCTATCCATATACACACTTGCCCTCCCTTCAAACCATTTTGCACACTATAGGAAGAGTGAACTAAAATAGATTTGTTGGTATGTCATTCCCTTTGAATGGATCCCTAAGGCCTTCAGGGTAAAGTCCAACTTCTTTATCATGTTACACAATGCCTTCTATTACCTGGTCCTGAGCTACCTCTCAGCCTCACTTCCTCCTTGTACTTTATTGCTTATTGTCTTCCAGACTCACTATACTCTTTCCTGATTCTAAAAAACTCATGTTCATACCCTTTGTTCCCCTCAAACTAGAAGTCCTTCTTACTCTGCCTTTTATTCATATTTCAAGAATCAGTAGAAGTATCATTTCATCTAAAAATTATTCCCTAAACTCCCAGAATGAACTAGAAGCCTTCTTTTGTTCTCTCATAATATTCTGTTTATGTCTCTATCTTCCTTCATACCTTTTGATGAAATTATTATTATTTTTTTTAAAGATTTTATTTATTTGACAGAGAGAGACACAGCGAGAGAGGGAACACAAGCAGGGGGAGTGGCAGAGCGAGAAGCAGGCTTCCCGCAGAGCAGGGAGCCTGATGTGGGGCTCAATCCCAGGACCCTGGGATCATGACCTGAGCCGAAGGCAGCTGCTTAACTGACTGAGCCACTCAGGCGCCCTGAAATTATATGTTTTTAAGTCTTTCTTCCTACTAATACCTGGATGCTCCTTAATAGGAAGACATATGCCTCATTAATTTTTGCATTCTAACATTTAGCATGGTTCCTAGTACTTTGTAAAACTCCATAAATATTTGTGGGAATTCAAATGAAATTTGAATTACTTTTCTTCCAACTTCATATTTTCTTTAAATCTGGTAGGATGTCTGCTGTAAATCTTCACTTAAGTAAGTAATAAAAATACTGAGGTCAAGCCAAGGGTAGGTTTTGTAGAAGGCCAACAAAAACTCTTCCTTTGCCTATGGTCTGCTAATCAGTCCTTGAGTATGGTAATTTAATTAATTAATACATAACTGTATTAATTATTTAACCCATCAACATAGGTTTGTAATTCTTGTTCAAAGGTTTCATAAAAGATTTGTTAAAGTCTTGCTGAAATTTCACTCATTCATTTATGTACATTATGTCTGCCACATTTCCATAAATTATCTCTCAAAATATTTTTAAAAATAAAAATTACATCTGTGTGGAATGTCTTTGTTGGTAACTGTAATTTTCTAAATACACACTTACTTGAAATCTGTTCTAGAATCTAACCAGGAGATATTTAGTTTACAGATTAGTAGACTGAAAATTCTCCCTTAGAAGAATAGTGTAATGATACCATCTGAGTTCTCTTTCTGAGAACATAGTCAGAATATTGTTCTTGTTGTCTTTGCAAATATGTATTTCTATAAGCCTGAGGTAATTTTGGGCCTTATGCCTCTAAATACTAATCCTTTAGGCACATGCCACCTGTTATATTCATCCTTCTTTTCCATCTTTTATATATTATTCTTCTAAAATAGGAACTATGAGCTCATTGTAAAACTTCCTATGTAGTCCCATGGTTTCCCTCATTTCTCCTTTAATAGAATAATTTGCTGTTTCATAGTCAAAATTATGTTTTTGAGAGCTTCCCAACCTTTAGAGTCTAAAATCATCTTAATGTAAATTAAGGTCCAACAAGTATCAATCACAATAACAGAAACTTTTGGAGAACAGCCATAGCTAGAAATTCTAGTCAGAGTAGGCAATTACATAATAGGTCAATTTGAATCTTTTCATGGTTATTACTAAGGAAGAAGCATTACCTCCTGAAGGCTTAAAGCCAAGAATCCATTTAGCTCCCGTCAATTTTTCCTTCCAAATGTGTCTCAGATTTGTCCTTCTTTTTCCATTCCTATAGATGCCTTCATCACCTCATACCTGGACTACTGCCATAGACTAGATGGTTTCCTTGCCTCTGGTCCATCCATATTCCAATCCATTTTCCACACTATTGCCAGATTAATCTTCTTAAAACACTTTCATCATATCACTCTCCTGCCTGAGACCTAGCTTGAATGTCACCTTCTTTGTAAAATCTTCCTAACTGCCCTAGGAAGAGTTAATAGCTGCCTAGTCAATGTTTCCATCGTTCTTTGTGCATACCCTTATTAGTGCATTTACAACATGTATAATAATCATCTGTTTAATTATTTTTTTCCTTCCCATTTGCTGAGAGCTCCTTGAGGGCAGGCAAAAGAACCGGGTCATCTCTTTACAATGGCACTCAAGGCTTTACAAAATTGGCTCCGTCTTGCCCCATGACCTCAGGATCTTTACATGTGTTGTTTCCTCTGCCTACCATGTTCTCCCTCTTATTCTTTCTACTCGTTCTTCAGGTCTAAGATTAAAAATCAAATCATTGAAGAAAACTTCCCTGAGACTCTTAACTAACTAATTAATAACTCATTTAAAAAATATTTCTTGGGTGCCAACTTTGTGCCAGGCAGTATTTTAGGCACTTGGGATATATAAGTGAACAAAAGAGACAAAAATTCCTGCTTTCATGGAGTGTATCTTCTAGTGGGAGTAGGCAGATGATTAAAGATAAAAATAATACATAAGTAAATTACATAATACATTATAAGATGATAGGAGCTATTAAAAAAATCCCGCAGGAAAAAGGAGTTTTAAATATGGTGGTAAGGGTAAACCTCATTGAGAAAGATGACTTTTGAACAAAGAGGGAGTAAGTCATGAAGATACCTGGCGTAAAGTAGGCCAGTGCAAAGGTTCTAAGTTGGGATTATATCAGATAAACTTTCATCCTCCTTTTAAAGATCCTTTCTATTGATGTCCTTCATGAGCCATAATGAAATTTGCTAGTATCCTCTTTTTGCCTCTCCCTCTTTCTGACCCAGCCTCTAATTTAAACCTCTATTTTCTTTTTTAAAAGGTTTTATTTATTTGAGAGAGAGAGCGAGTGAGCACATGAGCAGGGGGGAGGGGCACAGGGAGAGAGAGAAGCCGACTCCCCACTGAGCAGGGAGCCCAATGTGGGGCTTGATCCCAGGACCCTGGGATCATGATCTGAGCTGAAGACAGACACTTAACCGACTGAGCCACCCAGGCATCCTAAACCTGTATTTTCTTACTCCTAGTTAATATCTATGAAGCTACCTTCCTTCTACACCCATTTTTGTTGCTTGTGTAATATCTATATTTCAGAGTGTAAAATATCTGCCTCTATTCTGTTATTTCATCACCATCATTTATTCTTCGCTTTACAGGTAAACATAGTTACAGATCACCATCAAATGTATGCCAAATGTCTCCTATGATTTCTTGGTTATCTGAAGCTTTTTTATTTCTATTAAATCCCTTAGTTAAGCAGCATGGGAATAATATTTCCTGCGTCTTACATATTCACTATAGCTTGAATTTATGCACCTTCCTATTGTTTAGCCATCTCATTTATATCAAGTAGTTTTCTAACATCACACCTTTTGCAGATTTCTCTAAGCAGGTTTCTTCTGGAGTTCTTTCTCTGGAAGAACTCTAAGACTACATTAAATATATATCAATATTTATTATAATAAGTATTTATTACGTTAATAAATATTATGTTTATTCTTTTTATATATAAAATTTACATATGTTTACATATATGTATAAAACCTATTATATAAACATATATATAGTTACTATACATATATAATGTGTATTCAGGAATCTGGTGTTCATGGGTGAGCAGACCCTTGGTGGAAGATGTGCCACACTGGCCTGCTGCAGTGACCAGTTCTGTACAGAGTCTTTCAGAACTGGAGATTCTTTGAGGAACTGGTGAGGCCACCAAAGTTTTCTCTGGGCTGCATTTCTTCCACTTTTCCAATTCCATTTTTGGTCTTTGTTACAGGCATTTGAACCCACATCCTAATTAAGGCTCACCCATAGCCTAGGCCAAGACAGAAAAATTTGATGCATCACTCTTCTGTTGGTGGATTTTGCTAAACGATACTTTCACAGATGTGCACACCTTTGGGGTTCTTCATCCCAATTCTATGACTTGCAAGGACCCAAGGCCTTCTGCAAGCATTAACAGTCAAGCCCAGGCTCCTGAAAGCATTAAAACCCAAGCCAAGGCAGAAGACCTGACTAGACATTTTTCCAAAGACATACAGATAGTCAACAGACACATGAAAAGATGCTCAATATCACTAGGGAAATGCAAATTGAAGCCACAATGAGATATCACCTTACACCTGTCAGATGGCTAAAATTCAAAAGACAGAAATAATAAATGTTGGGGAGGATGTGGAGTAAAAGGAACCACCCTTGTGCACAGCTGCTGTGAAAAGCAGTATGGATGTTCTCAAAGAACTAAAAATAGAACCATATGATCCAATAATTCCACTATTGGGTATTTACCCAAAGAAAACTAAAACACTAATTTGAAAAGCTATATGCACCCCTATGTTTATAGCAGCACTATTTACAATAGTCAAACTATGGAAGCAACCTAAGTATCCCCAGACAGACGAATGGATAAGGAAGATACGGGGGGTGGGGGGTGGGCAAAAAGGAGTGAAGGGGAGTGGGCGATACAGGCTTCCAGTAATGTAATGAGTATGTCATGGGAATGAAAGGCACAGCACAGGGAATATAGTCAATGATAACTGTAACAGCACTGTATGCTGACCCATGGTAGCTACGTTTATGCTAAGCACAGCATAATGTAAAGAGTTGTTGAATCACTATGTGGTATACCCAAAACTAATGTTACTAATGTAACATTGTGTGCCAACTATACTGAAATATTTTTTTTTTAAAAAAAGCCACTCAAGCCCAGGGCTTTTATTTCTGGTTAGGTTGAAGAAAGTTACAAAAGATGGTTTTACAGCCCTAAAAGTGAGAATCAGCTAGATAAGCTACAAGATCATAGTTTAAAAAACTCATCAGACTTTTGGTTTCAGCTCTAACATGTAAAGAGTTTGGAAGTCATAAGTCCCATCCTCACAATAAGAATAAGCTGATCAAATTGAAAAGCAATGGCTCTTTTTGGACTTAGACTACGAGGTTGCAGGGCAAACTGCCACTCCAAAATCTGGAGAGACTGGCAAATCTAGAGAGGCAGAGCCAAGATCTATTTACCTGGAGCAGAAACTCCATTTACTTAAATGGTAATTTTGATGAATTGCTGGAAGCTGTGTGGACTACCTTGAGAGGGAGAAACTTCTGGGATCACAGTCTTGAGGGGAACCCACACTTTCATGGGATTTTACCTCCATGAATCCCACACCACGTTCTTATGGTATAGGACCCAAAACAATTCCCACATAGATCTGACAGGGGAGGGGGAGAGTAAACATTGCATTGTCCATAACAGAGTATTCTCTAAACAGAGCTGTCTCTATAACAAAGACCTGCTCTCCAAGGGAAAAGACTTTATCAGGGTCTTATCCCATCTGGGGAAAGGACATTTCTCTCACTTGGGCCTTCTTAAGCCTTTCTGTCTTACCAAGAGAGAGATGCTATCAAATGCTGTTAAGGACACAGCCCAGGGCCACAGGCCCACTATAAAACTAAGATTTAATCATGAGATTATAGAATGCATCCCCTATACCACCATGCCATCAGACTTCAGTATTACAAGAGTGGATTATAATGAAAGATCTGCAAGATGCAGACTCTATCTGGTAAGTAGTCCTTAGGGCATACCAAGGACAAAGAGACAAAAATCAAGGACACTAGTAAAATGTGAAGACTTTGACACCTACAGCTACCACAAACATTAAACACAGCCCAACTCCTAGCCAGATTAAAACAAAACCTCATACGATTACACAATACATTATGCCTGGCTTTCAACAAAAAATTTATAAGGCACATTAAAGGGCAAGAAAAAAACAGAGTCTAAAGATACAAAACAAGCATCAGAGCCAGACTCAGATATGACAAAGAGTTTTGCATTAACAGATATGATTAATATGTTAAAGGCTCTAATGGAAAAAGTAGGCAATATTCAAGAACAGATAGGTAAATTAAAATAGATGGAAATTCTACAAAAGTATCAAAAGGAAATGTTAGAAGTAAAAAACACTGTAACAAAAATAAAGAATGCCTTTTAAGGGCTCATCAGTAGACTGGACATGGCCAAAGAAAGAATCAGTGAATGTAAAGATAGCTCAAGAGAGAAACCTCCCAAACTCATTAGCAGGAAATAAAGAAAGAAGCTGAAGGAATATTTGAAGTAATAATGGCTAAGAGTTTTCAAAAATTATTGACAAACACCAAACCACAGATCCAGGAAGCTCAGAGAATGAGGATGATAAATATCAAAAAGAAAAAAAATCTATACATAGGCATATCATTTTAAAAAATACTGGAGGAGGGGAAATACCTTACCTTTAGAGAGCAAGGATAAGAATTACAGAGAACTTCTCTAAATATATTTAAACATGAGAGACTATGGACTCTGAGAAACAAACAGGGTTTTAGAGGGGAGGGGGGTGGGGGGATGGGCTAGGCCGGTGATGGGCATTAAGGAGGGCATGTACTGCACGGAGCACTGGGTGTTATACAAAAACAGTGGATCGTGGATCACCACATCAAAAACTAATGATGTATTGTAGGTACTAACATAACATAATAAAATTGAAAAAATATATATATTTAACAAAATTTGAAGATGAGGTTTGTACATTTTATTACAGCTTTATCAAGGAGTAATTGATATATAATAAACTGCACATAGTTAAAATATGCAGTTTGATTGGGTTTTACACATGATGTCATCACTCCCAGGATAACATGGTAAACATGTCCAACACCCTCCAAAATTTCTTCCTGTCCCTTTCTAATCCCATATAGAAAACTGAGCCTATGAATAATTCTGAATTGATCCACTCTGTTCATTCTAAATGAATAGATCTGTTATTTGAAGAATTGCTTGTGTGAACATGAAGCAGAATAGTTTGGAAGTGGATTTTAACAGGGAAATCATTAAATACATATAGCTCCCTGCCTAGTTTGTTATCTAATGATCCTAAAAACTATTCTACTGCTCACTTCTACCTACAAAAGAAGATATGGGAAAATGACTTAATGCAGGAATTAGCCTCAAATCTAAACATCTGAAATCATCTGAATCATCAATGTATCCATAAATGTTCATTTCCTTGACAATCATGAAGGTAGACTTAGGGAGCTCAGTGATTCCATAAAGCAAAATAATAACTGTATTATGGGAGTTGCAGGAGAAGAAGAGTGGGGAAAAGGGGCAAAAGATTTAGTTGAACAAATTATAGCTGAGAACTTCCCTAATCTGGGGAAGGAAACAGGCATTCAAGTCCAAAAAGCACAGAGATTCCCCTTAAAAATCAACAAAAATAGGTTAACACCACAACATAATATAGTGAAACTTGCAAATTACAAAGATAAAGATAAAATATTGAAAGCACATTGGGAGATAGGAAGAGGTCCCTAACCTACAAGGGTAGACACATAAGGCTGGCAGCAGACCTGTCCACAGAGAACTGGCAAGCCAGAAAGGACTGGCGTGACATATTCAACATACTAAATGGGAAAAATATACACCCAAGAATACTTTATCCAGCAAGGTTGTCACTCAGAATAGAAGAGAGAAAAAGAGTTTCCAAGACAAACAGTAACTAAAAGATTCATGAACACTAAACCAGCCCTGCAAGAAATATTAAAAGGGGCCCTTTGAGTGGAAAGAGAGCCCAAAAGTAACAAAGACCAGAAAGGAACAGAGACAATATTCAAAAACAGCAAATTTACAGGTAATACAATGGCACTAAACTCGTATCTTTCAATAATTACTCTGAATGTAAATGGACTAAATGCTCCAATCAAAAGACATAGGGTATCAGAATGGATTAAAAAAAAAAAACCCACTGATACGCTGCTTACAAGAGACTCACTTTAGACCCAAAGACAACTCCAGATTGAAAGTGAGGGGGTCGGGCGCCTGGGTGGCTCAGTTGGTTAAGCGACTGCCTTTGGCTCAGGTCATGATCCTGGAGTCCTGGGATCGAGTCCCATATCGGGCTCCTTGCTTAGCAGGGGGTCTGCTTCTCCCTCTGACCCTCCCCCTTCTCATGTGCTCTCTCTCTCTCATTCTCTCTCTCAAATAAATAAATAAAATCTTTAAAAAAAAAAAAGAAAGTGAGGGGGTCAAGAACCATTTATCATGCTAATGGACATCAAAAGAGAGTTGGAGTAGCCATCCTCATATCAAACAAACTAGATCTTAAATGAAAGACTGTAATTAGAGATGAAAAAGAACACTATATCTAATAAAAGGGTCTATCCAACAGGAAGGTCTAACAAATGTAAACATTTATGCCCCTAACATGGGAGCAGCCAAATATATAAGCCAATTAATAACAAAATTAAAGAAACTCATTGACAAAAATACAATAAGAGTAGGGGACTTTAACACCTCACTCACAGCAATGGACAGATCATCTAAGCAGAAGATCAATAAGGAAACAAGGGCTTTGAATGACACACTGGACCAGATAGACTTCATAGATATATTCAGAGAATTTCATCCTAAAGCAGCAGAATACACATTCTTCTTGAGTGCACATGGAACATTCTCCAGAATAGATCACAGACTGGGTCACAAATCAGGTCTCAACTGGTACAAAAAGATTGAGATCATACCATGCATCTTTTCAAACCACAGTGCTTTAAAACTGGAAGTCAATCACAAGAAAAAATTTGGAAGGACCACAAATACATGGAGATTAAAGAGATTCCTACTAAAGAATGAATGGGTCAACCAGGAAATTAAAAAAGATTTTAAAAAATACATGGAGGGGCGCCTGGGTGGCTCAGTCGTTAAGCGTCTGCCTTCGGCTCAGGTCATGATCCCAGGGTCCTGGGATCGAGCCCCACATCGGGCTGCCTGCTCCGCGGGAAGCCTGCTTCTCCCTCTCCCCCTCCCCCTGCTTGTGTTCCCTCTCTCACTGTCTCTCTCTCTCTGTTGAAAAATAAATAAAATCTTTAAAAAAAAAAAATACATGGAAGCAAATGAAAATGAAAACACAACAGTTCAAAACCTTTGGGATGCAGAAAAGGCAGTCCTAAGAGGGAAGTATATAGCAATACAGGCCTTCTTCAAAAACCAAGAAAAGTCTCAAATACACAACCTAACCTTACATCTAAAGGATCTGGAAAAAGAATAGCAAATAAAGCATAAATCCAGCAGGAGAAAAGAAATAATACAGATTAGAGCAGAAATCAATGACATAGAAGTAAAAAAACAAAACAAAGAAACAAAAAAAATCACACACACAAAAAAACCCCACAAAAAAACAGTAGAACAGGTCAATGAAACTGGAGCCGGTTCCTTAAAAGAATTAATAAGATCAACAAACCCCTAGCCTGACTTATCAAAAAGAAAAGAGAAAGGACCCAATAGATAAAATCATGAATGAAAGAGGAGAGATCACAACCAACACTGAAGAAATACAAACAATTATAAGAACATATTATGAGCAACTATATGCCAACAGATTAGGCAATCTGGAAGAAATGGATGCATTCCTAGAGACATATAAACTGCCAAAACTGAAACAGGAAGAAATAGAAAAGCTGAACAGACCCATAATCAGCAAAGAAATTGAATGAGTAATCAAAAATCTCCCAACAAAAGCCCAGGGCCAGATGGCTTCCCAGGGGAATTCTACCAAACATTTAAAGAAGAATTAATACCTTTTCTTCTGAAGCTGTTTCAAAAAACTGAAATGGCAGGAAAACTTCCAAACGCATTCTATGAGGCCAACACTACCTTGATCCCAAAACCAAAGACCCGACCAAAAAGGAGAATTAAAGAGAAATATCCCTGATGAACATGGATGCAAAAATGCTCACCAAGATACTGGCTAATAGGATCCAATAGTACAATGAAAGGATTATTCGTCACTACCCAGTGGGATTTATTCCTGGGCTGCAAGTGTGGTTCAACATCCACAAGTCAATCAGTGTGATACACCACATTAATAAAAGAAAGGACGAGAACCATATGATCCTCTCAATAGATGCAGAAAAAGCATTTGACAAAATACAGCATCCTTTCTTGATAAAACCTCTCTGCAGTGTAGGGATAGAAGGAACATACCTCAATATCATAAAAGCCAAATAAGAAAAACCCACAGCAAATATCATTCTCAATGGGGAAAAAGCAAGAGCTTTCCCCCTAAGGTCAGAGAGCATGACAGGGATGTCCACTCTCACCACTGTTGTTCAACATAGTACTAGACTCCTAGTCTCAGCAATAAGACAAAAAGAAAGAAAAGGCATCCAAGTCGGCAAAGAAGTGAAACTTTCACTCTTTGCAGATGACATGATACTCTATGTAGAAAACCCAAAGACTCCACCCCAAAATTGCTAGAACTGATACAGGAGTTCAGCAAAATTGCAGGATATAAAATCAATGCACAGAAATCAGTTGCATTTCTATACCCTAACAATGAAGCAGAAGAAAGAGAAATCAAGGAATCAATCCCATTTACAATTGCACCAAAAACTGTAAGATACCTAAGAATAAACCTAACCAAAGAGGTAAAGGATCTGTACTCTGAAAAACTATAGAACACTTATGAAAGAAACTGAGGAATACACGAGGAAATGGAAAAACATTCCATGCTCATGGACTGGAAGAACAAATATTGTTAAAATGTCTATGCTAGGGGCGCCTGGGTGGCTCAGTCATTAAGCATCTGCCTTTGGCTCAGGTCATGATCCCAGGGTCCTGGGATCGAGCCCCGCATCGGGCTCCCTGCTCAGCAGGAAGCCTGCTTCTCCCTCTCCCACTCTCCCTGCTTGTGTTTCCTCTCTTGCTGTGTCTCTCTCTGTCAAATAAATAAAATCTTAAAAAAAAAAGTCTATGCTATCTAAAGTAATCTACACATTCAATGAAATCCCTATCAAAATACCATCAGCATTTTTCACAGAGCTGGAACAAACAAACCTAAAATTTGTATGGAACCAGAAAAGACCTTGTATAGCCACAGGAATGTCAAAAAAGAAAACCCAAACTGGCAGCATCACAATTCCGGACTTCAGCTGTATTACAAAGCTGTAATCATCAAGAAAATATGGTACCAGCACAAGAACAGACACATAGATCAATGGAACAGAATAGAGAACCTAGTTATGGACCCTCAACTCTATGGTCAACTAATCTTTCACAAAGCAGGAAAGAATATCCAATGGAAAAAAGACAGTCTCTTCAACAAGTGGTGTTGGGAAAATTGGACAGCCACATGCAGAAGAATGAAACTTGACCACTTTCTTACACCATACACAAAGATAAACTCAAAATGGATGAAAGACCTAAATGTGAGGCAGGAATTCATCAAAATCCTAGAAGAGAACACAGGCAGCAACCTCTTTGATCTCAGCTGCATCAACTTCTTGCTAGACACATCTCCAAAGGGAAGAGAAACAAAAGCAAAAAGGAATTATTGGGACTTTGTCAAGATAAAAAGCTTCTGCACAGCAAAGGAAACAGTCAACAAAACTGAAAGGCAACCTATAGAATGGGAGAAGATATTTGCAAATGTCTTACCAGGTAAAGGGCTAGTATACAAAGTTGATAAAGAACTTATCAAACTCAACACCCCCCCAAAAAATCCAGTCAAGAAATGGGCAGAGACATGAACAGACATTTCTCCAAAGACATCCAAACAGCCAACAGACACATGAAAAGATGCTCAACATTCCCAGGCATGAGGGAAATCCAAATCAAGACCACAATGAGATACCGCCTCACACTAGTCAGAATGGCTAAAATTAACAAGACAGGAAACAACAAATGTTGGCAAGGATGCAGAGAAAAGGGAACCCTCTTACACTGGTGGCAGGAATGCAAGCCGGTATGGCCCCTCTGGAAAACAGTATGGAGGTTCCTCAAAAAGTTAAAAATAGAGATACCCTATGACCCAGCAATTGCACTACTAGGTATTTACCCCGAAGGATACAAACATAGTGATCCGAAGGGGCACCTGCACCCCAATGTTTATAGCAGCAATGTCCACAAAAGCCAAACTATGGAAGGAGCCCAGATGTCCACTGACAGATGAATGGATAAAGAAGATATGGCATGTATATACAATGGAATATTACTCAGCCATCAAAAAACAAAATCTTGTCATTTGCAATGACGTGGATGGAACTAGAGGGTATTATGCTAAGGGAAATAAGTCAGCCAGAGAGACAAATACCATATGATTTCACTCATATGTGGAATTTAAGAAACAAAACAGATGAACATAGGGGAAGGGAAAGAAAAATAAAATAAGATGAAATCAGAGAGGGAAGCAAACCATAAGAGATGCTGAACTCTAGGAAACAAAGTGAGGTTTGCTGGAGGGGAAGTGGGTAGGGGGATGGGGTAACTGGGTGATGGGCATTAAGGAGGGCAGTTGATGTAATGAGCACTGGGTGTTATATGCAACCGATGAATCACTAAATTCTACCTCTGAAACTAATAAAAAAATAAAAAGAAATTTTAAAAAGTATAGGAGAATGAAAGACTTTCTCAGACAAACAAAAACTGAGGGAATTCAATCACCAGCAGTTATCTCCTGCAATAAATATTAAATGAAGCTTTTCAGGGAGAAGAAAATGATATATATCAGAAACTTGGGTCTCCAGAGGAGAAGGGCATCAGAAAAGGAATAAATAAAGGTAAAAAATATTTTAAGTGTTCTTATTCTTAATTGTTCTAAAAAATAATAGTTTTAAGTAATAAAAGTAACAATGTGATGGGTAATTACAACATATAAAAAATTTAATGACTGGAAGAAAAATCATAGGGGATTAGAGGAAAGAACTGGGAATATTCTGTTATAAGGTTTATGCACCACATGTGAGGCAGAATAGTCTTATTTGGAGGTGGGCTCAGATTAGTAAAAAATACATATATCACAAACTCTGGGCAAGCACTAAAGAAGACTTAAAAAAGTATAATGAAATTTTAAGAAAGGAGATAAAATGGAATCATATAAAATGCACAATTAAAACAAGAGAAGGCAGAAAAAGAGGGGGAAAGTAAATAAAGAAATGTAACATATGGACATATTAACAAAAATGGTAAATATTAATCTAAAAATATCAATAGTCACTTTATATATGAATGGCCTAAATATACCAATTAAAAAAAGATTGTCAGTGTGAATTAAAAAAAAAAGATCCAACTTTGTTTTCTCTAAGAAAGTGATTTAAACCTTCCCTGACACAAGGAGTTTAAACACAACATCGAATAACTTTTGGCTGACCACTAATATATATTTGTCTAATTGACCCGAAGGAAGCTAGTCTTTAAAGTAAAAAAAAAATAATAATAATAAGAATAACAACAACAACAACAACAAAATTGAGTAGAGGCATCAGAGGCTACATAATGCAGGGAAGGCCAGACAGCAGTAGAATGGCTTATGCAAAATACTAAAAGAAAAAAAAAAAGCCCTGCCAACCAAGAATCCTATATCCAGCAACTATCCACCAAAAACTAAGGTAAAATAAAGAAATTACACAACACACAAAGACAGAGAATTCATTGCTAGCAGACCTATCTTATAAAAAATACTAAAAGAAGCCCTTAGTCTAAAAAGAAATACCAGTTGGTAACTTGAATCCACATGAAGAAATAAACAGCACTAGTAAAGGTATTTATGCAAGTAAACATAAAAGAGAATATACATCATTTTTTCTTTTTTCTTTTAAAGAGCAACTACATAAAACAATAATTTAAAAACTATATTGTTGGGCTTGCAATATACTAAGATGTAAATCATATTACATTAATAGGACAAAGGATGGAGGAGCAAAGCTTCCCTGTGTTACTGGAATTAAATGATTATTAATCTAAAGTAGATTATATTACGTTGACATACATATTGTAATTCCCAGGGTAGTTAATAAAAAATAACTCCAGAAATTACAGTAAAAAAACATCAAAAGTTCAATCACAATAAGTTAACTTAATTACAGTAATTTTAATTATGATAAATATAAATAGATCAAACAGTCCAATCAAAAGACAAAGACTGTGAGACTGGATAAAAGAAGAGAATCCAAGTATATACCATCTACATTATACCCAGTTTAGATGTGAAGAAATAAATAGGTTGAAAGACTAAAAGGGTGAAAAAGATGTATACAATGCAAATGGCAACCATAAAAGAGTTGAAGTAGTTATGCTTAGAAAAAGAAGGATATTTCATAATGATGGAAGAAGGGTCAATTCATCAGAAACACATAATAAGCAGAAACATGTGTAAAATACACATCTAACAAAAAACTCTTCTTAACTCATTCTATGAGACTGGTATCTTACATCAAACAAGACAAATACATCTTAAGGGAAGAAATTGCACTACCATGCAATGTCTCGAATGAATATAGATGCAAAATTCCTCAACAAAATGTCAGCAAACCAAACCCACCAATACAGGCATAGGCATTTTATTGCACTTCTCTTTATTGTGCTTCACAGATACTGCATTTTTTTAAAAACAAATTGAAGGTTTGTGGCAAACCCTGCATTAAGCAAGTCTATCGGTGCCATTTTTCCAACAGCATTTGTTCACTTCATGTCTCTGTGTCACTCACAATAGTTTAGACTTTTTCATTATTATTTTTTATAGTGATCTGTGATCAATGATCTTTGATGTTACTATTGTAATTGTTTTGGGACACCATGAACTGTACCCATAGAAGACAGTGAATGTAATAAATGCGTGTTCTGACTGCTCCACTGACCAACCATTCCCCCATCTCTCTCTCTCACTTTGGGCCTCCCTACTCCCTGAGACACAACAATACTGAAATTAGGCTTATTAATAACCCTACAACGGCTTCTAAGTGCTCAAGTGAAAGGAAGAGTTGCGTGTCTCTCACTTTAAATCAAGAGCTAGAAATGATTGAGCTTAGTGAGGAAGGCATGTTGAAAGCTGAGACAGGCAGAAAGTTAGGCCTCTTGTGCCAAACAGATACCAAGTTGTGAAGGCAAAGGAAAAGTTCTCGAAGGACATTGCAAGTGCCACTCCAGTGAACACACAAATGATAAGAAAGCAAAACAGCCTTATTGCTGATATGGAGAAAGTTGCAGTCATCTTGAAAGATGATCAAACCAGCCACAACATTCCCTTAAGCCAAAGCCTAACCCAGAGCTAGGCCCTAATGCTCTTCAGTTCTGTAAAGGCTGAGGGAGGTGAGAAGGCTGCAGAGGAAAAGTGTGAAGCTAGTAGAGTTTGGTTCATGAGGTTGAAGGAAAGAAGCCATTTCCATAACATCCAAGTGCAAGGTGAAGCAGCTAGGGCTGATGCAGAAGCTGCAGCAAGGTATCAGGAAGATTGAGCTCAGAGAATTAACAAAGGTGGCTACACTAAACAACAGATTTTCAATGTAGATGGAACAGCAGTTCCATTCCTAGATATATACTTAAGAGAACTGAAAACATGTCCGAAACTTGTGCATGAATGCCCAGAGCAGCCTTCTTCACAACTCCCAAAAGGTGGGAATAAACCAAATGTATATAAACTGATAAATGAATAAATAAAATGTAGTATATACATACAGTAGCACATTATCCAGCCATGAAAAGTAATGAAGTACTGATTCATACTACAATATGAATGAACCTTGAAAACATCATGCTAAGAAGCAAGTTGCAAAAGACCATACACTGTATGATTCCATTTATGTGAAATGTCCAAGAATAGGAAATCCATGGACACATAAAAGGATTACATTGCCCAACGCTAGGGGTAGTAATAAGGATTAACTGCAAATGGGCAAGGGAGATGTTATTGAGGTGATGGAAATGTCAAAAATTGGATTACAGTGATGTTTGTGACCTCAATAAATTTACTAAAAATCCTTGAAGTTTACACTTAAAATGGGTCAATTTTCTGGTATGTAAATTATACCTTAATACAATTTTTTTTTTCCTATTTTGCCCATCTCCCCCACCTCCCCTCTGGCGACCACCAGTTTGTTCTGCATTTAATAGTCTGTTCTTGTGTTTGTCTGTTTTGTTTTGTTTTTTTAGATTCCACATATAAGTGAAATTATATGGTCCTTGTTTTTCTCTGCCCAACTTATTTCACTTAACACCATACCCTCTAGGTCCATCCATGTTGTCTCAATACAAGAAATTTTAAAGACACTCTGGGCAGTAGAGAAAAGAAAAGAAAAAGAAGAGAGCGAAAGTTCATCTTTTTCACAGCCTATCAAGGATCATAGAGAGCTCACTGGGCTGTTGTATGGTGTTGCTGATGCTGTGGTGATGACAGGGGTGTTGGTTTTCCCATGAGGGCTGAGGGTCAAGCAATGATTTGGATCTTTTCAAATAACAAAGTTTTTTAAATGACCAAATAAGTAAGCCACGGAGCTGAAAAGTGCAGCATAGGGAATATAGTCAATACTATTTTAATAACACTGTGTGTTGACAGATGGTGACTCCACTTATCTTGCTGAGTACTGAGTGAAGTATAGAATTGTCGAATCAATATGCTGTACACTTGAAACGAACATAACATTGTATATCAATTACACTTCAATGATAAATAAAAAACTTTAAATAAATGAATAAAAAGCAATGTTGCTGGCTCAAAATTTGGAGTAGCCATGGGGGCAAAGAGAAGTGGATAGGTTTAAAAATATTCAGGAAGCAGAAGTGGCAAGATTTTGAATTGATTCTATATTGGGAATCAGGAAGAGAGAAGATGGCTCCGACTTAGCATGCCTAAAGTGGAATTCCTGTTCTCCTCCCAAACTTACTGTCTTCCTTTGCTGCTAATCTCAGTGAGTGGATCAGCATGCTGGCACAGAGTAAGCATTCATTGATTGTCTTTGGAGTGAAAGAATAAATGAATAGAGTAGAAATACAGCCAAACAAAGCATTCACCGGTGCCTGCCAAACAGCCAGTCCTAAACTCACCCTCAAGGTCGGCTCAGCAGAAGTCTATCACAATTTCCCTCTCACTCTATCAACCGTCTGGAAAATCACCAGGTCCCACGTCCAGAAGAACATCCACCCTCCTATCAGGCAGTCCTTGTCTAGAACCTGCAGGTGTGCACGGACCCGGTTTTGCCAAGAGCCTCTTATTCTGTAAATTCTTTGCATGAGGGCAGTGGCAGATTGTACAGCCCATGTGAGCACAGAGGACGTTTGGTGTTGTAGAAACAGGGTCACAGTGGGCACCCAACTGGTGGGTCTATGTTCACTTTGGCTTCAATCACAAAGAGACTCTTCATACCAAAGAGGTTTATTAATCCAGCCCTCCCCCGACCCTCATCCTGGAAGGCAAAAAATACAACTGCCAGAAACACTACAGACACCAAGTGTTAGTCTGGCTATTTTATTGCTTCTCCCGAGGCTGACAAGCAGAGATACAGAACTGCTTGTGGTTTCTGCTACAGATACCAAAACCAGGAAGTGATCTGTCCCAGTGCAGATTTCCCAGAAATAAGAATGACATGGGGCATGCAAAGGATGCCCCCCCGGACTCAACGAACCCAGCGAAGATTCCCTTCATCATACTAGTTACGAGGTGGAGTATAACCCCTTTAAGTCTGATGACAAATAAACACATTCACCTCTCATGGTTGTGAAGATTACAGTGCATAATGAGGTGGAATTGGAATGACACAATGTTGGTCCATAGTGTTGATAATTCTTTGTCTTTATAGTTAGTGTAAAATAAAGTGTATGTAATTTTTACTATAGTGCTTCTTGAAAGGGCAATACCAGCTAAGAAAAAACTCTGTAAGAGTGCTATTGGGAATGGATTATGCAAGTGTTCCTACATATGAAAGCTGAAGTTTTTCTTTCAGCGATTGGTTAACAGTTAAATTACCCAAGGCTTTTAGGATGAAACTTTTGCTGGGCAGTGTACTATGTTCATTCAACACATAATGTTTTGGTCAATCATCTGGTTAAAATCTTTAACAGTAAAGCATTCACAAAAGCATTCTTCAGAGCTGACATTCAACTAAGGCACTGAATGAACGTTTTTTCCAGCTTTCGGGGCAGTTAGTAGTTAAAAATGTTTGAAAGGTTTTTCAGAGTTGTTTTAGTAATGGAGAGCACTTCCTCGACTAACTTTTCCAGTGCCCTGCCCGGTTACTCCCGACTCTTGCTAGGCATTCTTGCTCAGGAGGGGCAGACAAAGGGTAAAATCTGGGCAGAGAACACCAGTGGATATTAGAACGAAAGAGAGTCAGTGCTGCAAGGTCTTGCGGACAGCCGAGTTCCACCTTCCGAAACTCCACCGCCAAGCAGTGAAGCTTGAACAGGTTAGGCACTCTCTGGAAAGCTAGATACCAAGTCAGTGACGGACCCAGGGCGGGGAAGTCCGATCGAGTTTGAAACAATGTACGCTGGGCGTCAGTCCCAACGCGAGCTCGCTCCAGCTGCTCCGGCTCTTCCCGAGCGCTAGGCCCATCTGGCCCTGCACTGATCTCCAGGCCGACTCCGCCGCGCAACTGGCATAAACCGTGACGACAGCCCTGCGGCAAGGCACGAGTGGCCTTCTTCTCCTCTACAGGGGTGAAGGTAAGTACCACCGCCCTGGGGCTGAGCAGACGCGGTGGGAGCCGTCCCCCTCGCCCCCGCGCCAGGCCTTAAAGCGAGCGTCTGGGCAAAACCCAACCACCGCACCCACCAAAGGCCCCCCTTCCCGATCCATGGGACTGGACCCACCTGTGCTGGAGGTCGCGACTCCCAACTCAGCAAAACGGGAGGAACTGTAAGCAAAGAGAGCCTTGGGAGGCAGCCTTGCGCCCGCCTTTTGCTTTTTCCCAGAGACTATCGGCCCCGGGCTCCCCTCCCCCAGTCCGTTCGGGCCCAGCAGCCTAGAGGCCCCGCCCCACTTCTTCCGGCCCTGTGCGGTGGGCGCCTTGTGCGCCCTGGACCGAAGCCGCTCCCCGGGCGTGCTAGAACCTCTGGTTCAGAAGGGTCGCGATGGGGTGCTCTAGTCCATTGCCTTGGTTTAACAGATTTGGAGCCACAGGCACAGAGAGGAAAATAGACAGACCCATACAAATACACTGCGTGTGACACCTGGGTCTCCTTGTTTGCCTTTTCAGTGCTCCTCCGGAGTCTTCCCCCTTACGAGGTTGCTTATTGAGGTTTTCTGGAACAAACCTAATTATAATTGCTTATTGAGGTTTTCTGGAACAAAAATTCTTCCACTTCCTTGCACCACTTTCTTGAACTTAAGTCACATACTACTCACTGCTGGACTCCCACCAATTCATTTGAGCTATTTGAATCCAGAGTCCACATACAGTGTTTAGAACAGTGAACATTACTAGAAGGGAAGGAGTCATTAGGAATGCACATCCTGTGCATGTAAAAATTCAAGAACAACACATATTACAAAAAGGACCAAAAAGTACAGTGGAATTCCAGGATAGAGGGGAAAAAAATCTAGAGCAAGAACAAACAAATATAATGTACAGACATTGAAAAATGGGAAACAGCAGTATTGCAGTTATTAGAGATGAAAAATGATTGGTCTAATGTCAGACGGTGATGATAAAGGAAACGGTCTGTAGAAGTCAGGATCAACAAAACAAGCAAATGCCTTCATACTTTTGCCCTGGAATTCTTTCTGTCATACGCTCTACCCCTACTTGTTCTTTTGTAAAACTGCTACTCATTATTTTGACTCACTTTAGATAGTACCTGCTCAGTGAATCATTCTCCGTTTTCCAAGATAAATTTCTATTCTTTTCCATGGGTTCAGTATGCCCAATGGATCCAGTACAGGCCCCCAGTATAGCAATTATCATTCTGGATTATAACTTCTCCCTTTGCAAGCCTATGTCCTTCGATGAACAAGTGGTCTCTTGAGACCAGAAAAAAATTTGCATTTTTCAAATTTATTTTCCAAGACCCTAGCACAGACCCTAACATATAGTATGTATTTAGTGAATATTTGTTGAAAATTGTCTAGAACCAGTGATTAGACAGGAAAAAAAGGCTATAGCTGGGATGTGAATTAATATACAGAGGAATAACTGACTAAGGTGAGATTCTAGACTCAGGCTGGTATTCATGCAAATATTAATGAGTGCCTACTGTATATTAAACTCTGGGTATAAAATGGTAAACAAAAAGCAGATACAGTCCATGCCCTTAAGGAACTTAAAGAACTTACAGGAATTGGCCAGGCACACAGGAATTGGCCAGGCACACAGGAAAAGGAACATTCCAGACAGAAGGAACATGATCAAAGGTCCTATAATAAGAAGGAGCATGATAGTAGCAATTAGAGTGAATAAGGTCAATAAAGGTAAAGTGAAATCAACAGATAGAAAGTATCCAGAAACAGGCAAGAGGTTGATAGATAAAGCCTGTTAAGGGTTGGAAAAAGAAGCCAGTTGCCTTAGTAATAATAAGTATAATTTATCAAACCTGCCTTATATGCCAAATGCTGGGGTAAGTGTTCTATAACAGACACTTAAGGTAGTTAATATTATTATCCGTGCTTTAAGGGTAAGGAAATTGGGGCACAGATAAGTTGAGCAATTTTACCAAGGTCACAGAGCAGTTAAGTTTCAGAGCTGAGATTCAAACCTAGGTAATCTGGCTCCAAATCTGAATCCAGGAACTATAATGAAAGCACAAGTAAAAACTACAAAGAACTCTTTCACAAAATATGTTCACTGTTCCCAGATATGTGGTATCTATGAAAAACAACACTAAGAGCTTCAAGAGACAATGCCCTGGAGTCAAACTGTAATGCTCTAGACAGAAGACTTTGGTTGGTATTGGCAGTGATAGTGGTGCCTTTGGTAGGTGATGCCATCACGCAGCGATGATCATAACATTAGGCATCAGCAGCAAGCCAGAGTAGATGAGGAAGAAAATAAATGTCCTAAGTACTACTTTGTGAGACACACATGAGACTTTGGGCAAAGGACTTTACCTCCCTGACCCTCAATTACTGATTTCACAAATGGGCATAATAATAATATCTATATTATAGGGTTGTGATGATTAAATGAGACAATGTGTATAGAGTACCTAGCCATGTCTGACACACAGTAAATGCTCAGTGAGTATTGGCTGCTATGACTATGATTATTAATATCATAATGATGCATTTTAGTAACTAAAGGAAGGGAGGTATGACCAACCAGATAGGATGTGGTTCAGGTACAATTGCAGGAAGGTACCATGGAAAATCAGATAAATATTGAATGGGTGGTGAAACAAAAGTTAATTTCCTCCACTTGGCATCAATTGCATTTGTAGTTAGCACTTACTATTCTGTTACAATTGTTTGTTGTTTTCCCTTATTACAATTTGTATGTGCTTGTGCCTGTGAAGTAGCTAACACTGTCTAGCACAGAGTGGGAACTTAAAGAACATTTGTTGAATGAGTCAATTAATGTCTGAATAAAAATCAATAGGTACAAATGTGCTAAAAAAAATCCAAAAACCAGTAGTATCTGGGTCTTTTTATGTTTTAGCCACACTGGCCTTCCTTATGTTCCTAGAATACACCAGGCTTATTCCTGCTCTGCTTCCAAAAATATAATCTGCTCATCTATTTGTCTCCACCTGCGCCAAGGGTTGGCAAGTTTTTTCTGTAAAGGGTTAGATAGTAAATATTTTAGGCTTTGTGGGACACATATAGTCTCTGTCTTTCACTACTTGATTGTATCTTCATTGAGCAAAAGCAGCCACAGATAATACTTAAATTATGAGTGTGAATGTATTCCATTAAACTTTACTTACAGAAACAGGCAAGAGGTAGAATTTGACCTGTGGACTGTAAGTTGACAACTCTGCCCTAGACCAAATTAGCACCATTCTTGCATGGACTATTATATAAGACCGATGTGTAGGAGCTCTCATCTTTGGCCAACATCTATATCTTAGTTTTATCAGCATCTTAATGAAGCTTTCATGCTCTCCGAATTTGTTCATAACCTTAAGAGTTGTTGAAAAGTGATTCAAATTGTATATTGCGATTTTGAATTTTGATTTATCAAAGTGGCCCTGAAAAGAACCAGCTACTAGTGATCTTTGAAAAGGTTAAAAATAATTAAGAAAAGAAAGAAAAAAAGATTCATATTAAAAGTAACCTTCATTATGTAACTAAAAGTGACTTTTATTCAGAAAATAAATATTCTGGGCATAGTGCAATGTTGAATTTGGCTGAGGCTTTGGTCTATGACAACAATTCTATATATTATATACAGAAATAAATAAATGCTAAAACTCAAAAATCATCTAGGCCATGAAAAATTCTCCTCATCTACTAATGGACAAAAATTTGGTAAAAACTGAAAAGTATATTAATTTGTGTCAGAGGATATGAACAAGGTATGAATATTTCTGACTAAACAGAAATATGACTCAGCACAAACTCAGTAGCCTATACAATAATTTTTGCAGTGAAGAGGTATTTCATTAGTTGAAAGGGACAAATTAGTTTCATTACCTGAAACTAATTTAAGTGAAAGAGAGAAGTTTGTGGAAAGATAATGGTGTGTCTCACAAAATTTAAGGAGTGGAACAATCAAAATTTGGAAAGGGCAAGGTACAGTTAGGCCTCAAGAATGGTCAAAACCAAGTATTCAAATGCCATTATGGCTCTATCATTCTTTTATCTGTATTCTCCCTGTACGTTTGTGCTTGCTCTCGCTCTTTCTCCATCTCTCCTCTTTCTCTCTCCTCCCCCCAATCTCCTTTAAAAGCTTCCTTTGTTTCTCAAGTCCATGCAATAGGAAGTACGGTTATTGACACCTTCCTAAATTTTCATCTTACAGCTTCAACCACTGGAGAGAGACACTATGCCACATTGGGTCCTCTGAAAAGCAGATGCCAAGATGGAGTTACAAGTCCAGAGATCTATTGTGGGTAATGATTAAGAAGATAAAGAGGAAGAGCAGGAGTAGGCAGAGATAGAATTCAGACCACAGTACAGGTCTCACACTTGTTAAAGGAGAAGAAATTAGGGAGACATGGGTAGGAAATGCCTCAGCTTGCAGTGCAACTCTATGGAAGTCCCAGCCAGCCCTACTGGGAACTCTAGAGCAAAAATTGCTAATTATAAGAATCCCACATTGGGCATAAATGGCCCTAGTATCCCTTTTGTGCTCAGAAATTGCCTGGAGATGCCTAGGATGGGAATGGCCTTGGATCAAATGATACAAAAATATCCCAAAAGTGCTATACCTGGAGGCTATTGTCTGACTTCACTGCTCACAGTAGGGTTTCTCTTGAAAGAAAATCTGTAAGGTTGCTGCCATAGACACTATGGTCCCATATCCATACATCTGGGAGAAGGATTCATCATTGAAGTTTAAGTCTGGTGTCCATCCAAGGCCAATTAATTGTAGCTAAGTGAGTGATGCCACATTATAATAAAGGGTGACCAACCATCCCAGTTTGCATGAGACTGAGAGTTTCCCTGGGATGTGAGACTTTGCTAAAACTGAGATACTCTTGGTTAAACTGGGAAGGTTGGTTATCCTAGTGGTACCTATGTTAATAGGGATAGGAAAGGCATTTAAGACAATGCGTACTGTATAAACAATTGTATTTTACTGCATTTTATGGAGGAAATTCTATGGTATAGTGGTTTTATTGGATTAGGAGAATTTATGAAGGTCTCAGAACTATTCCCTTGACAATGCCAAAGATTTCAACTTTATTTCTTGTCATGTTCACTCTCTTGTGCATTTACATGCTTCATCCATCTAGAATACTTTTCTCACTGAAACCTGCTTACCGTTCTTACCACTGTTAGAGAAAACTGTCTCTTCCCCATTGCTTTGATTTCTACAAGGAAGGAGTTCTCTAAATGAAGATTAAATCACATGATAAATGCTAAGCACACTATCATAAGCCTGACATAAAGTAACAGCTTGCATCAGTCAGGGCTCTTAGTTGCATGCAACAGAAGCTGAATCTGCATGATTTAAGCAAAAAAAAAAAAAGTTGAATAAATCTATATTGTTAATGGCACTAGACTCGCGCTCGTGCTGTTACAAAAATCATTACACCTCATAAAATATGCAAGGAAACTGTTTATAGGTATTGAACAATAGTCAGCACACAACTGAGATCTACAGTAGAAGAGAAACTCACAAGGTAAGCCCCCCAGGATCACCCCATTCTTTGCCTGGTGTCAATTTTCTGACCCCAACATAGAGAGCTAGATTCCAAGATGAGCTTGGCAGTCTCACTAAACTCAGGAGGCAAAGATCAGAGTTCAGAGTAGCTAAGCAGCTGAAATCTGTGGAACAAGGCATTAGAGAAGACAAAACTGTGCAGATGTTGGAATGGTAAACATATGTCTTGGGGTTTCCAGCAAATCTTTAAAAGTAGGGAAAAGGCTATAGAACTTAGACTTCTTGGTTTCAAGACTTACTGTAAAGCTACACTTATCAAAACAGTGTGATACTGGAGTAAGAAACAAATAAGTCAATGGAACAGATTAGAATCCAGTAATACACCTACACATATATGGTCATTTATTATTATTGTTATTTATTTTGTTTGTTTGTTTGTTCACCCATTAACCCATCAAAGAACATTTGGGCTGTTTCCAGTATTTTTCTACTGTTAATAAAGTTGCTGTGAACATTCATGTACAGGTTTTTGTGTAAATGCAAGTTTTAATTATTCTGGGCTAAATGCCCAGGAGTATAATTGCTGGATTATATGGTAGTTACATGTTTAATATTTTAAGAAACTACCGAAGTGTTTTCCAGTGTGGTTGAAACATTTTACATTCTCACCAGCAATGTATGAGAGATCCATTTTGTATGCAACCTTTCCAACATTTTGTGTTGCCAGTATTTTTTTTTTCTTTTGCCACTAACCTTCAGTTTATTTAAAAAAAACAACAGCACAATATCTGCAAAATGCAGTTGAATGAGGTATGCCTCTATGAGGCTTAATCCAGAAGTTTCCTAAGGAAGGAATTATATAAGCCAGGCCTCAGCTTCCTTCTACATAGCCCCACAAGATTACTTTTTTCTTTTAAGATTTATTTATTTATTTTAGAGAGAGAAAGAGAGAGAGAGAGAGAGCAAGCACAGGGAGGGGCAGAGGAAGAGGGAGACAGAAACTTTAGCAGACTCCTCGCTGAGCTTGAAGCCTGTCAAGGGGCTTGATCTCATGATCCTGAGATTATGACGTGAACCGGAATCAAGAGTTGGACATTTAACCAACTGGGCCACCCAGGGGCCCCAAGATTACTTTTTTTTTGCCTTGATCAATCAATAATTTTTATTTTTTATTTTTTTATTAACATATAATGTAATATTTGTTTCAGGGGTACAGGTCTGAGATTCATCAGTCTTAAACAATTCACAGTGCTCACCATAGCACATACCCTCTCCAATGTCCATCTCCCAGCCACCCCATCCCTCCCACCCCCCTCACTCCAGCAACCCTTAGTTTGTTTCCTGAGATTAAGAGTCTCTTATGGTTTGTCTCCCTCTCTGGTTTCGTCCCGTTTCATTTTTTCCTCTCTTCCCCCATGATCCTCTGCCTTGTTTCTCAAATTCCACATATCAGCGAGATCATATCATAATTGTCTTTCTCTGATTGACTTACTTTGCTTAGCATAATACCTTCTAGCTCCATCCACATCATTGCAAATGGCAAGATTTCGTGGTTTTTTTTTTTTTTTGATGGCTGCATAATATTCCATGTATATATGTAGCACATCTTCTTTATCCATTCATCTGTCGATGGATATCTAGGCTCTTTCCATAGTTTGGCTATTGTGGACTTTGCTGCTATAAACATTGGGGTGCACGTGCCCCTTCGGATCACTACATTTGTATCTTTGGGGTAAATAGTAGTGCAATTGCTGGGTCATAGGGTAGCTCTATTTTCAACTTTTTGAGGAACCTCCATACTGTTTTCCAGAGTGGCTGCACCAGCTTGCATGCCCACCAACAGTGTAGGAGGGTTCCCCTTTCTCCGCATCCTCACCAACATCTGTCGTTTCCTGACCTATTAATTTTAGCCATTCTGACTGGTGTGAGGCGGTATCTCATTGTGGTTTTGATTTGTATTTCCCTGATGCCGAGTGATGTGGAGCATTTTTTCATGTGTCTGTTTGTTGCCAGTATTTTTTATTTCAGCTGTTCTGATAGGTCTATAGTGATATCTCATTGTGGTTTTAATTTGCCTTTTCCTGATGACTAATGATATTGAGCAAATTTTCATGTGCTTATTTGCTATCTGTATATTAACTTCAATGAAATGTCTCTTTTTGTGTTTTGCCCATTTTCTGCTTGGATTGGTTTCTTTTTTTTTTAATCATTGAGTTTTGAGAGCTCTTTATTTTTTCAATTTTTTTAATTTAAATTCAATTAGCCAACACATAGTACATCATTAGTTTCAGATGTAGTGTTCAACAATTCATCAGTTGCGGATAACACCCAGTTCTCATCACATCACATGCTCTCCTTAATGCCCATCACCCAATTACCCCATCGCCCCACCCACCTCCCCTTCAGCAACCCTCAGTTTGTTTCCCAGAGTTAAGAGTCTCTCATGGTTTGTCTCCCTCTCTGATTTCTTCCCACTCAGTTTTCCCTCCCTTCCCTTATGATTCTCTGCACTGTTTCTTATATTCCATATGAGAGCTCTTTATATACCTAAGATAATAATTCTTTGTTGGATATTTGGTTTACAAATATTTTCTCCCCTTTCTGTTTTTGTCTTTTTCATTCTCTTGAGTATTCCATAAGATAAAAGTTTTGACTTTTAATGAGGTCCAGTTTATCAATGTTTTTTTGGTTGCCTGTGCTTTGGGTTTTAAGTCTAAGAACTCTTTGCCCAGGCCTATACCCCAAGTATTTTTGCATGTTTTATCTAACAGTTTTATAGTTTCATGTTTTACATTAAAGTTCATTATCCATTTTGAGTGATTTTTTGATAAGGTGTGAGATGTAGGTTGGAGTTCATATTTTTGCCTATGGATGTCCAGTTGTCCCAGGACAACTGCTTGAAAGACTATCCTTACTCCATTGAATTGCCTTTCCACCTTTGTCAAAAATCATTTGGACATATTTGCATGGGTCTATTTCTTACTTTTTAATTCAGTTCCATTTTTTAAGTGTCTATCCTCCTGCCAATACCATACTGCCTTGATTACTTCAATTAACTTTTTCTAAAGTCACCAAAGCCATTAAATAGGGAAAGTAAGTCTCATAAACCACTGAATATTGAAGAAAATGAACATCAAACTCTACCTCAGACCATACACAAAATTTAATTTAGGATGAATCATAGACATAAACATAAATGCTAAAACTATGGAACATAAAGAAGAAAATGTGGAAGAATAGTTTCATGATCTTGAGTTAGGCAAATATTTCCTAGAACAGAAAAAAAAACATGAAAGGAAAAATTGATAAATTGAACTTCATCAACATTAAAAACTTCTGCACATCAAAGACATTATTATGAAAATGAAAATACAAGCCATGGACTAGGGAGAAAATAGTCACAATGCATATATATTACAAAGTTCAGATATCTAGAATACATAAAGAACTCTTAAAAATAAAAAATGTAAAAAATACAAACAAACCCAATTAGAAATAGGCAAAAGACTTGAACATATACTTTACAAAAGAAGATATAAATGACCAATAAACACATGAAAAGAGGTTCAGTGTCATTTACTCCTTAGATGAAGGGGAAAAAAATCACAAAAACAACACACCAACTAAAATATATAAAATTTTTACATAATGATACTACCAAATGTTGGTGAGAATGTGGAGCAATTTGAAATCTCAGAACTTGCTGATGGCAAAATAAAATGGCACAATTGCCTTAGAAAACTATCATATTCTTATAAAGTTAAACATACACTTTCTTTATTCCCCAGGTTTTTATTTTAATTCGTTAGTTAACATACAGTGTAATATTAGTTTCAGGTGTACAATATAGTGATTCAACACTTCCATACAACACCCAGTACTCATCACTCCTTAATCCCCAGCAGCTATCTAACTCATCCCCCATCCACCTCCCCTCTGGTAACCGTCAATGTGTTTTCTAAGGTTAAGAGTCTGTTTCTTTGTTTGCCTCACTGTTTCTTTATTTTTGCATTTGTTGGTTCATTTTGTTTCTTAAATTCCACATATGAGTGAAATCATATGGTATTTGTCTTTCTCTGACTGACTTATTTCACTTAGCATTATACTCTCCAGCTCCATCCACATCATTGCAAATGGTGAGATTTCATTCTTTTTGATGGCTGAGTTATATATATACCACCTCTTCTTTATCCATTCGTCTGTTGATGGACGTTTGGGCTCTTTCCATAATTTGGCTATTGTTGATAATGTTGCTATAAACATTGGGGTGCCTATATTCCTTTGAATTACTATTTTTTATTCTATGTGTAAATACCTAGTAGTGCAATTGCTGAATCATAGGGTAGTTCTATTTTTAACTTTTTGAGTTACCTCCATATTGTTTTTGAGGAACCTCCATACTGTTTTCCAGAGTGGCTCCACCAGTTTGCATTCCCACCAACTGTGTAAGAGGGTTCCTTTTTCTCTGCATCCTCCCCAACACTTGTTTCCTGTGTTGTTGATTTTAACCATTCTGACAGCTGTGAGGTTCTCACATCATCTCATCATAGTTTTGATTTGTATTTCCCTGATGATGAGTGCTATTGAGCATCTTTTCATGTGTCTGTTGGTATTGGAGGATTGTTTATCTGTAGTTTCTCAGAGTCTCAATTTTGATTATTTGTGAGCATGTTTTCTAAATAGATTTATTGAGATATAATTCATGTATCATACAATTCACACATTTAAAGTATATAGTCTAATGACTTTTAGTATATTCACAGAGTTGTGCATGCATCCATCATCACAATCACATTTAGAACACTTTTGTTACCCCAAGAAGAAACTCTGCATTCTTTAGCCATAATCTCCCAACCCCCGAACCTGCCACTGGCAACCACTAATTCATTTTCTGTCTCTAAAGATTTGCTTATTCTGATCATGTTATATAAATCAAATTATACAATGTGTGGTCGTTTGTGGCTAGATTCTTTGATTTAGTTTAATATTTTCAAGGTCAATTCATGCAGTAGCATGTATCAATACTTTATTTCTTTATATGATTGAATAATATTCTATTGTATGAATATGCCACATTTTGTTTATCCATTTGCCAGTTGATGGACATTTATGTTGTTTCCACTTTATGGCTTTTGTGAATATGGTGCTATGAACATGTAGGTACAAGTTTTTGTGTGGAGATGTGTTCTCTTTTCTCTAATAGTGGAATTTCTGGGTCATGTTGGTAACACTGTTTAACCATTTGAAGAACTGTCAGACTGTTTTCCACAACACCTGCATGATTTAACATTTTCCCTAGCAATTTATGAGGGTTCCAATTTCTCCACATTTTTGTCAACACTTGTTATTTTCTTCTCTTTTTTAATTGTCACTGTCCTAGTAGGGGTGAAGTGGTATTACATTATGTTTTGGATTTGCAGTTTCCTAAGGACTAATGACATTGAGGTGTCTTACATGCATATTGGCCATTTGCATATCTTCTATGGGGGAAATTTCTATTAAAATCTTTTGTCCATTTAAAAATTTGTCTATTTGTTATTTTATTGAGTTGTAAGAATGCTTTACATATTGTGGATACAAGACCTTAGTAGATACATGATTTGCAAAATACTCTTCCATTCTGTGCATAGTCTTTTCACAGTCTTAATGGTGTCCTTTGATGTGCAAAAGATTTTAATTTTCATGATGTACACTTTATCTATTTTTTCTTTTGTTGCTTGTGCTTTTGGTGTCATATCTAAGAAACTATTGCCTTAATAACCAAAGTCATGAAGATTTACACCTATGTTTTCTTCTAAGAGTTTTATAGTTTAAGCGCTTACATTTAGATCTTTTATCCATTTTGAATTAATTTTTGTATATGAGGTGATATAGAGGTCCAAGTTCATTCTTTTGCACTGTGGGCATGTTTTTAATGTCTTATTTTTTAAAAAAGATTTTATTTATTTATTCATGAGAGACAGAGAGAGAGAGGCAGAGGGAGAAGCAGACTCTCCAATGAGCAGGGATCCCCATGTGGGATTCGATCCCAGGACCCTGGGCTCATGACCTGAGCCAAAGGCAGACACTTAGCTGACTGAGCCACCCAGGCACCCTAATGTTCCATTTTTAAGCCAAAAATTATCATATGGCAAATGTTCTCTCAGTTCAGCTTTCTCATATCAATGTGACCTGAGATATCATTAACATTTGTTAGGGAGCCAAAGCTTCATGATCATTCTAACCCAAAGATCTTTCATTAGAAGCCAGAACTGGCATCTCTTGACTTTGTAAAAACTTGGGGTGCCTGGGTGGTTCAGTCAGTTAAACATCTGCCTTGGGCTTGGGTCATGATCCCAGCCTGCTTCTCCCTCTCCCTCTGCTGATCCCCCTGCTTGTGCTCTCTCTCTGTCAAATAAATAAAATCTTTTAAAAAAACCAAAACTTTTTTATTCATTCTTTCTTTTACAAAATGATTTACTTTTTACTGAAGCATAATTGACACGACATTACATTACAGTTCAAGTGTACAACATAATGATTCCATATTTGTATATATTGTAAAATGATCACCACAGTAAGTTTAGCTAACCTCTATTGCCCATACATAGTTACAAAATTTTGTTTTGTTGAGATGAGGATTTTTAAGATCTACGATTTTAGCAACTTTCAAATATGCAATATAGCATTATTAACTATAATCACCATGCTATACGTTACATCCCCATGACTAATTTGTTTTATAATTGGAAAATTGTACCTTTTGATTCCCTTCACCCATTTCACCTACCCCCACTGCCTGCCTCTGGCAATCACCGATTTGTTCTCTATCCTTGAACTCCTTTTTTTTACATGCCACATATAAGTGAGATCATTTGATATTTGTCTTTCTCGGTCTGACTTGTTTCACTTAGCACAATGCCTTCAAGGTCCATCCATGTTCTCACAAATGGCAAGATTTTCTTATTTTTTAAAAAGATTTTATTTATTTGTCAGAGAGAGGGAGAGCGAGAGAGTGCAAGAGCACAGGCAGAGGGAGAAGCAGGCTCCCCGCTGACCAAGGAGACCCAAGCAGGACTTAATCCCAGGACCTGGGATCATGACCTGAGCCGAAGACAGACACTTAACCAACTGAGCCACCCAGGTGTCCCATGATTTCCTTATTTTGAATAGTCAAAGCAATCTGGAGAAAGAACAAAGCTGGAATTATCACACTGATTTCAAACTATACTACAAAGCTATAGTAATCAGTATGATACAGTATAGAAACAGTATGATACTGGTACAAAAACAGACATATAGATTAATGGGATAGAATAGAGAGCCCAGAAAAAAAACCCCATGCATTTATGATCAATTGATCTATGACAAAGGAGGCAGAAATATACAATGGGAAAAAGATAGTCTTTTCAATAAATGGTTTTGGGAAAACTGAACAGCTACATGCAAAAGAATGAAACTGAACCACTATCTTACACCGTACAGAAACATAAATTCAAAATGGACTAAAGGTTTGAATGTAAGACATGAAACCATAAAACTTCCCAGGAACCATAGATAGTAAGCTCTTTGACATTGGCCTTAGGAATATTTTCTTGGACCAGTCTTCTCAGGCAAAGGCAATAAAAACTAAAATAAACAAATGGGTTACATCAAGCTAAAAAGGCTTTGCAAAAAGAAGGAAATGATCAATGAAATGAAGAAGTAATCTACTGAATGGGAAAAGATATTTGCAAATCAAACATCTGATAAGAGATTAATATTCCAAATATATAACAAATTTACATAACTTAATTAAAAAGCAAATAACCTAATTAAAAATTAAGCAGAGGACTTGAATAGACATTTTTCAAGAAAAGATATACAGATGGCCAACAGGTACATGAAGATGCTCAATACCAGTAATCATCAGGGAAGTTCTACTTCTGGGTATTTATCCAAAGGAAATGCAAACACCAAACTGAAGAGGTATTGCACACCTATGTTCATTGCATCATTATTTACAATAGCCAAGATATGGAGGCAACATGTATCCATTGATAGATGAATGTACAAAGAAGATTGGGTACACACACACACAAACACACACACACATTGGAATATCACTCAGCCACAAAAAATGAATGAAATTTTACCATGTGTGACTACATGGATTGACCTAGAGGATATTATACTAAGTGAAATAAATCAGACAGAGAAAGACAATTATCCTATGATCTCACTTATTTGTGAAATCTCAAGAGAAAACAAATGAACAAACAACACAGAGGCAGAACTCATAGGTATATGAAACAAATTGTTGGTTACTAGAGTGCGGAGGCATTGAGGTGGGCAAAATAGGTGAAGTGGATTAAGAGGTACAACTTCCAATTATAAAGTAAATAAGTCATGGGGATGTATAATGTACAGCACAGAGAATATAGTCAATAATATTATAATAACTTTGTATGGTGACAGAGTAACGACTTATTGTGGGGATTATTTCATAATGTATGAAAATTTTGCATCACTATCATATACACTTGAAACTAATAGGATATTGTATGTCAATTATACTTCAATAAAAAATATTTTCTAATAAATGTAAAAGTAGAGAGGGTTGGGGAAGATGGCAGTGGAGTAGGAGGATCCTGGGCTTGTCTTCTCCCATGAACACAACTAGATAATTATCAATCATCCTAAATACTCCACAAATCAACCTGAAGACTCACAGAACAAACTCCACAACTAAAGGGAGAAAAGAGGCCACATCGAAGAAGGTAGGAAGTGTGGAGATGGTTTAGGGTAGAAATGGATCACAGGTGCTGCAGAGGGAAGGGAGCTGTATTTGGGGAGAAAGGTGAGAGAGAGAGAGAGAGAGAAGCACACAGGGGAATGCACAAGGAGAACATTTCCTCAAAGACATTGGCTTGGGAAATGAGAGGGGCTGAATTTCATGAGTTCTTGCAACCAGTGAGCTTAAAGCCTGAGTTTTAAAAGTCAGTGGGCTTGGATGGGATGGAGCCTAGAGGGCACTACCCTACTCCTGGAGAGAATGTTGGCAAACAACCTGGGGGCAGATAGCTTAGAAACATGATCTGAAAAACACCTGGGACACACAAGGAGATTATTTGCTCTTCCTGGGAAACTCTCAGGGAACCTCTCTGGAAACAAAGGAGTTGGTTGGTGCCATTTCCCCCCTGCCCCTCAGCATAAACACAGAGCCACTGGCAGGAACAAGTGCAGCAATGACACAGGCTCCTAACTTGCTTACACCAAGCCCCATACCCCTTCACTCTGGCAGGACTGCCCTTTTTAGTCAAGCTTGTCTCAGTCCCAGCATGGCAGACCCCTCCTCCAGAAGACCAGCTCAAACCGCTGCCCACACCATCTCTCCCATCCAGAGAGTTCTGCAGGGCCTCAGTTCTGGTGGAGGTGGTGACAGATCTCATTTCACAAGCAGACCAGAGCAGACATAGTTAAAACTCACCACATTCAGGCCAGGGACCAAACACTGCCCACTGCAGGCCAGGAGAACCTTTGTACATGACTGGCTTGAAAGATAGAGCAGCCAAAACACAACAGCAGAGCACATACTACACACACCAGAGTTAATCCCTGAAGCTCCAGGGCCTGGACACTATAGGACCTCTTCTTCATAAGGCCATTACTTTCAAGAGCAGGAGACATAACTGGCTTTTCTAACACAGAGAAGAAGGCAGAGACTTAGACAAAAATGCCAAGATGGAGGAATTTGTCCCAAATGAAAAAGATAAGACCACTACCAGAGATGTAAGTGAAACAAATATAAGTAACATGACCTGATGGATAATTTAAAGCAACAATCATAAGGATGCTCACTGGGCTTGAGAAAAGAATAGAAGGTATCAGTGAAACCCTTATCAGAGAGATAAATAGTTAAAAAAAATCAGTAAGAGATGAAGAATGAAATAAATGAGATTGGAAACCAGCTTGATACAATGAATAACAGGCTGGAAGAAGCAGAGGAATGAATTAGTGATATTGAAGACAAAATAATGGAAAATATTGAAGCTGAACAAAAGATAGAAAAATTATGGTATACGAGAATAGACCTAGGGAACTCAGTGACTTCATCAAACATAATAACATTTGTATTATAGGAGTCCCAGAAGAAGGGGAGAAAAAAGGGAGCAGGTTTATTTGAGGGAATAATAGCTTAAAACTTCCCTAATCTGGGGAAGGAAATGGACATCCAAATCTAGGAGACACAGGGAACTCCCATCAAAATCGACAAAAGCAGACCAACACCACGACATATTGTAATTAAATTTGCAAAATATAGTGATAAAGAAAAAAGTCTTAAAAGCAGCAAGACAAAAGAAGTCCTTAACTTACAAAGGAAAACCCATAAGGCTCGCTGGAGATTTCTCAACAGAAACTTGGCAAGCCAGGAGAGAGTGGCATATGTTCAACATGCTGAATGGAAAAAATCTGCACCCAGGAAACTCTATCCAGCAAGGCTATCATTCAGAATAGAAGGAGAGAGAGTTTCCGAGACAAACAAAAACCAAAGGAGATCATAACTATAAGAAATATTAAAGGGGATTCTTTGAGTGGAAAGGAGAGACCCAAAATGATAAAGACAAAAAAGGATCAGATAAATTCTCTAGAAACAATGATAAAAGAGTAATAAAATGGCAATAAATACATATCTATCAATAATTACTTTGTAAATGGACTAAATGCTCCAATCAAAAGATACAGGGTGTCAGAATGCATTAAAAAAAAGACCCATTTATATACTGCATACAAGAGACTCATTTTAGACCTAAAGACATCTGGAGCCTGAAAGTGAGGGGGTGGAGAAACATTTACCATGCAAATGGATGTCAAAGAAAGCCAGAGTATGGTGTGCCTGGAAGGCTTAGTTGGTTAAGTGTCCAACTCTTAATTTCAGCTCAGGTCATGATCTCAGGGTTGTGAGATTGAGTTCCATGTTGTGCTCCACATGCATGGAGACTGCCTAAGATTCTTTCTCCCTTTCCCTCTGTTCCTCCCCAACTCTCTCTCTCTCTCTCTCTCAAAAAAAAAAAAAAAAAAAAGACAGAAAGCCAGAGTAGAAATACATATATTGGACAAATTGGACTTTAAAACAAAGACTGCAAGAAGAGACAAATCCAACAAGAAGATATTACAATTGTAAATATTTATGCACCCAACATGGGAGCATCCAAATATAAAACAATAACAAACATAAAGGAACTAATAATAATAATGCAAAAATAGTAGGGGACTTTAGCACCCCACTTACATCAATGGACAGATCATCCAAACAGAAAATCGACAAGGAAATCATGGCTTTGAATGACACACTGGACCAGATGGACTTAACAGATATATTAGGAACATTCCATCCTAAAGGAGCAGATACATATTCTTTTCATGTGCACATGGGACATTCTCCAGAATAGATCACATACTAGGTCAGAAATCAGGTCTCAACAAATACAAAAAGATTGAGATCATACCATGCATGTTTTCTGATTACAACACTAAGAAACTTCGTCAACCACATGAAAAAAATTGGAAAGACCACAAATACATGCAGGTTAAACAACATGCTACTAAACAATGAATGGGTCAACCAGGAAATCAAAGAAGAAAGAAAAAAAATACCTGGAAACAAATGAAAATGAAAACACAATAGCCAAAACCTTTGGGGTGCAGCAAAAGTGGTCCTAAGAGGGAAGTATATAGCAATACAGGCCTACCTTAAGAAGCAAGAAAAATCTCAAATAATCTAACCTTACACCTAAAGGAACTAGAAAAAGAATGGCAAATAAAGCCTAAAGCCAGCAGAAGGAAGGAAAGAATAAAGATTAGAGCAGAAATAAGTGAGATAGAAACTAAAAAATACCCCACAATAGAACAAATCAATGAAGCCAGGAGCTGGTTCTTTGAAAAAATTAATAAAAATGATAAACCTCTAGCCAGACTTACCAAAAGAAGAAAGGTCCCAAATAAGGAAAATCACAAATGAGAGAGGAGAAATAACAACCAACACCACAGAAATACAAACAAGTATGAGAGAATATTATGAAAAACTATATGCCAAAAAATTGGACAACCTAGAATAAATGGATAAATTCCTAGAAACATATAAATTACCAAAACTGAAACAGGAAGAAATAGAAAACTTGAACAGACCAATAACCAGCAAGGAAATTGAATCAGTCATAAAAAAAACTCCCAGAAAAGAGAAGTCCAGGGCCAGATGGCTTCACAGGTGAATCCTATGAACTATTTAAAGATGAGTTAAAACCTATTCTCAAACTAGTCCAAAAAAACAGAAAAGGAAGGAAAACTCGCAAATCCATTCTATGAGGCCTGCATTACCCTGAATCCAAACCAAAGACTCCACTAAAAAAGAGAACTACAGACCAATATCCCTGATGAACATGAATGCCAAAATTCTCAATAAAATACTAGCAAGCTGAATCCAACAATACATTAAAAGAATCATTTACCATGATCAAGTGGCATTTATTCCTGGGTTGCAAGGGTGGTTCAATATTCACAAATCAATCAACATGATACACCACATTCATTAAAGAAAGGATGAGAACCATATGATCTTTCAAATTGATGCAGAAAAAGCATTTGACAATGTACAACATCAATTCATGATAAAAACCCTTAACAAAATAAGTTTAGAGAGAACATTCCTCAATATAATAAAGGCCATATATGAAAAACCCACAGTGAACATCATCTTCAATGGGGAAAAACTGAGAGCTATTCCTCTATTGTCAGGAACAAGACAGAGTACTGAAAGTCCTAGCCATAGCAATCAGACAACACAAAGAAATAAAAGGCATCCAAATTGGCAAAGAAGAAGTCAAAGTTTCACTCTTTGCAGACAACATGATACTCTATGTAGAAAACCCAAAAGACTCCACCAGAGAATTGCTAGAACTGTTACACAAATTCAGTGAAGTTGCAGGATACAAAATCAACATACAGAAATCTGTACCAATTATGAAGCAGCAGAAAGAGAATTTAAATTATCAGTCCCATTTACAATTGCACCAAAACCCATAAGACACCTAGGAATAAACCCAACCAAAGAGGTAAAAGATCTGTATTCTGAAAACTATAGAACACTTACGAAATAAATTGGAGAGGACACAAAGAAATGGAAAAACATTCCATGCTCATGGGTTGTAAGAACAAACATTGTTAAAATGTCTATATTACCCAAAGCAGTTTATACATTTCATGCAGTTCCTATCAAAATACCACTAGCATTTTTCACAGAGCTAGAACAAACCATCCTAAAATTTATATGCAACCACAAAAGACCCTGAATAGCCCCTGCAACCTTGAGAAAAAAAAGCAAAGCTGGAGGCATCACAATTCTGGATTTAACGTTAAATTACAAACTGTAGTGATCAAAACAGTTTGGTTCTGGCACAAAAATAGACACATAGATCAATAGGACAAAATAGAAAACCCAGAAATGAACCCACAATTATATGGTCATTTAATTTTCAGCAAAACAGGAAAGAATATCCAATGGGAAAAGGACAGTCTCTTCAACAAATGGTGTTGGGAAAGCTGAGCAGCAACATGCAGAAGAATGAAACTGGACCACTTTCTTACACCATACACAAAAATAAACTCAAAATGTATGAAAGACCTAAATGTGAGACCTGAAACCATAAAAATTCTAGAGGAGAACACAGGCAGTAAACTCTTTGACGTGGGCCATCATGATGGACCATGCATTCTTTCTAGATATGTCTCTGGAGGCAAGGGAAACAAAAATACAAGTTAACTATTGGGACTTCTTCAAAATAAACAGCTTCCGCATAGAGAAGGAAACAATCAACAAAACTAAAAGGCAACCTACTGAATGGGAGAAGATATTTGCAGAAGACATATCTGATAAAGGGTTAGCATCCAAAATCTATTAAGAACTTATAAAACTCAACACCCCCAATGCAAATAATCCAATTAAAAAATGGACAGAAGACATGAATAGACATTTTTCCATGAAGACATACAAATGGCCAACAGACACATGAAAAGATGCTCAACATCAGCCATCATCAGGGAAATGCAAATCAAAACTACATTGAACACTCTGGAAAACAGTATGGAGGTTCCTCAAAAAGTTGAAAATAGAGCTACCATATGACCCAGCAATTACACTACTGGGTATTTACCCCAAAGATACAAATGCAGTGATCCGAAGGGTTATGTGCACCCCAATGTTTATAGCAGCAATGTCCACAATAGCCAAACTATGGAAAGAGCCAAGATGTCCATCAACAGATGCATGGATAAAGAAGATGTGGTATATATATACAATGGAATATTATGCAGCCATCAAAAGGAATGAAATCTTGCCATTTGCAACGACGTGGATGGAACTGGAGGGTATTATGCTGAGCTAAATAAGTCAATCAGAGAAAGACATGTATCATATGATCTCACTGATGAAGAATTCTTAATCTCAGGAAACAAACTGAGGGTTGCTGGAGTGGTGGGGGGTGGGAGGGATGGGGTGGCTGGGTGATAGACACTGGGGAGGGTATGTGCTATGGTGAGCACTGTGAATTGTGTAAGACTGTTGAATCACAGACCGGTACCTCTGAAACAAATAATACATTATATGTTAAAGAAAAAAAAAAGAAGATAGTAGGAAGGGAAAAATGAAGGGGGGAGGAAATCGGAGGGGGAGACAAACCATGAGAGACTATGGACTCTGAGAAACAAACTGAGGGTTCTAGAGGGGAGGGGGGTAGGGGGATGGGTTAGCCTGGTGATGGGTATTAAAGAGGGCACATTCTGCATGGAGCACTGGGTGTTATACGCAAATAATGAATCATGGAACACTACATCAAAAACTAATGATGTAATGTATGGTGATTAACATAAAATAATAAAAAAAACTGCAATGAGATATCCTCTCACACCTGTCAGAATGCATAAAACCAACAACACAAGAAACAGGTGTTGGTGAGGGTGTGGAAAAAGGGGAACCCTCTTGCACTGTTGGTGGGAATGCAAACTTGTGCTGCCACTCTGGAAAACAGTATGGAGGTTCCACAAAAAGTTAAAATAGAACTACCCTATGATTTAGCAATTGCACTACTAGATATTTATCCCCAAAATACAAAAATAGTAGTTCAAAGGGGTACATGCACCCTGAGGTTTGTAGCATAATTATCTACAATAGCACAGGTATCTCTAATTATGGAAAGAACCCAAGTGTCCATCATCTGATGAATGGATAAAGAAGAGGCTGAGTAATATTCCATACACAATGGAATATTACTTGGCCATAAAAAAATAATGAAATCATGATATTTGTATCAACATTGATGAAAGTAGAGAGTATAATGCTAAGTGAAATAAGTCAATCAGAGAAATTAAAATACCATATGATCTCACTCATATGTAGAATTTAAGAAACAAAACAAATGAGCAAAGGGGAAAAAAAGAGAGAGAGAGGCAAACCAAGAAACAGACTCTTATTTATAGAGAACAAACTGATGGTTACCAGAGAGGAGATGGGTGGGGGATATGTTAAATAGGTGATAGGGATTGAGGAGTGCCCTTGTTGTGATGCGCAGTGGGTGCTGTATGGAAGTGTTGAATCACTATATTGTACACCTGAAACTAATATTACACTGTATGTTAACTAACTGGAATTTAAGTAATATATATTATACATATATAATTTTATATATATCATATTTATAATAAATATAACATAAAATATATTATGTTCTTTATCCTTTCATCTGTCAATGAACAGTTTGTTTCCATGCCTTGGCTATTATAAATAACATTCCAATGAGCATGGTGGTTCATATATTTTTTTGAATTGGTATTGTGTTCTTTGGTTAAATGCTCAGAAGTGGAATTGCTGGATAGATAATGGTTCTATTTTTCTAACCCTAGCCCTAACTCTATTTTTAATTTTTTGAGGAATATCCATACTGTTTTCCAAAAGGCTTCACCAATTTTCATTCCCAAGAATAGTGCACAAGAGTTCCTTTTCCTCCAAGTCCTCTCCAACACTTATTTCTTGTCTTTTTGATAACAGCCATTCTAACAGGTGTGAGGTAATATCTCATGGTTTTGATTTGCTTAAAAACATTTTTAATTTGAATGTACACAAATACAGAAAAGTGAACATATTGTAAGTATGCAACTCAGTGACATTCACAAAATGCACACATCTGTGTAGCCACAAATTAGGTCAAGAAATAGAACATTGCCAGTATGCCAGGAGACTTCCTCAGAATAATCAATATCCAATATAAATTAGTTTTCTTGTTTTGAACTTTATATAAATGAAACCCTACATATGTGTGTGCATATATATCTGTTTTGTTTTATCTTCATTCTCAAAATATCATATTTATGAAATTCATCCTTAATTTTGTGTGCAGCAACAACTCATTCATCCTCATTGCTGTGTAGAATTCCATTGTGTGACTATACCACAATTTATTCATCCATTCTACTGTTGATGGACATTAAGGTTGTTTCCAGTTTGGGAAGGTGAGATACAATACTGCTATGAACACTCTTGTATATGTCCTTTGTGGTACATGTGCATAAATTTCTGCTAGGCACATACCTAGGAATAGAATTGCTGGGTCATAGAATATGCATATGGTCAACTTTAGTAGATAATGTCAAATTATTTTCCAAAGTTGCCTTGCCAAGAGATGTCTATTTTTCTTAGGATCCACTCCCCTACTACTTTTTGCCACTACACCCATTACTAGGATCAGATCTCAGCATGTTCCTGATGGGCAAGTACTGAGTCTGACGCAAGAGGAAATAGTTTATACTTGGTCAAAATTTGAAGATTTTGCTGAGTTACATTACCATAAATCTGAGGGAATATATACAGAAATGGATTCTAAGAGTGTTTTACCAAGAAAGATGGAATCTAAGACTGTATCAGGCCAAATTTATTGATACAGGTATACTTACAGAGATTCTGGATTTAATGCATTAGCTTGTGCAGAAGGAAGTAGCTCTAGGAGTTTCAGAAGGAAGTAGCTCTAAGAGTTTAATTGGCTAGTTGACTAAAATTTAGACTAAATGGTGGCCTACATTTTATGAGGTTAAGATGCTAGAACTTCCATGGCATAATGTAGAGGAAATAATCCAAAGCCTTACAAGGATAGAAATGATGGGGTGATTTCATCATATACAGTCTGTACACTCACCATCACCACTACCACAGCCAACTGTCAGCACTTAACTACAAGAGATGAAAATAAATACCATAATAAGTAATGAGGATAAAGCAATGAACACAATGTTTTAGTCCTCAGGGATCTTTGATGATAGCTAATTCATCAGTGTCCTTAGGAATGAAATAGATGAGCATATTATTAAAATGATACTTGATCTAAATAACAAGAAAGCTCCAGTCTTATAGAAACTTTACTGGAATCAGTAAAATGGAAATTCATGGCCTCTAAGAACCCAGTTCCAAGACCCAAGAAGTTCACAGACAGACCCAGAACTCTGTGATTGAAGGAGAGGCTAGATCCCCTGAGGAAAAACCCTGCAGCATTGCTATAAATATGTACTGTAAATCTTAGCCCAGACTTTCTCCAAAGGGACCTGTGGCCATTCACCATAGTGGCAACACTGGGAAAAAGGAAATATTCAGACCTTTGGGGGATACTAGACACTGTCTCTGAGTTAATGTTAACTTCTGAGGACCCAAATCATCATTCTGATCCATGAGTCTAAATGTGAGCTCATGTGGTAAAATGGTAAGCAGAGTTTTGACCTATGTTTGAATCACAGTGACTAAATAGGTAGGATAACTCACCCTGTGGCTATTTACCCTAGTTCTTGAATATACAATTGAAGCAGATATATTCAGACAATGACAGAATCTCCACATTTGCTATTTTATCCAAGAAATGAGAGCTATTATTGTAGGAAGAGTTAAGTATTAGCCTCAGGAACTTCACCTTCATACAAGGATAGTAAACCAAAAGCAAAACTTTAATGCTTGTGGAAACTGTAGGAAATAGTAACACTATCAGAGACTTAAAAGAAAGAGGGGTGTTGATACATATCACATTCTCATTTAACTCTCCTGTTTGGACTGTGCTGATATAGGAGGGAACTTGGAGAATGTCTATGAACTCTTATAAACTTTATCAGATGGTAACAGCTGCTTTCTAGATGTGCTGTATTTACTAGAACAAATCAACACACCCCCTGACATCTGGTATGCAGCTATTGACTTAGAAAATGCTTTTGCTTTATATTAAAGTTTGCAAGGATCAAAAGAATCAGTTTAGTTTTATCTGACTGGGCTAACAGTACACCGCGACAATCTGGCCTTATGGCTGCAATCTGGCTCTGTGCCATAATATCAAATATGCTAACTATCCTGATGTTCCAAAAAATATTACACTGGTGTTCTACATTGATAGCATTACAATTATTGTACCTGATAAGGGGGAAGTAGCAAGGACTTTAGATTCCTTAGTTAAACATGAGAATCAGAAGATGGAAAACAAATACCATAAAAATTCAGATCATACCATCTCAGTGAAATTTCTGGGGGTCAACTGGTCAGGAGAATTTTTGGATATCTTCTTATAAAGATTACCTGGATATTGTGCCTAACGTGCCAGGAGAAAAGAAGAATACTTAGTTCCATTCCCTTGGAGGGGACAAGCCATCCACCTGGTGGCAGGTTGACTATATAGGGTTGCTTCTGTCAAAGGAGGGGGAAGACATTTGACTTCACTGGAATAGAGAGTCACCCTGGGTATGATTCACTCTAATGTTTCTGCTAGCGCTACCATGTGTGCACTTGTGGAATGCCTTATTCGCTATCGTGGTATTTTAATGACATTGATTCTGAGTAAGAAACCCATTTCACAGCAAAAGAAGTACATAAATGGGCTCATGCCATGGAATTTGTTTTACCATATGCCATATCACCTAGGAACAGCTGGACTGATTGAACAGTGGGCAGGCTGCTGAAGACTCTGTTGTGGCATCAGTTTGAAGATAATATCCTAGGTGGGTGTGGAGTGGCTCCAGTAACCCACTTGCAGAATTTTTGCTTCTTGTCCTGGTAACTTTGAGTTTGCTGGCTTGGAGGTCTTATTTACTAAGGGAGGATTTGTTTTCAGCAGGGAACACAACAGTGGTTCCATTGGATTGGAATTTGAGACTGCCGCCTGCTATTGGATATTTGGAGGTTCTTCTGCCACCTGAACCAACAGTCAGGAAAGGAGGTCACTCTACTGGCTGGAGTGATTGATCCTGATCTCCAAGGGAAACTGGGTTTCTGCTAGACAAAGGGGTCGGGGGACTATGGCTGGCACCCAGAAGATTCTCTGGGGTACCTCTATAGTATGTGCCCAATAGTAAAAGTTAATGCAAAACTGTATCAAACAGAAAATAGGTAAGACAAAAAGGGATTCAAACCTTTTAGAAATAAAACTGTGTGTCTCCCCACAAGGTGGCACAAGCTGGAGCAAGGGTTATTTGAAAAGGTAGTGAAGAAAGAATGCTTTAGATATTAACTAGATATTCAGAACCAGAGGCTGTATAAATAGAAATGAGACATTTTCTTACTTGTTTTTGAATGTATGTATATATATATACATTATATGTGTATATTTGACTAATTTCTTTTTCTCTGTCCTCTTTCTCATTATTTTATATAAAGATTGTTGTTGGAGGTTAACTTTACAATTTAGTCTTTAGGGAACAGAATTTTCAGATGGGCTATGCCTGAATTTGAGGAGAAATCAACATGGTCCAGAGATGTATACAATGACTATTGGAATTTTGTCACTCCTCATTTTGGAGAGACTATGACAGTGTCTTGTTTGTATGGAGGATAATTACATATTGTTAACCAAATACAAAGGGTTATTTTGTTGGTATATGGAAATGAAAATACATGTAGAAGGGTGTGTATGGATGCTTACTAGCCAAATGAGTTGACTATGCTGGTTATTAAGGAATTTTTTTCTTAAGATTCAAGCCCACATTCTGTATTTTGCTTTGTGATATTGGAGTGCATGTTAAGCAAACCACATTTATGTTTTGCCTGCTGGCTCCCTGGTAGGCTTTGCCAATAGGGAGTGCTTGAGCAGCATAAATTCCTGCCTATAATGGCAGCTGAATCCAGTTTGCAGTTTTCCCAATGTTTCCAGAACATTGCACCCCCTCAGACATTGCACCCCTTCAGACACCCCACCACCAGTCAGAAGTGTCTCCTCCTCAGAAGTCTTCCACTGGGGACCCTCCTCTGTAATCAGAGATAGGAGCATATGCAGACCTGTGCCCCCACTCAGAGATCTGAGTTTCATATCTGCAGGATGTCTCCTCCTCACTTCTAGGACTTAGTAATTCCAAAATTTCTCTGTGTTTCCTAGCCCTAGGGGTGGTAGCTGCTTCCTGCCATTATGATATCTATGATGACTTATTATTCTCTTTTTGCTTTTTTATTTGTCCAGTGCTTGGTCAACAATTCTTTATATTAATTTCCTTATGACAAAACAATTTGTGGTTTCTGATAAAATAGTAATGTGGTTTCTGTCTCCTGACTGGACCCTGATTGATACAAGCAATTTATAGGCATACCAGCAGTGTAAAAACGTACCCTTGTTCCATAAGCCAGACAACAGAATTATTAGTCAATGTTAGATTGGTTTTTTTTGTTTGTTTGTTTTTTAAATTTTTTATTGTTATGTTAATCACCATACATTACATCATTAGTTTTTGATGTAGTGTTCCATGATTCATTGTTTGTGCATAAAACCCAGTGCTCCATGCAGAATGTGCCCTCTTTAATACCCATCACCAGGCTAACCCATCCTCCCACCCCCCTCCCCTCTAGAACCCTCAGTTTGTTTTTCACAGTCCATCGTCTCTCATGGTTCGTCTCTCCAGAATCGATCACATCCTAGGTCATAAATCAGGTCTCAACTGGTACCAGAAGATTGGGATCATTCCCTGCCTATTTTCAGACCACAATGCTTTGAAACTAGAACTCAATCACAAGGGGAAAGTTGGAAAGAACTCAAATACATGGAGGCTAAAGAGCATCCTACTAAAGAATGAATGGGTCAACCAGGAAATTAAAGAAGAATTTAAAAAATTCATGGAAACCAGTGAAAATGAAAACACAACTATTCAAAATCTTTGGGATGCAGCAAACGCAGTCCTAAGAGGAAAGTATATAGCAATGCAAGCCTTTCTCAAGCAACAAGAAAGGTCTCAAGTACACAACCTAACCCTACACCTGAAGGAGCTGGAGAAAGAACAGCAAATAAAGCCTAAACCCAGCAGGAGAAGAGAAATAATAAAGATCAGAGCAGAAATCAATGAAATAGAAACCAAAAGAACAGTAGAACATATCAATGAAACTAGGAGCTGGTTCTTTGAAAGAATTAACAAGATTGATAAACCCCTGGCCAGACTTATCAAAAAGAAAAGAGAAATGACCCAAATCAACAAAATCATGAATGAAAGAGGAGAGATCACAACCAACACCAAAGATTGTTTTTTTAATCTTAGCCTTTTTTGTGAGTGTGTAAGGTATTTCATTGTGTTTTAATTTAAAATTTCCAGATGATTTATAACATCAAGACATCTTTTTATATTTTTTATTGGCCATTTGATAACCCCTTTTAGGGCAATGTGTGACTTTTTCCTTGAGTACAGTTGGCACACAATGTTACATTAGTTTCAGGTATACAACATGGTGATTCAACATCTCTCTCTGTAATGCTATGCTCACAAGTGTAGCTACCATGGGTCACCATACAGTGCTGTTACAATATCATTGACTATATTCCCTGTGCTGTGCCTTTCATTCCCATGACATATTCATTACATTACTGGAAGCCAATATCTCTCACTCCCCTTCACTCCTTTTTGCCCATCTCCCACCCCCTCCCCTCTAGCAACCATCAATTTGTTCCCTGTATTTATAGGTATGATTCTGCTTTTTGTTTGTTTATTCATTTGTTTTGGTTTTTAGATTCCACATATAAATGAAACCATATGGTATTTGTCTTTCTCTGATTTATTTCACTTAGCATAATACCATTAGGTCCATCCATGTTGTCACAAATGGCAAGATCTTATCCTGTATAATGGCTGAGTAAATTTCCATTATATATATATGTGTGTGTGTGTGTGTGTATGGATAAAGAAGATATCTTCTTTATCCATTCATCTATGGATGAACACTTGGGTTGCTTCTGTATCTTGGCTATTGTAAATAATGGTGCAATAAACATAGAGGTGCATATTTCTTTTTTTCTCTTTATTTCTTAAAGTTTTTATCTGTTCTTATCAGTTTAAGTTTTATTTAAATTACAGTTAGTTAACATACAGTGTAATATTAGTTTCAGGTGTACAATTTAGTGATTCAACACATACAATACCTGGTCTTCATCACAACAAGTGTGAAGTGCATATTTCTTTTTGAACTAATGATTTTGGGTACATTTGGGTAAATATCGAGTAGTGGAATTATTGGATCACATGGTATTTCCATTTTTAATTTTATGAAGAACCTCCATACTATTTTCCACAGTGGCTGTATTAATTTACATTCCCACCAGTAATGCACGAGGGTTCCTTTTTCTCCACATTCTCACCAACACTTGTTATTTCTTTCTTTCTTTCTTTCTTTCTTTCTTTCTTTCTTTCTTTCGTTCTTTCGTTCTTTCGTTCTTTCGTTCTTTCGTTCTTTCTTTCTTTCTTTCTTTCTTTCTTTCTTTCTTTCTTTCTTTCTTTCTTTCTTTCTTTCTTTCTTTCTTTTTTATTATTTTTAGCCACTCTGACAGGTATAAGGTGATATTTCCTTGTGGTTTGATTTGCATTCCCTGATGATGAATAATGTTGAACATTTTTTCATGTTGGCCATCTGGATGTCTTCTTTGGAAAAATGTCCCCTGCCCTTTTTTAAATTGGATTATTTGGGGGTTTTTTTGATGTTGAACTGTGTGAGTTCTTTATATATTTTGGATATTAACCCCTTATTGGATATATCCTTTGCAAATATCTTATTCCATTCAGTAGGTTGTTTTGTTGATGATTTTCTTTGCTGTGCAAAAGATTTTATTTTGGTGTAGTCCCAATAGTTTATTTTTGCCTTTGTTTCCCTTGCTTAGGGGACATTTCTAGAAACATGTTGCTACAGCTGATGTCAGAGAAATCACTGCCTATGTTCTCTTCTAGGATTTTTATGGTTTCAGGTCTTACATCTAGGTCTTCAACCCATTTTTAGTTTATTTTTATGTATGGTGTAAGAAAGTGGTCCACTTTCATTCTTTTGCATGTTACAGTCCAGTTTTCCCAACACCATTTGCTGAAGAGAGTATTTGCCATTGCATATTCTTGCTTCCTTTGTTGAATATTAGTTGACCATATAATTGTGAGTTTATTTCTGGGCTCTCTATTCTTTTTTTTTTTTTAACATTTTCTATTTATTTTTTCATTTTATTTATTTTTTATTTTATTTAAATTCAATTAGCCACCATATAGTACATCATTAGTTTTTGGTGTAGTGTTCAATAATTCATTAGTTGCATATAACACCCAGTTCTCATCACCTCACATGCCCTCCTTAATGCCCACCACCCAGTTACCTCATCTCCCCACTGACCCCCTTTTCTACAATCCTCAGTTTGTTTCCCAGAGCCAAGAGTCTCTCATGGTTTGTCTCCCTCTCTGATTTCTTCCCAATTTTCCCTTCCTTCCCCTATGATCCTCTATGCTATTTCTTATATTCCACATATGAGTGAAACCATATAATTGTCTTTCTCTGATTGACTTATTTCACTTAGCATAATACCCTCCAGTTCCATCCATGTCAATGTAAATGTTAGGTATTCATCCTTTCTGATGGCTGAGTAATATTCCATTGTATATATGAACCACATCTTCTTTATCCATTCATCCGTTGAAGTACATCTCATCTCCTTCCACAGTTTGGCTATAGTGGACATTGCTGCTATGAACATTGGGGTTCAGGTGCCCCTTCTTTTCACTTCATCTGTATCTTTGGGGTAAATACCCAGTAGTGCAATTGCTGGGTCATGGGGTAGCTCTATTTTTAACTTCTTGAGGAACCTCCATATTGTTTTCCAGAGTGGTTGTACCAGCTTACATTCCCACCAACAGTGTAAGAGCATTCCCTTTTCTCTGCATCCTTGCCAACATTTGTTGTTCCCTGTCTTGTTAATTTTGGCCATTCTAACTGGTGTAAGGTGGTATCTCATTATGGTTTTGATTTGTATTTCCCTGATGACAATGTGGAGCATTTTTTCGTGTGTCTGTTGGCCATTTTATGTCCTATGTGGAGAAGTGTATGTTCATGTCTTCTGCCCATTTCTTGACTGGATTATTCATTTTTTGGGTGTTGAGTTTGATAAGTTCTTTAAAGATCTTGGATACCAGCCCTTTATCTGATATGTCATTTGCAAATATCTTCTCCCATTCCGTAGGTTGCCATTTAGTTTCCTTTGCTGTACAGAAGCTTTTTATCTTGATGAAGTCCCAATAGTTCATATTTACTTTTGTTTTCCTTGCATTTAGAGACGTGTCTTGCAAGAAGTTGCTGCAGCCAAGGTTGAAGAGGTTACTGCCTGTGTTCTCCTCTAGGATTTTGATGGATTCCTGTCTCACATTTAGGTCTTTCATCCATTTTGAGTTTATCTCCTTGTATGGTGTAAGAGAATGGTCCAGTTTCATTCTTCGTGTGGCTGTCCAGTTTTCCCAGCACCATTTGGTGAAGAGACTGTCTTTTTTCCATTGGATATTCTTTCCTGCTTTTTTGAAGGTTAGTTGACCATAGAGTTGAGGGTCCTTTTCTGGGCTCTCTATTCTGTTTCATAGATCTATGTGTCTGTTTTTGTGCCAATACTATGCTGTTTTGATTACTACAACTTTGTAGTATACCTTGAAATCCGGGATGGTGATACCTCCAGCTTTGTTCTTTCTCAAGATTACTTTGGCTATTTGGAATCTTTTGTGGCTCCATACAAATTTGGTACTATTCATTCTAGTTCTGTGGAAAATGCTGTTGGTATTTTAACAGGAATTGCATTGAATCTGTAGATTGCTTTGTGGATATGGACATTTTAACAATATTAATTCTTCTAGTCCATGAGATCGGTGTATGTTTCCATTTGTTTTTGTGGTCTTCAATTTCTTCATCAATGTTTTATTGTTTTCAGAGTGCAGGTCTTTCACCTCCTCAGTAAAATTTGTTCCTAGATACTTTATTATTTTTGGTGTAATTGTAAATGGAATTATTTTCTTAATTTCTCTTTCTGCTACTTCATTATTGGTGTTTGAAAATGAAATCAATTTCTGGGTATTAATTTTGTATCCTGCAACTATACTGAATTCATTTATTACTTTTAATAATTTTTGGTAGAGTCTTTAGGGTTTTCTATATATAGTATCATGTCATCTGCAAATAGTGACAGTTTAACTTTTTCCTTTCCAATATGGATGCCTCATTTCTTTTTGTTGTCTGATTACTGTGGCTAGGACTTCCAGTACTATGTTGAATAAAAGTGGTGAGCATGGACATCCTTGTCTTGTTCCTGATTTTAGAGGAAAAGCTCTCAGTTTCACCATTGACTATGATGTTAGCTGTGGGTTTTTCATATATGGCCTTTATTATGTTGAGGTATGTTCCTTCTAAACCCATTTTGTTGGGAGTTTTATCATAATGGATGTTGAGTTTTGTCAAATGCTTGTTCTGCAATGTATTGTGATAATGATATGATTTTTATCCTTCATTTTGTTGATGTGGTGTATCATGCTGATTGATTTGCGAATGTTGGACTATCCTTATATCTTAGGAATAAATCCCAGAATGTCTGACTTTCTATTGGGTTGCTTTGTTTACTCTTATTATAATCCTTCATATATTCTAGATATGAACACTTTTCTATTGCATATGCAGTAAAAATCTACAATCACTTTGTGACTTGGCTTTCATTCTCTCAATGGTATTTTGAATGGATAAACATAATTTGTTAATTTTAATGCAATACAATTTTACAATCCTATACTTTTTATGTACTAAGAATTCATGGTCATGATGGTCCTCCCTTATATTCTGGAAACCTTATTGTTTTGTCTTTTATTCTTATATATACAACCTACCTATAATTGGGGCTTTTTGTTTTTTTGTTTGCTTATTTTGTACGGTAAGAGGTAGGGCATCATTTTGTTTTTTTCCAAGTGGATATCCCATTTATCCAGCACTATTTATTGAAAAACCCACCCTTTCCGTACTCTTGTGCAATGCCACCTTTGCAATAAATTCAGTATCTAAATATGCATGGGTCTGTTTCTGGACTCTCCATTCCATTCCAATGGACTATTTGTCTATTTGTGTACCAATACCCAAAGTCCTAATTAAACTGGTTTTATAATCTTTCTTGCTAGAGCATAGTCCACCTTGTTCTCTTTCAAAGATGTCTTGGCCTTGTGCATTTCTATATAAACAATCAGGTTGTCAAATCTCACAAAATAAACTTGTGGAGATTTTGGTTGAGATTAAATTCTATCTATATATCAATCTGGAGGGAACTAACATTGTTTCATATTGTCTTCTATATCATCAATATGATAGTGCTGGTTATCTTCTAATTACTCATCCAAACCCATCATTCTATTTCATCCTGCCCACTGTTCTAAGCATATAGACTATGTTAATGGAATTCCTTGCCCCCTGGCTTCTGGTTAGGTTTGGCCAATGGGGATGCCTGGGTGGCTCAGTCGTTAAGCATCTGCCTTCAGCTCAGGTCATGATCCCAGGGTCCTGGGATCGAGCCCTGTATCGGGCTCCCTGCTCCGCGGGAAGCCTGCTTCTCCCTCTCCCACTCCCCCTGCTTGTGTTCCCTCTCTCACTGTGTCTCTCTCTGTCAAATAAATAAATAAAATCTTAAAAAAAAAAAAGAAATACACTTAGCTGAAAGACCGCAGCTGCAGCAGTTTGGGCATCTGACACACTATTTGATGGAAGGCCATACTTTCCCTGGGCAGTTACAAACCAATAACTGAACACTGTGAGGATACTAGAGCCTATTTCTACCCAATACAATACTCTTCTAAAGGCAAATTTTGCTCTTAAGCTTCCATTTGGATTGACCAGGACTTTATTACAGCCTAAGGATCTTCCTTTCCAATCTTCCTTTCATCCCTCCTCCTTTCACAGGTGTCACATTCAGATCTCAGTCTGAAGACTCTTCCTATTCTTGCCCCTGTCTCTCTATGACTTTCACAGATGTTGCCCCCTTTAAAGATATCATCTGGTTATTTACTTTCTCTTTGTACCACTTGTTCTATTTTCTTTGTTCTTTCTTCTTTTATTAATACAACATTCTTTTATTATTGCACTTTTCCTTTTTGCTAGAAGTTATATACTCTTTTACTAAAATTTTCTATTTTTCTTCTAAATCTCTCAATAACATAAATTCTTGATTTACCAAAGTATAATATAAATTGGTACTTTTAGCTGTTCCCAGACAATGCAATGTTCTCAGATTATACCATTTACTCCTTTCCAACTTATATGCTATTTTGTGATGTAGTTTAATTTTACATATATTTGAAACTCCATAACTTATTGTAACTATTGTTTATCCAATCAACATTTGCTTAGATTACTCATGCCTTTACCATTTTTTGTCATCCTTTCCTTTCTGTATCCATTTTTGGATCATTTTCCTTCTACTAAAGAAAACAAAGAGCACCCATTTTGTATTTCTTTTAGTGGTGTATCTACTGTGGAAAAGTTATGTTAGGTTTTTTGAGACTAAACTTGTTTTCATTTCACCTTCCTTTTTAGAGAACAAAATTTCCATATTTAGAATTCTAAATTAATACTTGTTGAAGATGGTATTCCATTGTCTTCTGGCTTCCATTGTTCCTGTTAAGAAGTCAACTTGAATTCTAGATTTTGCTGTTACATAGGAAGTATTTTGGGTTTTTAGCAACTTTACTATTGTATGTCTAGTTTATTTTTAATTTATTCTACTCAGGATTTATATAATTTCTTGAATTTCTACCTGGATTTCCTTCTTCAGTTTTAGAAAAGTCTCAGCCATTATTTCTTCAAATGTTCTTCTGCCTCATTCTCTTTTTTCCTCTCCTACTGAATCACCAATTTAATATATGGTATACTTTCTCACTGCTCCCCTGCTGCCTCCCTTTTGGCACAATACTTGACAACTAGTCTATTTTTTATTTCTATAATTTCCTCATTTAAAGAATGTTATGTAAATGGAATTATATCACATGTAGCCTTTTTTGGATTAGCTTTTTTCACTCAGCATAATTTCTTTAAGATTAATCCAACTTTTTGCATGTATCAATAGTTTGTTACTTTTTATTGCTGAGTAATATTTCATGATATGGATGAACTATTAACCACCCATTGAAGGACACCTGGACTGATTATAGTTTGGGGCTATTACAAATTAAGATGCTATGAACACTCATATGCAGGTTTTTGCAGGAACATAAGTTTTCATTGCTCTGGAATAAATCCTCAAGAGTGCAATTTCTGGGGCATGTGATAATTCCATGTCAGTTTTTAGAAAAAAGAACACCAAACTTTTCTGTAGAAGGTGTACCATTTTACGTTCCCATCAGCAAAGTATCAGTGATCAGGTTTCTCTGCATGCTAACCAGCATTGATGTTATCACATTTTTAACTTTACACATTCTCATAAATTAATAGGACTATATCATTTTACTTTTAATTTGCTGTTCCCTAAAGGCCAATTGTGCATGTTCTCTTTTCATGACCTTATTTTCCATTATATCCATCCATCTTTGATGAAATGTCAGTTCATGTCTTTTGTCCATTTTCTGTTAAAGTGTTCTTTATGTAGTCTAGATACTAGTTCTTTGTTGGATACATGATTTTCAAATATTTTAGCCTAGTCTGTTGCTTGTCCTTTCATCTTTTTTTTTTTTTAAGATTTTATTTATTTACTTGACAGTGAGAGACACAGCGAGAGAGGGAACACAAGCAGGGGGAGTGGGAGAGGGAGAAGCAGGCTTCCTGCGGAGGTGGGAAGGGAGGTGGAGTAGGGAGCCCAATGCAGGGCTTGGTCCCAGGACCCTGGAATCATGACCTGAGCCGAAGGCAGACGCTTAAAGACTGAGCCACCCAGGCATCCCTTGTCCTTTCATCTTTATAACAGGCTCTTTCACAGAGCAAAAGTTTTTAATTTTGACAAGATCCAATTTATCTGATTTTGTTGTTGTCATTGTTACTTGTATTTTTGGTGCCATATCTAAGAAACCATTGCCTAACCCAAGGCCATAAAGATTTACTTCTATGTTTTCTTCAAATATTTGCATAGTTTAGCTCTTACATTTAGGTTTTTGACCCATTTTGAGTTAAATTTTATATGTGGTGTTAGGCAAGAGTTCAATTTCATTCTTTTGCATGTAGATATCCAGTTTTCCCAGAACATTTGTTAAAGAGACTGTTCTTTTTCCCATTGAATGGTCTTGACACCTTTGTAGAAAATCAATTGTACAAAAATGTTTGGGTTTATTCCTGGATTCCCAAATCCATTCCATTACTTTACAGATTCCATCACATATTCTTATGCAAGTACCACAATGTTTTGAATACTATTGTGGTATGGTCTGAATGATTGTGTTTCCCCAAAATTCATATGTTGAAATCCTAACCACCAAGATAAGCTATTAGGAAATGGAACTTCTGGGAGGTTATTAGGTCATGAGGTCAGAACCTTCATGAATGCAATTAGTGCCCTTAAAAAAGAGGTTCCAGAGAAATCCTTTGCCCCCTTCTGACATGTGAAGACACAGCAAAAAGTTGGTTATGTATGAACTTGAAAGCTTTCACCAAACACCAAATCTGCCAGTGCCATGATCTTGGACTTTTCAGCTTCTGGAACTGTGAGAAATAAATGTGCATTGTTTATAAGTCACCTAGTCTCTGATATTTTTTATAACAGCCCCCAAAAGCTAAGACATGCAGGTTTGTAGTAAGTTTGAAATAAGGAAGTGTGAGTACTCCAAATTTGTTTTTACTTTTCAAAGTTATTTTGGCTATTCAGACTCCCTTGCAATTCTATATGCATTTTAAGGTTGGCATTTCCATTTCTTCCCAAAAGGCCACTGGACATTGATGGAGGTTGCATTGAATCTGTAGATCACTTTGTGGAATGTTGCCATTTTAACAATGTTAAATCTTCCTATCCATAAACATGAAAAATCTTTGCATTTATTTAGGTCTTCTTTAATACTAACTTTGAGTGTAGTTTGCTATTCTTTTTCTAGCTGTTAAGGTGAAAATTAGGCAATGTATTTGAGATTTTTATGCTTTTTAAAATATGGGCATTTAAAGCTATAAGTTTTCCTCTAAGAACTGCTTTTTGCTGCATCCTATAGGTTTTGGTATGTTGTGTTTCTGTTTCATTCATCACAAAGCATTTTCTAATTTCCCCTGTGATTTCATCTCTGATCTACTGATTGTTTAAGAATGTGTTGTATAATGTTAGTATATTTGTGAGTTTCCCAACTTTCCTCCTATTATTATTATTTTTTTTTAAAGATTTTATTTATTTATTTGAGACAGAGAGAATGAGATACAGAGAGCATGAGAGGGAGGAGGGTCAGAGGGAGAAGCAGACTCCCTGCCGAGCAGGGAGCCCGATGCGGGACTCGATCCCGGGACTCCAGGATCATGACCTGAGCCGAAGGCAGTCGCTTAACCAACTGAGCCACCCAGGCGCCCCCCAACTTTCCTCCTATTATTAATGTCTGGTTTCATTCTTCTTTTTCTACTTCTTTGAAGTGTAATTTTAGGTCATTTATTTGAGATACTTCTTATTTAATGTATGCATTTATTACTATAAACTTTGGTCTTATTATTGCTTTTGCAGAATTCTATAAATTTTGGTGTGTTGTGTTTTCATTTTCATTTCTCTCAAGGTATTTTCTAATTCCCCATTTGATTTCCTCTTTGGTTCATTGGTTGTTCAAGAGTGTGTTATTTAGTTTCTACATATTTGTGAATTTTACAATTTTCCTTCTCTTACTTATTTCTAGGCTTATTCCATTTTGGTTTGAAAAGATACTTTATATGATTTAATTTTTCTACAATTTATGACTTGTTTTGTGACCTACCATGTGATTTACTCTGGAGAATGTTCCCTTTACACTTGAAAAAATATATACTCTGCTGTGGGGTAAAAAGTTCTGTATATGTCTGTTAGGTCCATGTGGTCTATAGCATTATTTAGGTATGATGTTTATTTAATACTTTTATGTCTTGATAGTCTATCAATTACTGAAAGGGAGTATCGAAGTCTCCTACTATTATCATATTGGTGGCTATTTCTCCTTTCACTTCTGTCAATGTTTGCTTTATATATTTGGATACTCTGATGTTTGGTGCATATATATTTTGGTTTTTCTTTCTAATAAATGGACCTTTTAATCATTATATAATGTTCTTCTTTTTCTCTTGTGACAGTTTCTGATTTAAAGTCTATTTTGTTAGTATAAATATAGCCACCCCTGCTTTCTCTTGTTCACCATTTGCATGGAATATTTTTTCCTATCCCTTTATATTCAGCCTATACACATCCTTAAAGTTAAAGTGAGTCTCTTATAGAAACATATAGTTGGGTCTCTTTATTTAAATCCATTCAGCTACTTTTTGTCTTATGACTGGGGATTTGATCCATTTATATTTAAGCAATTATTGATAAGAATGATTTACTATTGGGCGCCTGGGTGGCTCAGTCATTAAGTGTCTGCCTTCAGCTCAGGTCATGATCCCAGGGTCCTGGGATCGAGTCCCGCATCGGGCTCCCTGCTCAGCGGGAGGCCTGCTTCTCCCTCTCCCTCTCCCACTCCCCCTGCTTGTGTTCCTGCTCTCGCTATCTCTCTCTCTGTCAAATAAATAAATAAAATCTTAAAAAAAAAAAAGAATGATTTACTATTACCATTTTCTTAATTGTTTTTGTCTTCTTTTAGTTCTTTTGTCCCTCCTTTCTTTCTTGCTGTCTTCCTTTGTGTTTGTTGATTTTTGTATCAATATTTCATTATTATCTCTTTTGTGTATCTAATACAGGTACTTTCATGCACCCCGAAGGTGCAGTTGTGCAGTGCCCAGCTGCATGCCCCCAGCCACCTTCAATGTCACACCCAGGCCCACCTACCCTTGCACTCCCAGGAGCCCCAGCATGAGGCCCCCAGCTGCCACAGTGCTTTAAGGGATCTGCCATAGGACTAGTGGCCCAGACCAAATTTTGCTAATACTGCTGCCCAGCTCCCAAGTTCCCCAGTGGGCATGTCCTCTTAGAGCTGGCCTGCCTGGGTCCCACTAACACCACAAAGAGCAAGCACAGCCCACAACAGGCAGAGAATCAGTGCAGACAGAGTGACACTGAGTCAGTGGCTCAGACACAATGGCAGGACATAAGCAACACACATAAGATACTCTCCTAAATTACCAGATTCTGGTGAATAGGGGAAACTGCAGAGCAGGGCACTCCAGGACTTCTTCATAAAGTCACTACTTTCTTTATTTTAATTTAAATTCCAGTTAGTTAACATAAAGTGTAATATTGGTTTTAGGTATACAGTATAGTGTGATTCAGCACTTCCATACATCAGCTGGTGCTCATCACAACAAGTGCACTCTTTAATCCCATCACCTATTTAACTCATCCCCCTCCCACCTCCCCTCTGGTAACCATCAGTGTGTACCCTATAGCTAAGAGTCTGTTTCATGGTTTGCTTCTCTGTTTCTCTTTTTTCCCTTCCATTTGCTCCTTTGTTTTGTTTCTTAAATTCCACATATGAGAGAAATCATATGGTATTTGTCTTTCTCTGACAGACTTATTTCGCTTAGCATAATACTCTCTAGCTCCATCCATGTCATTGCAAATGGCAAGATTTCATCCTTTTTGATGGCTGGGTAATATTCTGTTGTATATATACCACATCTTCTTCATCCATTCATCAGTCAATGGACATTTGGGCTGTTTCCATAATCTGGCTATTGTAGATAATGCTGCTGTAAACACTGGGGGTGCATATATTCTTTTGAATTACTGTTTTTTATTCTATGTGTAAATACCTAGTAGTGCAATTGCTGAATCATAGGGTAGTTCTATTTTTAACTTTTTGAGGAACCTCCATACTGTTTTCCACAGGGACTGCACCAGTTTGCATTCCCACCAACAGTTTACCCTTTTTCCATATCCTCACCAACACCTGTTTCTTGTGTTGTTGATTTTAACCATTCTGACAGTGTGAGAGGATATCTCATTATAGTTTTGATTTGTATTTCCCTGATGATGAGTGATGTTGAGCATCTTTTCATGTGTCTGTTGGCCATCTATATGTCTTCTTTGGAAAAATGTCTATTCATGTCTTCTGCCCAGTTTTTAGCTAAATTATTTGTTTTTTGGGTGTTGAGTTGTACAAGTTCTTTATATATTTTGGACACTAACCCTTTATCAGATACATCATTTGCAAATATTTTCTCCCATACTGTAAGCTGCCTTTTAGTTTTGTTGGTTGTTACCTTTTTTGTACAGCTTTTTATCTTGATGAAGTCCCAATAATTTATTTTTTACTTTTGTTTCCCTTGCCTCAGGAGATATATCTAGAAAGAAGTTTCTATGGCCAATGTCAAAGAGGTTACTGGCTGTGTTCTTCTCTAGGATTTTTTATGGTTTCAGGTCTCCATTTAGGTCATAAAGTCACTACTTTCAAGAGCAGAAGACACAGCTGACTTTCTTAACACAGAGAAACAGACACAGAGAGGCAGACAAAATTAGAAGACAGACAAATTTATCCCAAATGAAAGAACAAGACAAGGCCATGGCCAGAGATCTAAGCAAAACAGATATAAGTAACATGCCTGATACAGAATTTAAAGCAATGATCATAAGAATATCCACTGCACTTGAGAAAAGAGTGGAAGACATGAGGGAAACTCTTAACACAGGGGTAAGGAATAACATAGCAGAGAAAGGGTTCCATAAACGAAAGAAGAAACACACTTGATGGAATGAATAGCAGGCTAGAAGAAGCAGAGGAACGAATTATTGACCTAGAAGACAGAGTAATAGAAAGCAATCAAGCTGAGCAAAAGAGAGAACAAGGAACTATGCAAAATGAGGATAGACTTAGAGAACTCAGTGACTCCATCAAATGTAATACATTAGTATTATAGGAGCCTATGTAGAAAACGAGAGAGAAAATGGGGCAGAAATTTATTTGAAGAAATAAGAGCTGAAAATTTCCCTAATCTGTGGAGGGAAACAGATATCCAGATCCAGGAGGCACAGAGAACCCCCAGTAAAATCAACAAAAGCAGACCCACACAAAGACATATTATAATTAAATTTGCAAAATATGTGATAAAGAAAAAAATCTTAAAAGCAGCAAGACAAAAGAAGCTATTAATCTACAAAGGAAAGCTCATAAATCTGGCAGGAGATTTTTCAAGAGAAACTTTGCAAGCCAGAATGGAGTGGCATGATATATTTGAAGTGCTGAATGGGGAAAATCTGCAGCCAAAAATATCCAGCAAGTCTATCATTCAGAATAGAGGGAGAGATGAATTTTCCAGACAAACAAAAACTAAGAGTTCATAACCACTAAACCAGCCCTGTGAGAAATATTAAAGGAGACTCTTTTCGTGGAAAGGAGAGACTAAACAGACAGTATGGTGGTAGGAAACACAAACACATTAAAAATGAATATTTCTGTAAAAAAATCAGTCAAGGAATTCACACAAAAAAGGATATAAAATAATAACATATTCCTAAAACATAGGGATGAGAGAAGAAAAGACTGGGTTCAAATTACAACTACCATGAACTTAATATAGACTGCTATATGCAGAAGATGTTATATACAAACCTAATGGTAACCGTATATCTAACCCACTAATAAGCATGCAGAGAATAGAGAAAAGAAATCCAAATATATCACTAAAGAAAATCAGTAAAACATGAAAAAAAGAAAGATAAGGAAGGATCAGAGAAAATCTTCAGGAATAATCACAAAATAAATAATAAAATGACAATAATACATATCTATTAATAATTAATTTTTTAAAAAGATTTTTTATTTATTTTTTGACAGAGAAAGAGACAGCGAGAGAGCAAACACAAGCAGGGGGAGTGGGAGAGGGAGAAGCAGGCTCCCTGCTGAGTAAGGAGCCTGATGCGGGGCTCAATCCCAGGACCCTGGGATCATGACCTGAGCCAAAGGCAGATGCTTAATGACTGAGCCACCCAGGCACCCTATTAATAATTAATTTGAATGTAAATATACTCAATGCTCTAATCAAAAGACATAGGGTGACAGAATGGACAAAAAATAAGACCTATCTATATGCTGCCTGCAAGAGACCCATTTTAGACCTGAAGATACCTGCAGATAGAAATTGAGAGGATGGAGAAACATCTGTCATGCAAGTGGATGTCAAAAGAAAGCTGGGGTAAGAATACTTATATCAGACAAAGTAGAATTTAAAACAAGGCTGTAACAGGAGACAAAGAAGAACACCATATAATAATAAAGGGGACAATCAAACAAGAAAATACAACAATTTAAGTGTTTATACACCCAACATAGGAGCACCCAAATACATAAAACAGTTAGTAACAAACATAAAGGAACTAATAGGTAATAATACAATAATAGTAGGGGACTTTAATACTTCACTGACATCAATGGACAGGCCATCTAAACAGAAAATCATCAAGGGAACAATAGCTTTGAGTGACACACTGGACCAGATGGATTTAACAGATATATTCAGAACATTTCATCCTAAAACCACAGGATACACATTCTTTTCAAGTGCACACAGAACAGTCCCCTAATAGATCACATATTATCCCACCAGACAAATCTCAACAAATTCAAGAAGATCGAAATCATACCAAGCATCTTTTCTGACCACAACACTATGAAATTAGAAGTCAACCATAAGAAAAAAATCTGGAAAGACCACAGATACACGGAGGTCAAATAACATGTTACTAAACAATGAATGGGTCAACCATGAAATCAAAAAAGAAACAAAAAGTACACAGAAACAAATGAAAATGAAAACACAATGATCCAAAACCTCTGGGATGCCACAAAAAAAAAAAAAAAGAATATTACTCAGCAATAAAAATGAATGAAATCTTGCCATTTGCAACAACATGGATGAAGCTAGAAAGTACTACTCTAAGCAGTTTGCTGAACAAAAAAGCCAGGCACAAGTACATACTATATTACTCCATTTATACCAATTTTTAGAAAAAGCAAATCTAATCTATGATAACAAAAAGTCAGAATAGGGGTTACCTCCTGGGAAGGGATAAATGGAATATGGAATCAGAAAGGACCAGAGGAAACTTTGTATGCTAGATATGTTCTATATCTTTATCTGTATAGGCATTACACAGGCATATACACATATGTGCAATTTTATTTAGCTGTGCACTTCAGATTATTGCTCTTTATGCATTTTATGCATGTTATATCTTAAGGTCCTGAGGTAATTCTTATATTAAATCTCTCCTCACTCCTTTGCTTTGAGCCTCTTTTTAAAACCATGAAACAACACTATCCTGGGGCTTCTAGAATAACTACCTTTCCATGGGCCCATGTTGTTCCTGTCTCTTCTCTGTTCAATTACTGATCCTCTTTCACCTTCCTTTTTTGCTTAGGCCATCTTATAGAATATTCTAGTCACTATGTTCTAAGCCATAAGTATCAGCTCTAGGATATTCTACTTCTGCCTTCTTTCCTATTTCATGACTTAGAATTGTCCATGTTATAAAGGTCCAAGGGCTCAGGGGTACTTATAGAGGATTTGTTCTTTAAGTGTCTTAAAAATTAGGCCATCATAGACAGTGAGCTATTAGTAACCCTAATGCAATACTGGCTTCATTCCAATGATTTGCTTTAGGAGATAAACAACCTAGATTAGACAAGTAATAAAGGGATTATTTCTGGGCTTTAGGTGCCCACTGAATAATTTCTAATATGCCTCTAAATAATCATCAATGGCTTTTATACCTTTAAGCTAATTCTCTTTTCCCTCCTTTCTCATTCTTCTTCTATCCTCTTCCTATTCCTTCACATTATGCTATCCATTTATACTGTGGTATTCCTCATTCATCTTCTACAAAGCCTTTTAAAATTTATCCTTGGACTGGGGCGCCTGGGTGGCTCAGTCAGTTAAGCGGCTGCCTTTGGCTCAGGTCATGATCACAGGGTCCTGAGATTGAGCCCTGCATCGGGCTCCCTGCTCAGCGGGAAGCCTGCTTCTCCCTCTCCCACTCCCCCTGCTTGTGTTCCCTCTCTCGCTGTGTCTCTCTCTGTCAAATAAATAAATAAAATCTTAAAAAAAAAATTTATCCTTGGACCTCTCACCTTCCACATTCTAAGCATTAAAGTATTTAAGGTATACAATATGTATAAGTCCAATTAATCTCCCACGTTATTACCTGTATCTCTAAGAAACTGACCTTAAACTGAAAATCTCACAGCTTTCAAAAAGATGAGTCATAAGCATTTTTATAATCCCTACGCTGATACATTATTTGCTAGTGCCAACACAGACCACAGTACTGTTTCAATTAATGGCTAGACATGTTTATGATTACAAAAAAAATTTCTTTAATCTTTTTAAAAAATTTTAATTATTTATTTGAGAGAGAGAGAGACAGAGAGAGTGACAGAGAGCACAGGTGGGGAGGAGAGGTAGAAGCAGGCTCCCCGCTGAGCAGGGAGCCCGATGCAGGGCTCGATCCCAGGACCCTGAGATCATGCCCTGAGCTGAAGGTAGATGCTTAACCGAGCCACCCAGGTGCCCCACAAAAAATTTTCTAAATTAAAACCCACAGAAAAATAATTAAATCTACAGTGACAATATCTGGACATTCCTCAGTAAATTCCACTGCAGTGTGAATGCAAATGTGTAGATTATCATTCTAAATTAATTAGACACCCCATGCTTGCATGTTCAGTCAATTGAGTTCTCACATATACCAAGTTAGTGAAGGAGGTAAGAATGGTGTAGTGGAGGAGGCACTTGGCTCAATCAGGAGAATGAGTTCTTGTTTGGCTGTGCTACTAACTATCTGTATTTTTGAGCAAGCACCATAATCTCTCTTAGCTTCAGAATTGTCTCTTCTGTAAAATGAAGAGGTTAGAGTAAAAAATTCCTTTTATTTGTATTTTGCTTTAGAGTTAAAAAAATTATTTTATGGGAACTATCTCATCTGACCTTATAATAACCTGTGAGTTAAGCTAAGTATATATATTTTTCTATATTAAAAATGAGACCCAGGGGCACCTATGTGGCACAGTTGGTTAAGCGTCTAACTCTTGGTTTTGGCTCAGGTCTGATCTCAGGGTCCTGAGATCCAGCCCCACATCAGGCTCCCCACTCAGTGCAGAGTCTGTTTGGGTTTCTCTCTCCCTCTCCTGCACTCCCCCCAAAATAAATCTTCTTAAAAAATTAGGCCCAGATTGGCAAAAGAACTTGTTCGAGGTCACACAAGGCGCAACCAGAGCTAGAACCTTTCTATTTCAATGTCCTTTCTATACTACCATACTGACTTTTAAAGTCTTTTAGGGGCCAGATTCACTGATCATCCTCAAACAGAGTTCCCTGAGGAAAGCCATACCAATTACTAGTCCATGATTTTTCCTTGTTCTCAGATGTAAGCTCATGGCAACCTTCTCCTTTTATATAACACACTTGGCATACTCTGTGCCATTTACCTCCATCTATCTCCTGCTGAACCACTGTACTCCCACTTTCTGAGGTTTTGGAAGGTGCTAACACAATCTGCTGGGGTATGATACTTTATTTTAGAGGCGGTGAGGAAGCTGAGGGCTTGGGAATGTAGAACTAGGAGACATAGGGGAATGATGGCCTGGGAAGAGAAAGACGGTTACCTATTTTAAATTGTTTTTCTTCTAAGATGCTCACAATTTAAACAGTAATCTTTTAGCCTGATAACATTTTTTGTTAATCACTCTATCTCCTGAGTCATTCTGATCCCTGAGGCGAAGAGCCAGTTTTCTTCTGCAGGAAGGTTATTGCTTCTCCTAATGTCTGGGGGATGGGAATATTTTGAGGATTGGTATTTGGGCTTGGTGAGGAAGCAGGAAGGGCATGCCAAGGGCTAGGACAAATCATTCTGTCTTCTTGTGAGTGTCATTCCAAGTCTTAACAATTACCCAACTATTTCATTCAAACATTAGTTTTGAGTAGATATCCATGACCTTCCTTCCTTCCTTCCTTCCTTCCTTCCTTCCTTCCTTCCTTCCTTCCTTCCTTCCTTCCTTCCTTCCGTCCTTCCTTCCTTCTTTCCTTCTTTCCATCTTCTATCTATCATCTATCTATCTACCATCTATATATCTATCTATCCATCTATTATCTATATCTATCTATCATCTATCTATATCATCTATCATCTAATCTATATCATCTATCCATCTATCATCTATCATTAATCTATTTATCTATCATCTATTTATCTAATCTACCATTTTAATCTATCCTCTCTTCATCATGTTGTGCTCTGTTGGGCACAAGAATGCAAATACAAAAGCTCAAGTCAGTTTCTACCTTCAATGACCTCATGTCATAAGCACAACACATGACTATGAGCATAATATGCTTTCAAACTACTACATGTATATAACATTGTTTTCTTCTTTGTTCACTAAATATGAAGTAGGTTTGAAAAGATGTCGATATTGCTTCTGTGAAAAGCATTTGTTGGTTTTAGTAAATCCTGCCTGGTATTCTCAAAAGGGGACAATGCAGTGGGAGATGTTCCTGGCCAGTTTGTCAGAAATGCTGCCAAAGTGTGGAAGTTTGTCAGAAAAGCTGCCAAAGTGTGAAATCAGCCAATGTTTCTTTGGTGCCCTTCCAACCTCCCTGACTACTGTCTCTCAAATCTCTGATGCCTTCAAACTGTCCCCCAGCTTTCCAAGCCCTCTTCCTATTGCATCTCACCCAAATCTGCCTTACTTGGGCAGTTCCTCCTTGGAGTTTTCTATTTAGTCTTTTGCTGGTCAAAATGTATCTATACTCTTTTTCACAATGTAATAGACTTAGAAATATTAACCCTTCAGAGATAGGCACCGATTCAGGATACACTTAAATAGAGGGCAGTTATATCCACCTCTGGTCAATTCTGTAATTAATGCATAAAAAATGGGATTTCTCCTCCTTATACCAAACTGTTAGAACTATATAGCCTATGCCATTTGTCTTCTTTATCATCTTTCTCTAAGTCAAATTTCACAGCAGCTATCTTATTTTGCTTCAAGATTCTATTGATGTTTTGCTCTCTATCATGGATACTGTAATTTAGAAAGAACCCTGGACTAATTTCTAGTGACAACTCTAACACTAAATTGTACAATTTAGTTATCATAGTTGAAAGGAACCCAGAGTTCATTTTGGATAGTGGTTCCAAATCTTTTTCACATCATGGTACAAATAGAAAATAGTATTTGTATATCTTACTGAGACAAACAGGTAAGGTTGCTTGCAGCCAGAGGCAACTGGCCTAGAGATTCCAGCTACCGAAAGCCTTGTCTGTTCACCATGAGGGCTGAAGGAATCAATATTGTACTGTATACCTATAGTACATTTGTGGAGAACCATTTGTGCTGAAAACAACATACCAATTGGAAAACTTTGAGGTTTCCCTTTTTTCCCCTACCATCCTCTCATTCTGAAGATGAATTTCCTATACAAAATCTTTCCAAGCAGATTTCCATTCTTTCTTTGAATATGTCCAGTGTTGGGAAACTCACTGCCTATCAAGGAAGGAAATTGATTCCATTGTTGGCAAAGTCTAATGGTTATATAGTTCTACTTGTTATCAAACTAAAAGTTGCGTCTCACAATAGAACATATTCCTTCGGGTTGGATTTGGTCAGAGCAAACTTAAGTAGAAGTTTTACACCTTCTTTCCTCTGTATACTATACTTTTACTAATGAAGACAATTTTACTAACTTTTATTTTTAGTAATTATACATTGTTGATTCATAGGCTTACTGTCAACTAAGTCTTCTACATCTTTTTTCACATATGAAGCTCTTAAGCCAAGTCTGTTCCATCCTGTGTATTTGAAGGATTTTTCCAATCATCACATCTCAGTTTTTAAAATACTAGGTCCATTTCATCTTTTTTCATCCCTATCCAAGTTATTGGCAGAAATATTGAACAGGCCAAGGACTACCAGTCTTCTGTATTTGATACTTTCTATCCCCTCACTTAACATTTCTTTTTTTAAATTTTTTTATTTATTTTTATTTTTATTTTTTAAAAGATTTTATTTATTTATTTGACAGAGAGAGACACAGCGAGAGAGGGAACACAAGCAGGGGGAGTGGGAGAGGGAGAAGCAGGCTCCATGCAGAGCAGGGAGCCCAATGCGGGACTCGATCCCAGGACCCTGGGATCATGACCTGAGCCGAAGGCAGTCGCTTAACCGACTGAGCCACCCAGGCGCCCCTCACTTAACATTTCTTGAGCACCTTTTATGTGATGAACAAAACACCTGCAGTTCCCTTCCTCATGGAGCTTATGATTAATCCAGTAAACAGAACTGTTTTGGTGGAATTGTTCAATTAGTTGTGAACCCATCTAATTGTGTTGTCACCTTGCCATTTTTTTTTTCATAAACATCTCATGTGCAACTTTGTCAAATGCCTGGATTGTTCAGTCTAGTTATAGTATATATATAGCATTCACCTTATCAACTAACCTAGCAAACCTTAAGAAGGAAGTGCAACATGTCTATGAAAAGGTATGAAATTATAAGCTGGAAGATTAGCTGTCATTTGCCAATGAGTGCACAGAAAGAATTTGTGGGAATGTGTCCCTGGCTTGCTTGAGGAGAAAGGCTCCAAGGGAAACCAGAAATATGTCTCTGCATGGAAAGAGAAGAGGAATTTTAGGGGGATCATGCAATGAGAAGGGAAATGTCAGAGTAATTGAGAATGACCACATAGCTTAAAGAAATGATAGTAACTCCAAAAGTAAGAAGTAAAGTAGTCAGTTGAGGCCCAGGTGGGAGGCCCAGGTGGGAGGGATAAGATTTTAGGTATTAGGAGAAACATAGCCAAGATGGTGGTTCCTAAACAGGAATATTTTCTACAAATTTGGTCATTACAAGTGAGACAAAGGACATCCAAAAGACTATGAATTAAGCAGTGTGGAAGAGATGTGTCTGGCCAGCTACATATGCCAGCTACTGACAATGTTGTTATATATTGTTTTGTGTTAATTGAGCTTCTTAATGTAACATTGTGCCAAGGGTATACAATATGCAAAATATGATGCTTAGGGGAAAAGAAAACTGCTTGCCTCAGTACAACAGATATTTCTAGCTGTACCATATACCAAAATAGAGTTTTCATAGTAACTTAATTTGGGCCTTTTGTTCTATCAAAAATTAGCATGGAGTTTTCAGTAGGAAATTAGAGTATTCTGTCAAAACTGTTGGTCACACATGTTAGTTCTTGGAGATCAGCACTTTTTTTTTCTTCTCATCAATAATCCTTTTTTAGTAATCAGTTCTAAAGCCCTGACTAAGCTTAACATTGAGATCACATTTTATAAGTTTTGAAATTTCCCTGTATTCTTTTGAATCTAAGGACTATAATATTCAGCCTCTATTTTTAATAGACCTTATATTTTAGAGAAGTTTTATATTCATAGCATAAATGAGCAGAAAGTACAGAGACTTTCCATAAAATCTCTGTTCCATACATGCACAGATTCCCCTCCTATTAACATCCCACACTAAAGTGGTACATTTGTTACAATTGATGAACCTACATTGACATATTTTTATCACCAAAAGTCCACAATGCACATTAATGTTCACTCTTGGTGTTGTGCATTCTATGGGTTTAGACAAATGTATAATGACATCTATTTACCATTATAACATCATATAGAAGTTTTATTGCACCAAAAATCCTCTGTGCTCTGACTTTTTATTCCTTCCTATCTCTGAACCCTGGCTACCACTGATCTTTTTTACTGTCTCCATAGTTTTGCCTTTTCCAGAATGTCATATAGTTGGAATCATACAGTATGTAGCCCTTTCAGATTGCCTTCTTTTATTTAGTAATATACATTTAAGTTTCCTCCATGTCTTTTCATCGCTTGATAGCTCATTTCTTTTTAGAGCTGAATAATATTCCATTGTCTGGATGGACCACAATTTATTTATCTATCCACCTACTGAAAGACATCTTGGTTGTTTCCAAATTTTGGAAATGATGAATAAATCTTTTCTAAACATTCATATGTAGGTTTTTCTATAGAAAATTTTAACTCATCTGGGTAAATACCAAGGAGTACAATTGCTGGATCATATGGTAAGAGTATTTCTAGTTTTTAAGAAACTGCCAAAATTTCTTTCAAAGTGGCTGCACCATTTTTGCATTCCCATCAGCAATAATGGGAATTGTTACACATCCTTGTTGGATTTTCATCATCCTCATAGGTGTGTGGTGCTATCTCTTTGTTATTTTCATATGCAGTTACTAATGACTTATGATGTTGGGCATCTTTTCATATGCTTATTTGCTATCTTTATATCTTCTTTGGTGAGGTGTCTACTCAGATATTTTGCCTATTTAAAAAATTGTGGTAAGGACATTTAACCTGAAATATCCCCTCTTAACAAAATTTTAAACATACAGTAGTGTTTCTAACTATAGGCACTATGTTGTACAACAGATCTCTAAAACTTATTCATCTTGCATAACTGAAACTTTATACCTGTTGAACAACTCCTCATTTCCCCTTCCCCCAGCCCCTGGTAACCACCATTCTACTCTCTGTTTCTATGAATTTGACTATTTTAGATACCTCATATAAGTGGAATCATGCAGTATTTATCCTTCTGTGATTGGCTTATTTCACTTAGCATAATGTCCCCAGGGTTCATCCATGTTGTCACATGTGGCAGGATTTCCTTCTATATAAAGCTGAATATATTCAAATGTACATATTTAGCACATTTTCTTTTTTCATTCATCTGTCAATGGACATTTAGGTTGTTTACATGTCTTGGCTTTTGTGAATAATGCTGCATTGAAGATGCAAGTGCAGATACATTTTTGAGATCCTGATTTCAATTCTTTTGGACATATACCCAAAGTGGTATTGCTAGATCATATTGTAGTTTCATTTTTAATTTTTTGAGGGGCCTCCATATGTTTTCCACAGTGGCTGAACCATTTTACATTCCCACCAACAGTTTACAAGGGTTCCAATTTCTCTACATCCTAACTAACACTTATCTTTTGGTAATAGCCATCTTAACAGGTGTGAGGTGATATCGTGTTTCAGATTTGCATTACCCCAATGATTCATGATGCTAAGCACCTTTTGGAGATCCTCTTTCATTCTCCATAAGTCTTCAAAGATCACCAAAAAGAATCTCATCCATAATTTTTCGTATGAATATGATTCATCTGGTCAGAAGACTTGAGGCTATTGGGTGAACTACATACTTTCCTCTGTTTCATCACCTATATTAGGCTTAAAATCTGTCTTCCTAAAATTGTAATATGTCTAGTGTAAAAATTATTATCTTTTACAGAAAGAATGGGGGTAAAATGGTAGCTAAGTAATTCTGATCTTTTAAAAAATCACATCTTGGCATATGGCCCAAGCATTTTCCCCATGTGAATCAGCATATATAAGTGGTGCTCAAAAGATAAATCTTGGTGATATATCTTGTAATGGGAATCCGAAGACCTGATTTTTAAATCCCAGTTCCTTCCCTGTGCTCATATTTGCTGTTTTGATTTTTGGCAAGTTGCTTTCCCTCTATGGACCTTAGTATCAAATGAGTTGGGGCAAATGATGCCTAAGATCTTTTACAGATTCTGTGGTTCTAAGGGTGTATTTGAATATGAAACTTCTATAGAAATAGATGCTTACCACTTATGTTATTCATTGTTCCTAAAGACATCATAGACCCCCTTTGTGTTCTTCCTATGTTTTATTTTTAATCCTGTCCGTTTCTAGAAGTATTTTAGCCAATTCAGAACAGTGATTATAGATGTTCATTGAATCAAAGAACTGTATAGTTTCATCTCTCATAGCATGTTCACAGTAAGAAACACAACAAATTAGAAAGAGTCATTTGCAAAGATACCATTGATTTACCAGTAACATCAAGTTAAAAATAAATACTCATTAATAAAAAATACTGATGCAAAATTTGGAAATATCTAATTACACTACCTGTAGATATAGACTTTTAGAATGTTAGATGTTACAGGTGAAAAAGATGTTCTGGGTAGTAGAGACCAACTTTTCCACTCTCCTCTGGTTTTCATGAGGAAAGATTTACCTTTCTCTTCCCTGGCACCTGTCTGTTCCCTCACCTACTTATATTGGTGACTTCCTGACCGATGAATTTGGGAGTATAAATGAGCATGTGTAACTGAGCCTCCTCCTCCTTCTGTTCCTTTGGCTGCCCTCTGCCCACATGCATTTGTGTCTGTTTCGTCCTTAAGTGTTACAGGGACAGGCTTTCACATAAGGATACCTGTGGTTATATAGTAGTGCCTGTAAATGGTTGGATAAGTCTGACTGATTCTTTGATGCAATCAATATTAGGGAATCCACATTCTCCAATATTAGTTTTATCAGTAATAAAGCTGCTGTTTTGATCTCCATGTACATGACTTATCTTTCAGTTGGTTCCAAACTCTGGCAAAGAAGGGGGGAGCATTTATTGTGGTCCTCTAAAACCCATATAATCAGAAAGTAAAACTCCTACAAACCTAGAAAGTGAATGCAACCTCGGGGGACCTCAGTCCCCTATCTGGGGAGTCATTCCAATGAATGTCTTATCAGAACACAAATGTCTATTTTCTTGGCCAAGACTTTGTGGATCTTCTGATGTAATATTCTTCCATTACTTCCATTAACAGACTAAAATGCGTACCTACTGACTATTTGGTACTGGACACTCCAGTAACTTTGGAAAACTCCCACCAGAAAGTACACAAGGTGTGGTTCTTATAAAAAACAAACAAACAAAACAACCCTTAGACTAGCACCTTCCACATAAGCTTGTAGGTTCTTTTTTTAACAAGGCCGAGAAATATTTCCAGGGGTATCTCAGCACTGTCACGTTGAATGAGGGCCTGAGCTGAAATGTGAGGCTTCCTGCAGACTCTAATGGATTATTACTTCTAGACTGAATGGGCTTGTTGTCAAAGGGGATCTTCCAGTATAACAGAAATCTTCTCTCCTTACCTTTAATTGTTTGTGATCTGAATTTAGGAAAAAAACCTTCTACCCCCAACCTCTTAAAATGCAGTTAGGAGAAAGTTCCTATAATTTTATTTTAGGAGAGAAAAAAACCCTTTGATCACTGCAGTAAATGACTCCAGTACCCTTCAGAAGGGACAGGAAAAAGCATGCTGAGTAAGATGCTGGCCTTCTATTTGTGATTCTGTTATGTTAATCTATAAAGTATCCAATTCTAATGTCCTTTTTTTCTGGCTGGAGAAATCCCTTAGCAAATACTTAGCAAATTAACAGTCTGTGTTCCTTTGCCAAAGCTCCCATATCATCCCTTTCACTTGGAGCAAAAATATGGACCAAAAGTGGGAGAGAAGGAATAACTATACTGTTAAAGAACTAAAAAGAGTGGCTTTGAGATGATATTTTTAATACTTCTTGAAGTAAGGGAAAGGCAAAGGAAATTGTGATGCCTTGCAAACTGTGCAAGTCATGTCAGTCTAGGCTACATTTTATTTAAATGTGGATGAGAAACCTGTAATCTATAATCTCATTTATTATGATGTGTTTTATTTTTCCTTATTTTCTTATCAAAGTTTATTTTTTTAAGTTTTTTGTTTTTAAAATTTTAATTCCAAGATAATTAATATAGAGTGTTGTATTAGTTTCACATATACAATATAGTGATTCAATAATTCTATACATTACTCAGTCCTCATCATGATAAATATACTTTTCAATCCCCTTCACCTATTTCACCCACCCCCCCCACCTCCCCTCTGATAACCTTCAGTTTGCTATCTATAGTTAAGAGTCTGTTTCTTGGTTTGTCTCTCTCTCTCTTTTTTTTCCCTTTGCTCATTTCTTTTGTTTCTTAAATTCCACATATGAATGAAATCATATGATATTTGTCTTTGACTGACTTATTTCATTTAGCATTATTCTCTCTAGCTCCATCCATGTCATTGCAAATGGCAAGAATTCATTCTTTTTTATGGCTGAATAATATTCCATTATATATATATTATATATATAATATATAATATATATATCACACCTTCTTTATCCATTCATCAATCAATGGACACTTGGGTTGCTTCCATAATTTCACTATTGTAAATAATGTTGCAGTAAACATATGGGTGCATGTATCACTTTAGATTAGTGTTTTTTGTATTTTTTTGGTAAATAGCCAGTATTGTGATTACTGGATCATATGGTGGTTCTATTTTTAACTTTCTTAGGAACCTCCATACTGTTTTTTTTTCCCAGAGTGGCTGCACCAGTTTGTATTACCACCAACACTGCAAGAAGGTTCCCCTGTCTCTGCATCCTCTCCAACATCTGTTGTTTCCTGTGTTATTAATTTAGTCATTCTGATGGTTGTTAGGGGATATCTCATTGTAGTTTTGATTTGCATTTCCCTGATGATGAGTGACATTGAGCATCTTTTCATGTGTCTGTTGGCCATCTGGATGTCGTCTTTGGAAAAATGTTTATTCATGTCTTCTTCACATTTCTTAACTGGATTATTTGGTTTTTGGGTGTTGAGTTGTAAATGTTCTTTATATATTTTGGATACAAACACTTTATCAGATATAACATTTGCAAATGTCTTCTCCCATTCTGTGGGTTTCCTTTTCGTTTTATTGATTATTTCCTTTGCTGTGCAAAAGCTGTTTATTTTGATGTAGTCCCGATACTTTTTTTTTTTTTGCTTTTGTTTCCCTTGCCTCAGGAGACATATCTAGAAAAAAGTTGCTATGACAAATGTCAAAGAGGTTCTCCTGTAGGATTTTTCTGGTTTCAGGTCTCACATTGAGGTCTTTAATCCATTCTGAGTTTATTTTTGTGTATGGTGTAAGAAAGTGGTCCAGTTTTATTCTTTTGCATGTAACTGTCCAGTTTTCCCAACATCATTTGTTGAAAAAACTGTCTTTTCCCCATTGGATGTTCTTTCCTACTTTGTCAAAGGTTAGTTGACCATATAGTTGTGGGTTCATTTCTGGTTTTTCTATTCTGTTCTATTGATCTATGTGCCTATTTCTGTGCCAATACCATGCTGTTTTGATCACTATAGCTTCGCAATAAAACTTGAAGTCTAGAACTGTGATGCCTCCAATTTTGCTTTTCTTTTTCAAGATTGCTTTGGCTATTCAGGGTCTTTTGTGGTTCCACACAAATTTTAGGATGGTTTCTTCTAGCTCTGTGAAAAATGCTGTTGGTATTTTGATAAGGATTGCATTAAATGTGTGGATTGCTTTGGGTAATGACATTTTAACAATATCTATTCTTCCAATCCATGAACATGGATTGTCTTTCCATTTCTATCCTTCATCTTCAATTTTTTTCATCAATTTTCTTTTTTGGAGGTTAAATTTGATATTTAATAAAAATTCAGTAGTAAACATGAGCTAAATCAGAAGTTTGGTGAGCTTCCATTTTCTAGGTTAATTTTTAAAAAATTTTATTTTATTATGTTATGTTAGTCACCATACAATACATCATTAGTTTTTGATGTAGTGATCCATGATTCATTGTTTTCATATAACACCTAGTGCTCCATGCAGTACATGCCCTCCTTAATACTCGTCACTGGGCTAACCCATTCCCCCACCCCCCTCCTCTCTAAAACCCTCAATTTGTTTCCTAGAGTCCATATTCTCTCATGGTTCATCTCCCCCTCCGATTTCCCCCCCTTCATTTTCCCCTTCCTTCTCCTAATGTCCTCCATGCTATTCCTTATGTTCCACAAATAAGTGAAACCATATGATAATTGACTTTCACTTAGCATAATCTTCTCCAGTCCCATCCATGTTGATGTAAAAGTTGCGTATTCTTCCTTTCTGATGGCTGAGTAATATTCCATTGTATATATGGACCACATCTTCTTTATCCATTCGTCTGTTGAAGGGCATCTCAGCTCTTTCCACAGTTTGGCTATTGTGGACATTGCTGCTATGAACATTGGGGTGCATATGACCCTTCTTTTCACAACATCTGTGTCTTTGGGGTAAATACCCAGGAGTGCAATTGCTGGGTCATAGGTAGCTCTATTTTTAACTTTTTGAGGAACCTCTGCACTGTTTTCCAAAGTAGCTGTACTAACTTGCATTCCCACCAACAGTGTGAGAGGGTTCCCCTTTCTCCATAACCTCTCCAACATTTGTTGTTTCTTGCTTTGTTAATTTTTGCCATTCTAACTGGTGTAAGGTGGTATCTTGATGTGGTTTTGATTTGAATTTTCCTGATGGCTAATGATGATGAACATTTTTTCATGTGTCTGTTAGCCATTTGTATGTCTTCTTTGGAGAAGTGTCTGTTCATGTCTTCTGCCCATTTTTTGACTTGATTATTTGTTTTTTGGGTGTTGAGTGTGAGAAGTTCTTTATAGATCTTGGAAATCAGCCTTGTCTGTATTGTCATTTGCAAATATCTTCTCCCATTCTGTGGGTTACCTCTTTGTTTTGTTGACTGTTTTCTTTGCTGTGCAGAAGGTTTTTATCTTGATGAAGTCCCAAAAGTTCATTTTTGCTTTTGTTTCACTAGCCTTTGAAGATGTATCTTGAAAGAAGCTGCTGTGGCCAAAGTTGAAGAGATTACTGCCTATGTTCTCCTCTAGGATTTTGATGGATTCCTGTCTCACATGGAGGTCTTTCATCCATTTTGAGTTTATCTTTGTGTATGGTATTAGAGAATGGTCGAGTTTCATTCTTCTGTATATAGCTGTCCATTTTCCCCAGCACCATTTATTGAAGAGACTGTCTTTTTTCCATTGCATATTTTTTCCTGCTTTGTCGAAGATTATTTGACCATAGAGTTGAGGGTCCATATAGTCAATGTTTTATAGTTTTCAGAGTACAGGGCTTTCACTTCTTTGGTTAGGTTTATTCCTAGGTATTTTATTATTTTTGGTGCAGTTGTAAATGGGATTGATTCCTTAAATTATTTTTCTGCTGCTTCATGATTGGTTTATAGAAATGCAACAGATTTCTGTACATTGATTTTTGCATCCTGCGACTTTACTGAATTTGTGTATTAGTTCTAGCAGTTTTTTGGGGGAGTCTTTTGGGTTTTCTATATGTAGCATCACGTCATCTGCAAAGAATAAAAGTTTGACTTCTTTCTTGCTAATTTGGATGCGTTTCATTTCTTTTTGTTGTCTGATTGCTGAAGCTAGGACTTCTAGTACTATGTTGGATAAAAGTGGTGAGAGTGGACATCCCTCTCTTTTTCCTGACCATAGGGGAAAAGTTCTGTTTTTTCCCCATTAAGGATAATATTAGCTGGGGTTTTTCATATATGGCCTTTATTATGTTGTGGTGTGTTCCCTTTAAACCTACTTTGTTGAGGGTTTTTATCATGAATGGATGTTGTACTTTGTCTAATGTTTTTTCTGAATTTGTTGAAATGATCCAATGGTTCTTATCCTTTCTTTTATGAATATGATGTGTCATGTTGATTGATTTATGAATATTGAACTACCCTTGCAACCCAGGAATAAAATCCCACTTGAGTGTAGTGAATAATTTTTTTAGTGTATTGTTGGATTCTATTTGCTAATATTTTGTTGAGGATTTCTGCATCTATGTTCATCAGGGATATTGGCCTGTAGTTCTCTCTCTCTTTTTTTTTTTCTTGGTGTCTTTATCTGGTTTTGGAATCAGGGTAATGCTGGCCTCATAGAATGCGTTTGGAAGTATCCTTGCATTTCTATTTTTTTGGAATAGTTTGAAAAGAATAGGTTTAAATCTTCTTTAAAATTTGGTAGAATTCCCCTGTGCCATCTGGTTCTAGACTTTTGTTTGTTGGAAATTTTTTTCCTTACTGATTCAACTTCTTTCCTTGTAATCTGTGTGTTCAAATTTTCTATATCTTCCTGTTTCAGTTTTGGTAGTTTATATGTTTCTAGCAATTTATCCATTTCTTCCAGGTTGTCCAACTTGTTGGCATACAATTTTTCATAACATTCTCTTACAATTGTTTGTATTTCTGTGGTGTTGGTTGTTATTTCTCCTCTTTCATTTGTGATTTTGTTTATTTGGATCCTCTTCCTTTTTTTGATGAGTCTAGCTAGAGGTTTATCTTCTTTGTTGATCTTTTCAAAGAAGAGCTCTTGTTTCATTGATCTGTTCTATTGTTTTTTAAGTTTCTATATCACTTATTTCTTCTCTAATTTTTATTATTTCCTTCCTTCTGCTGGTTTTGAGTTTTGTTTGTTCTTGTATTTCTAGCTCCTTTAGGTGTAATGTTAAATTGTTTATTTGAGATTTTTCTTGCTTCTTGAGGTAGGCATGTATTGCTATAAACTTCCTTCTGAGAACAGCTTTTGCAGCATCCCAAATATTTTGGACTGTTCTGTTTCATTTTCATTTGTCTCTGTGTAATTTTCTATTTCTTCTTTGATTTCTTGGTTGACTCATTCATTATTTGGTAGCATGTTTTTTAACTTTCATGAATTTGTGCTCTTTACAGATTTTTTCTTGTGGTTGATTTCTAGTTTCATAGTGTTGTGGTCAAAAAAGGTGCATGGTTTAACTTCTATCTTTTTGAATTGTTGAGACTTGTTTTGTGGCTAATGTGATCTATTCTGGAGAATGTTCTGTGTGCACTTGAATGTCTATTCTGCTGTTTTAGTATGGAATGTTCTGAATATACCAGTTAAATCTATCTGATCCGGTGTGTCCCTCAAAGCCATTGTTACCTTGTTGATTTTCTGATGGCATGGTCTGTCCATTGATGTAAGTGGGTGTTAAAGTCCCCTACTATTATTGTATTACTATCTATTAGTTCCTTTATATTTATTATAAACTGTTTTATGTATTTGGGTACTCCCATGTTGGGTACATAAATACTTTCAATTGTTATATCTTCTTGTTGGATTGTCCCCTTTACTACTGTATGTGTCCCTCTTTGTCTCTTGTTACACTCTTTGTTTTAAAGTCCATTTTGTCCAATGTAAGTATTGATACCTCAGCTTCCTTTTGACACACATTTGCATGATAGATATTCTCCATCCCCTCACTTTCAATCTGCAGTAGTCTTTAGGTCTAAAATAAGTCTCTTGTAGGCAGCATATAGATGGGTCTTGATTTTTTATCCATTCTGATACTCTGTGTCTTTTGTGGATTGTTAGTTCATTTATATTCAAAGTAATTATTGATAAATATGTATTATTGCCATTTTCTTACTTGTTTTGTGGTTGGTTGTTTTTGTAGTTTTTCTCTGATCATTTTTTCTCTTGCTCTCTTTCAGTTTTGCTGGCTTTCTTTGGTGATATACTTGGATTCCTTTCTCCTTATTCTTTGCATATTTGTGACTGGTTTTTGATTTGTGGTTACCATTAGGTTTGTATATAATATCTTCTGCATATGGAAGTCTATATTTAGTTAATGGTCATTTATGTTTGAACCAATTCTTTTCTCCTCTCCTCCCCCATGTTTTAGGTATATGGTGTCATATTTTACATTCTTTTATTTTATGACTCCCTTGACTGATTTTTAGAGAAATACTTATTTTTACTGCTTTTGTGTTTTTTACTTTTTATACTCTCACTTTTGGTCTTTCCTTTCCACTCAGAGTCCCCTTTAATATTTCTTATAGGGCTGGTTTAGTGGTCATGAACCCCTTTAGTTTTTGTTTGTCTGGGAAACTCTTTATCTCTCCTTCTATTCTGAACAATAGCCTTGCTGGGTAGAGCATTCTTGGCTGAAGATTTTTTCCTTTTAGACCTCTGAATATATCATGCCACCCCCTTCTGGCCTGCAAAGTTTGTCCTGAAAAATCTGCTGATAGTCTTATGGGGGTTTCTTTTGTATGTAACTGTATTCTTTTCTCTTGCTGCTTTTAAATCTTTTCCTTATTGCTACTTTTTGCCATTTTAATTACTATGTGTCTTGGTGTGGACTTCCTTGAGTTGATTTTTGGTGGCGGGGGGGGGGGGGACTCTGTGCCTCCTGCATCTGGATATCTGTTTCCTTCCCCAGAATAAGGAAGTTTTCAGCTATTATTTCTGCAAATAAGTTTTCTGTCCCCTTTTCTCTCTCTTATTCTCTTGAGATCCCTAGAATGTGAATGTTATTATGCTTGACGGAGTGGCTGAGTTTCCTAAGACTATTCTCATTTTGCATAATTTTTTTCCTCTCAGCCTGATTATTTTCCATTACTCTGTCTTCCTGGTCGCTAATTCACTCCTCTGCTTCCTCTAGCCTGGTATTTATTCCATCAGGTGTATTTTTAGTTTCATGTATTGTGTTCTTCATCTCTGATTGGTTTTTTAAATCTCTTTGTTAAGGCTCTCACTGATGTCCTCCTCTCTTTTCTCAAGTCCAGTGAGTATCTTTATGATCACTGCTTTAAATTCTCTATCGAGTGTATTACTCATAACCATTTTTGCTTACATCTCTTGCTGTGGTTTGGTCCTGTTCTCTCATTTGAGACATATTTCTGTGTCTTCATTTTATCTAACTCTCTGTTCCTATTTCTCTGTATTAGGAACATCAGCTATGTCCCTTGCTCTTGGTGGTAACGGCCTTATGAAGAAGAGGTCTTGTAGTGCCCTGGAGTTCAGTGTCCCCTGTTCCCCAGGGCCTGGAGTTTCAGGGACTGTCTCCTATGTGTGTTGTGTATGCTCTGCTTTTTAGTCCTGGTCTCTTTTTCCTTCAGTCCAGTTGTCTGAAGAAGCTCTCTTTGCCTGTTGTGGGCAGTGTTTGGTCCCCAGCAGGGGTGGGGCACATTTTAACAAGGTATATGCTGGTGTGCTTGTTTAATGAGAACTTCTGCCACAACCATAACAAATCATGCAAATCCCGCAGGTTGGGAGATCAGGTATTGATGGTGTTTGTGCTGGTCTTCTGGGGGTGGGGGTGGGGCCAAAGCACTAGGGTCATTCAGGTGCTTACTGAAAACTGAGGTGGCCTTGCCCCTGTCTGTCCTGCCTCCAGGCCCTCATTGCATTGTTGCCCTGGTTGTCATGGTGGGCCTTATATGGATCATGGTCAGCATCCTCCTGGGTGGGCCTGGCAGTGGCTTTCCTTGCATCCAGCAACTCTTCACCAGTAAGTGTGGGATTCTTCCTTGCTCTGCTGTGGAGGTCACTCTGGTGGGCACTCTGGGCCCATGGGCAGAGGCTCAGGGTCAGGTGGGGGTGGCCTGGGTTTTCTGTCTCTTCCTGACAGGCTACCTCTAGCTGCCCTCAGTCTGTCTCCTGGCATCCAACACAATCTTCCCCCTACCACCCAGTTGCTTTAGCTGGGAATTCCAATCTCTGCTAGTTAGAACTCTGTGCCCTGTTGGAGTCAGTGGAGTCTGAGTGAGGGGCAGGAGGATTCCACTGAACATTGGAAATGACACCCTGGTTGCTCTGCAAGCTCTATGCTGAGCTCTGAGATGGTGAGGGGACTCTGTACCTTGTTATTGGTGACACTTCACCTAAGTACTTAAAAAATTTTATCAATAAAAACTTCAGTGTTTACTTGTATGTATTTATAAAAGATATGTATTTATTTATAAAAGACAAAATATAACTACATTTAAAAATAATCAATTTACTTAATATTAAATATACAGTATATATTCAAATTTCCAATTGTATCATAGATGTTAAAAAATTTACAGTTTTTTAAAGCTAGGATACAAATAAACCACATATTGTGATTGGTGGTCTTTTTAAAATTTGTTTTTCGAATTTTTGTGAAAAATTTACACATCTAGATTCATGTAATCATCACCATAATCACCATAATCAGGATATAGTACTGCTCCATTACCCTAAAAATCTTATTTTTGCTATCCCTTTTTTAGTCATATCCTCCTCCCCACCCATTATCCCTGGCAACCACTTATCTGTTCTCTCTTCCTATAGTTTCTTCTTTTACAGAATGCCATATAAATGGAATTGGTTTGTAATCTTTTGAGCCTGGCTTTTTTCAGTTAGCATAATACCTTTGAGAACCAGTGAAGTTTTTTAATCGATAGTTGTTCTTCTATATGGTTGAGTAAACTTCCATTATGCAAATGTATCACCATTTATCTGTTCACCCATTAAAGAACATTTGAGTTGTTTTGTTCTTACATGCAGCATATATTTGGATCATGTTCTCTTTTATCCAACCTGATAATCTCTCTCTTTTAATTGGTGTGCTTAGATCATTTAATGTAATTATTGATATGTTTGAAATTAGGTCTACTATTTTATATTTTGTTTTATTTTTGAACTTTTTAAATATTGCATTGTAATTTAGTTATAGTACTTTTAAGTACTGTACAATATTTTTAGTGGTTGCTCTAAGAATTACCAAATGTATACTTTTCACAATTTATTTAGAATCAATAAATTTAGAATAAATTCAAATCAATATCTTACTAATTCAATTGAAATGTAGAAACCATTCCACCATATAGATACCTTTACCTTCCACATATTTATGCTATAGTTGTATTATATCTACATAATTGAAAACCCTCTCAGGTATTTACCATTTATGTTGCCCTTTTTTTCATTCCTGATGATATAATTTTTCTTCTGTTACCATTATTTTCTTTCTGAAGAACTTTTTATCAATCCTTCTAAAGCAGTTCTCTGTTTCAAATTCTCTTAGTTTTTCTTCATCTGAGAATGTATTTATTTCACCTTCATTATTAAGGATATTTTTACGGGATTTAGAATTTTGATTTGACAGTTCTTTTATTTCAACACTTGAAAGATTGTGCACTTCCTTCTGGACCTCATGGTTTTGGTTGTGAAATCTTGTTTTTAGTCTTTCACCCAAAACCTACCCACTCACTTCCATGATTGTACTATGTCCAGAGTCAAGCAGAAAAAGGACAAAGAAAAGGAAAAAAGCAGTGGGATTTATTTCTGCCCTCTTGGATCCACAGTTGCATCCAAAGGAAAGGAATATTCCCCTCTGACTTTTGGCTCTTACATCCCTCCCTTGCCAGCCAATATTACTGCGACAGGATTGCCTGAAGGCTGGGGCACAAAATAATGGAATAAAAGGAGGCAAAAAAATGAGAGATTCCCCATCCTTGAGCTTAGGTATTACATTTTCTACTCTTTAAGCCAGACTTCGTCTGAATCTCTCTTTGTACTACAGTATTCACTTATGAGTTTGGAGTTGCATTGAGTCCCCTCATGAAGGGATATCAGAAAACAAACAAACATTGTACTGGTTTGAGGTACTTCAAATTCTGGTGTTCTTCCATGATACATTTACAACTGAACATCATTTGGAACTTGGTCAGGGAATGTTCCAGGTTCAACCTGGCTTACTTAGTTCTGAGTCTCTGACCCACCTGCCTTCCACTTGTCAGTGTAGGCCAGACTGACCTGCTGCAAACCTCAGGATACCTTCATACCAAAAGAAATAATTACCTGTACCCATAAGACTGAGTGGTAATTCAGTTATGACTCACATTGCAACTGGTGAGCAACTGAGTCTAAATTGGCTTTATCAAAAGGGCAATTTGTTGGCTCATGTAACAGAATAATCCAGGGATAGATCAAGTTTTAGGTAATATAACCTAATCTAGGACCTCATAATCTCATCAAGACATGAGCTCTCTCCATTTCTCAGTTATGCTTTTCCTAACATTGTATTCATTTTCATATAGCTTCTTCCCCCATCATGGCAAGATGGTTACCAATAACTTCTCATTTACAATGTCATGACTTTAAGTCCAGCAGAATAAAGAGAACTTCTATATTTTCTTGAACAATATTCTTAGTATTATCTCTGATTGAAACAGAATGGTTTACTTGAGTCACATGCCCATATTCTAATCACATATTCTGGCCTAGGAGTGATTGGCCAGGCCCGTGTTACATGTTTACTCTGGAAAACAAAGATAAAGTTAGTACTCAAAGCACATAAACAAAACATATCACTGATCATCAAGGATGATCTTCCCAAAGTAAAATCAGGGTGGCACTAAGAGATAAAGAGGGAGTAGATGATGAGAGAAAGAATGAACAGATATATTCTACACCTGCAGGTCTAAAAGTCTGGTTTCTGGAGCAGCAGCAGCAGCAGCATAACCTAGGACATGTTAGAAGTGCAAGTTTTTGGGTCTTATCCCAGACCTATTGAGTCAGAAACTATTGGTATGGGGTTCAGAAACCAGTGTTTTAACAAACCTTTTAGGTGATTCTGATGTACACTCAGGTTTGAGAACCACTGAACTAGAGAATAAGAAGATAAAAGGTCTGGAGGAAAGTATAAGAAGGAGGGTTAGCCCTGGCCCTAACCCTAACCTTAACCCTAGATATGAGGGGAAAAAAGATTTAGTATATATACGCAATAGAATATTACTCAGGAATAAAAAAGTGAAATCTTGCCATTTGCATTGACAAGAATGGAGCTAAAGAGTATTTTTTAAAAGATTGTATTTATTTATATGTCAGAGAGAGAAAGGCCACATGCAGAGGGAGTGGCAGGCAGAGGGAGAAGCAGGCTCCCTGCTGAGCAAGGAGCCTAATGTGGGACTTGATCCCAGAACCCTGGGATCATGACCTGAGCCGAAGGCAGATGCTTATGTGACTGAGCCACCCAGGCATCCCAGGAACTAGAGAGTATTATGCTAAGAGAAATGAGTCACTCACAGAAAGACAAACACCATATGATTTCACTCATATGTGGAAATTAAGAAACAAATGATCAAAGGTAAAAAAAAAAAATAGAGAAAGGCAAACCTAGAAGCAGACTTTCAACTATAGAGAACACACTGATGGTTACCAGAGGGGAGGTGGGTGAGGGAATGGGTTAAATAGGTGATGAGTATTTAAGAGGGCACTTGTGATGAGCACAAGGTATTGTTTTGAAGTGTTGAATCACTATATCGGACACCTGAAACTAATATTACACTGTATGTTAACTAACTAGAATTTAAATAAAAATGCACAAAAAAAGAGACATTAACATTATCTGTAATATTTGTGGTTGTTACAATGAGAATGTGTTCATGAATTACTTAGGTATTAATTTCTTTTAAAAGAAGAGAAAGCCTAGGGGCGCCTGGGTGGCTCAGTCGATTGAGTGGCTGCCTTCGGCTCGGGTCATGATCCCAGGGTCCTGGGATCGAGCCCTGCGTCAGGCTCCCTGCTCAGTGGAGAGCCTGTTTCTCCCTCTCCCTCTGCCTGCTGCTCTGCCTAATTGTGCTCTCTCTATATCTCTATGTCAAATAAATAAATTAAATAAATAAATAAATAAATCTTTAAAAAAAAAAAGAAGAGAAAGCCTAGATCCTTGAGGAACACTGAAACTTAAGGGATAGGCAGAAAAAAGTAATTTTGCAAAAGAGACTTCAGAGAATATCCAGAGAAGTAGAAAACCAGGAGAATGTGGTAGCAAGAGAAGTCAAGGAAAGATAAGGTTTTAGAATATGTTTACTTATTTGTTGGATAGCTCCCAAATTATAAGGTACAGTCTAAGAGAGAAGAGACCTTGTTTGTCTTTTTTCTGCCATATCCCTAACACCTAGAAAAGAACCTGGCACATAGTAGACACTTGTGATAGAAATTTCTAGTACTCCCCAATCTCCAGTTTTCCTCTCCTTCTAGGCATGGGAGAAGATTACACTTCCTTTTTTTTTAAAAATTTTATTTATTTATTTGACAGAGAGAGACACAGCGAGAGAGGGAACACAAGCAGTGGGAGTGGGAGAGGGAGAAGCAGGCTTCCTGCGGAGCTGGGAGCCCGATGTGGGGCTCGATCCCAGGACCCTGGGATCATGACCTGAGCTGAAGGCAGATGCTTAACGACTGAGCCACCCAGGCATCCCAAGATTACACTTCCTTGCTCCCTTGCAGTTAAGTGAGGACATGTGACTAGTTCTCGCCAGTAGACCAAATTTTTGATTACTGATGTAAAATCAACCAGTTATGTCTCCCCTGAGGTGGTGACCAAGAAGACCATATGTTCCAGATGGTATAGCTAGGTGATGGTAGAGCTTTCATTACTCTGAGTCTCTAAATGACTGTATAAAGATAACCCTATTGACCATTTTTGGATATGTAGTATGAGGAAGAAACTAGCTTTTGTTGCACTAAGGCAATGTCCTTTGGAGGATATTTGTTACAGCAACAGTCTAGTCCATCCTAATTGATATGACATTCAACAGATGTTTCTTCAATGAATGAATGAGTTAAAGAGGAAGACCACCAGCCCAAGTATTTGGTGAATGAGGAGGAGTAAGTGGAAGATCTATAGATGAGGTCAAAGAAATATACTAGGGTTGCAAATTGGCATGCAGACAATAATTGTGATTCAGGTGCCAAAATCTTCAGCTTTTAGAGGAAAAACACCTGCAGTTTTATGGACTACAAGAACAAGTACAGGGAAATCATTATGTAAGATCATTATATATCTTAATAACATGATCTCCAACAGACCAGGCTTCTAAATTTAATCTTAAACTTCTACATCACACTAGGCTATGTATGTGAACTAGAAGACAAGAAGATGAAAACTTTTAGAGGTGGTGGATTGAGTCTCTGCTTGTTTCTCCAAATAATTTACCTTAAAAATAATAAAAGGCTTAATTAGGACTCACTTTTCTCGGTTAATCATCTAGTTTTCTACAAATTTATTATTGCTGATTTCTTTTAAAATTAACCTTATTGAGATACATTTTATACAGCATATATTTAAAATATTCAATTTAAAGAGCTTTGAGAAATGTATACATCTATGAAATTACCACCAAATAAGGATACTTAACATTTCTATAACCCCCAAAAGTTTCCTTGTGCACATTTGTAATCCATCCATCCCTGTACCCCATATCCCGGCAATTATGGATCTATTTTGTCTCACTGTAGATTAGTTGGCATTTACTAGGCTTTTATATGAATTCAATTATACAGTATGTAGTCTTCTATGTGTCACTTATTTTACTTACTATAATTATTTTGAGATGTATCCATGTTACTTTGAGTATCAGTCATTGGTTCCTGTTTTTTCAGAGTATATTGAATTTATACACAACATTTTATTTATCAATCAGTTGAATATTTGTGGTGTTCTCTTTTTTGGCTATTAAAACTAAATTGCTGAACATTCACATTCAAGTCTTCACGAGGGAATATGTTTTCATTTCTCTTTGGTAAACACTTAAAAGTGGAATTGCTGGATCTTATAGTTGTATTTTTAACTGCCAAACTGTTCACCAAAGTGTCTTTAACATTTTACATTCTCTTAGGCAATAGTGTGAGATCCAGTTCCTCCACAATCTCACCAATATCTCTTACAGTTTTTAAAAAATTATTATAGCCATCCTACTGGCTGTGTAGTGGTACATTGTTGTGGTTTTAATTTGCATTTCCCTAATAAACTAGTGATGATGAACATCTTTTCATGTGAGTATTAGCCATTGTTTTGTGAAGATTCTGTTTAAATCTTTTGCCTATTTTAAAGTAAGGTTGTTTGTCTTCTTATTTTGTTGAAAGAGTTCCTTATATATTCTGGATGCACCTGTATCAATTCTGGATATATCTTTATCAGTATATGTATAGTGAATGTTTTCTCCCAGTCTATATCTTGTCTTCATTTCTTACTAGTGCCTTTCAAAGAGCAAATGTTTTCCTTTTGATAAGGTTATGTTTGTAAAGTTTTTATTTTATGGTGTATGATTTTCTGTGTGTCTTATCTAAGGAGTATTGTCCTCCTACAAAGTTGAAAATATTTTCTCTGATGCTTCCCTCTGGAAGTTTTACAGTTCTGTCTTCTACATTTAGCTCTCTGGTCCATTTTATTCTTTTTTTAAAGCAGCTTTATTGAAGTAAAATTGATATACAAAAACTACACATATTTAACGTGTGCAATTTGATGAGCTTGGACACATGCATATATCCATGAAACCATCACAATTAAAGTAATAGATGTATATCCATTATCTCTAAAAGTTTTCTTGTGCCTCTGTGTTTGTGTTTGTGTGTGTGTTTGTGTTAAGAACACTTAATATGAGATCTATCCCCTATAAAAATTTTGAAGTGTACAATAAAGTATTGTCACCTGTAGACATTATGTTGTACAGGAGAACTCTAGAACTTATTCAACTTGTATAACTGAAACTTTATACCCATTGAACAAAACCTATTCTCTTCCACCAGCCCTGGCAACCAACATTCTATTTTCTGCTTCCACGAGTTTAACTATTTTAAATATCTCGTATATGTAGAATCATGCAGTATTTGTCCTTCTGTGACTGGTTAATTTCATTAGCATAATATCCTCCAAATTCATCCATTTTGTTGCAAAGAACGAGCAAGGTTCCCTTCTTTCTTAAAACTGAAAAGTATTCATATATATATATACACACACACATACATATACCGCATTCTCTTTTTTTAAAAAGATTTCATTTATTTTTGAGAGAGAGATTGGGAGAGAACACGAGTGGGGGGAGGGGCAGAGGGAGAAGCAGACTCCCTGCTGAGCAGGGAGCCCAATGTGGGACTTGATCCCAGGACTCTGGGATCATGACCTGAGCTGAAGGCAGATGCTTAACTGACTGAGACACTCAGGCACCCTATACCACATTCTCTTTATCCATTTATATGTCAATGAATATTTGGATTGTTTCCATATCTTGGCTATTGTGAATGATACTGCAGTGAATATGGGAGTACAGATATCTCTTTGAGTTCCTGATTTCAGTTTTTGCCATATCTATTCAACATAGTATTAGAATTCTAGCCAAAACAATTAGACAAAAAAGAAAGAAGAAAAGAAAAGGCACTCGAATCAAAAAAGAAGAAATAAAATTACCTATTTGTGGATGACATAATTTCATATGTAGAAAGTTCTAAAGACTCCACAAAAAACCATTAGAACTAATAAATAAATTCAGTGAAGTGGCAGGATACAAAATCAACATGCAAAAATAAGTTGCATTTCTGTACACTAACAATGAACTATCCAAAAAGGAAGTTAAGGAAACAACCCCATGGTTTCAGTCCAAGATGGTGATGTGGGACCATCCTGATCTCACCTCCTCTATGGAACACACCAAATTACACCTATTTACAGAGCAGTTCTTCCTGAGGAGGAACTGAGGACCAATTGAACAGCTTCCGCACAACAAAAGAGAGAATAGCAAAGGAGGAGCAAGATGGCAGAGTAGGAGATCTAAATTTCATCTGGTCCCAGGAATTCAGCTAGATAGGTATCAAACCATTCTGAACACCTACAAACTCAACAGGAGATCAAAGAAAAGAATAGCAGCAACTCTCTGAACAGAAAAGTGACCACTTTCTGGAAGGTAGGACGTGTGGAGAAGTGAATCCAAGGTGATATTCGGGAAGATAGACCGCAGGGGGAGGGAGTCTCCATCAGCTGGCTACCGGCAAGTGATAGAGCAGCGGAGCACAAAATCGGAACTTTTAGAAGTCTGCTCCAGTGAGGGATGTCACTCTAGTGGCTAAGCGGGGGGTGGAACCCTCACTGGGACAGTGTGGTCTGAGGACCCTTGGGGTCACAGAAAGACCGGGGGTGACTGAGTGCAACAGAGCTCCCAGGTATCGGAGCAAGGAAGCCGGCTGCAAAGACAGAGCCGAGGAGTGGGCTATCAGCTCAGGGTTGCCATAAACTGTGATCCGCGGCACAGTCGGGCCACTACTCTTCCAGCAGGGACCCAACAGGCGGCAGATCTGGACTCCCTTTCCTCCCCTGGGAGGAGTGGCACTGGAGCCCTCCACAGGACACTGCTGGGTTTGGAGACTCCAAACAGGGTTGTTTACCTGAGATAGAAATGCTGGTTCACAGGCCGGGTGAGCACAGAGTGTGGCCAGAGACCGGGGAGACAGGAGTGATTAACTGCTTTTCTCTGGGGGCTCACTGAGGAGTGGGACCCTGAGCTCTGGCTCCTCCTGGCGGAGATTGGGAGGCCACCATTTTCACTCTCATCCTCCAAAGCTGGATGGAAAGCTTGCAGGGAACAAAAGCTCCCGAGAGCAAACCCGAGCAGATTACTTAGACCAGCCCCCGGCAAGGGCGGGGCAATTCTGCCTCAGGCAAAGACATTTGAGAACCACTGCAACAAGCCCCTCCCCCAGAAGATCAGCAAGAACAGCCAGCCAAGACCAAGTTTACCAATCAGTGAGACTGGCAGAACTCCAGCACTAGGGGAATACAGCACATAGAATTCATGGCTTTTTTCCCCATGATTCTTTAGTCTTTCAAAGTTAATTTTTTAAATTTTCTTTTTTTTCGGAATTTTTCTTTTTCCCTTTTTCAACCAATATCTTATCAATCTTTTTTTAAAAATCTTTTCTGTTTTTCATTTTTAGAGTCATATTCTATCCCTTCATTGTAGTTAACCTTATTTTGGTATATATATAAGTTATTGTCTCTTTAAAATTTTGGGATACAATTTCTCCTAACAGACCAAAATATACCCTAAATCTCTAGTGTATGGCTTTGTTCTAGTCTCCTGCCTGATCACATTCTGTCTTTTTTTTTTAATTTCTCTTCTTTCTTTTTTCAACAAACTTCTTATCAATTCCTTTTATAAAATCTTTTATAATTTTCATCTTTACAATCATATTCCATCCCTTCATCATATTTACCCTTATTTTTGTACATATATAATTTTTCTTTCTTTAAAATTTTGGAGGCAGTTTCTTCTAACAGACCAAAATACACCCCAAATCCAGTGTGTGGCACTGATCTATTCACCAGCCTGATCATATTTGATCATATTCTTTTTTTTTCTTTTTCTTCTTTTCTTTTTTCTTTTTTCTTTGTTTCCCTTTCTTTCCCCCTGGTTTGAGTTCTCTTCTGATTTGTTTAGTGTATATTTCTTTGAGGTCATTGTTATCCTGTTAGCATTTTGTTCTTTCATTCATCTATTCTCCTCTGGACAAAATGACAAGAAGGAAAAACTCACTCAGAAAAAAGAGCAAGAGGCAGTACTGACTGCCAGGGACCTAATCAATACAGACATTAGTAAGATGTCAGAACTAGAGTTCAGAATGACGATTATAAAGATACTAGCTGGGCTTGAAAAAAAGCATGGAAGATACTAGAGAAACCCTTTCTGGAGAAATAACTAAAATCTAACCAAGTTGAAATAAAAAAAAAGCTATTGATGAGGTGCAATCAAAAATGGAGGCTCTAAGTGCTAGGATAAATGAGGCAGAAGAGAGAATTAGTGATATAGAAGACCAAATGATGGAGAATAAAGAAGCTGAGAAAAAGAGAGATAAACAACTACTGGGTCACAGAGGGCAGAATTCAAGGGTTAAGTGATACCATAAGCTGAAACAATATTAGAATAATTGGGATCCCAGAAGAAGAAGAAAGAGAGAGAAGGGCAGAAGGTATATTAGAGCAAATTATAGCAGAGAACTTCCCTAATTTGGGGAAAGAAACAGGCATCAAAATCCAGGAGGCACAGAGAACCCCTCTCAAAATCAATAAAAATAGGTCAACACCCTGACATCTAATAGTAAAACTTATGAGTCTCAGAGACAAAGGGAAAATCCTGAAAGCAGCTTGGGATAAGAGATCTGTAACCTACAATGGTAGAAATATTAGATTGGTGACAGACCTATCCACAGAGACCTGGCAGGCCAGAAAGGACTGGCCTGATATATTCAGAACACTAAACGAGAAAAATATGCAGCCAAGAATACTATATCAAGCTAGGCTGTCACTGAAAAGAGGAGAGATAAAAAGCTTCCAGGACAAAGGAAAACTAAAAGAATTTGCAAACATGAAACCTGCCCTACAAGAAATATTGAAAGGGGTCCTCTAAGCAAAGAGAGAGCCTAAAAGCAACATAGACCAGAAAGGAACAGAGACAATATACAGTAACAGTCACCTTACAGGCAATACAATGGCACTGAATTCATATCTTTCAATAGTTACCTTAAATGTAAATGGGCTAAATGCCCCAATCAAAAGACACAGGGTATCAGATTGGATAAAAAAAACAAGACCCATTGATATGCTGTCTGCAAGAGATTCATTTTAGACCCAAAGACACCCCCAGATTGAAAGTGAGGGGGTGGAAAACCATTTACCATGCTAATGGACACCAAAAGAAAGCTGGGGTAGCAATCCTTATATCAGACAAATTAGATTTTAAACCAAAGACTATAATAAGAGATGAAGAAGGACACTATATCATACTTAAAGGGTCTATCCAACAAGAAGATCTAACAATTTATCTATGCCCCTAACATGGGAGCAGCCAATTATATAAGCCAATTAATAACAAAAGCAAAGAAACACATGGACAACAATACAATAGTAGGGGACTTTAACACCCCCCTCACTGAAATGAACAGATCATCTAAGCAAAAGATCAACAAAGATAAAGACTTTAAATGACACACTGGACCAAATGGACTTCACAGATATATTCAGAACATTCCATCCCAAAGCAACAGAATACAAATTCTTCTCTCATGCCCATGGAACATTCTCCAGAAAAGATCACATCCTAGGTCACAAATCAGGTCTCAACTGGTACCAAAAGATTGGGATCATTCCCTGTATATTTTCAGAACACAATGTTTTGAAACTAGAACTCAATCACAAGAGGAAAGTCGGAAAGAACTCAAATACATGGAGGCTAAAGAACGTCCTACTAAATGAATACATCAACCAAGAAATTAAAGAAGAATTTTAAAAATTCATGGAAACAAATGAAAATGAAAACACAACTGTTCAAAATCTTTGAGATGCAGCAAAGGCAGTCCTAAGAGGAAAGTATATAGCAATACAAGCCTTTCTCAAGAAACAAGAAAGGTCTCAAATACACAACCTAACCCTACACCTAAAGGAGCTAGAGAAAGAACACCAAATAAAGCCTAAACCCAGCAGGAGGAGAGAAATAATAAAGCTCAGAGCAGAATTCAATAAAGTAGAAACCAAAAGAACAGTATAACAGATCAATGAAACTAGGAGCTGGTTCTTTGAAAGAATTAATAAGATTAATAAACCCCTCGTCAGACTTATCAAAAAGAAAGAGAAAGGACCAAAATAAATAAAATCATGAATGAAAGAGGAGAGATGACAACCAACACCCAAGAAATACAAACAATTATAAGAACATATTATGAGCAACTAGATAATCTTGAAGAAATGGATGCATTCCTAGAGATGTATCAACTACCAAAACTGAACCAGGAAAAAAATAGAAAACCTGAAAAGACCCATAAACACTAAGGAAATTGAAGCAGTAATAAAAAATCTCCCAAAAAACAAAAACCCAGGGCCAGATGGCTTCCCAGGGGAATTCTACCAAACATTTAAAGAAGAATTAATACCTATTCTTCTGAAACTGTTCCAAAAAAAAAGAAATGGAAGGAAAACTTCCAAACTCATTTTATGAGGCCACCATTACCTTGATCCCAAAACCAGACAAAGACCCCATCAAAAAAGAGAATTACAGACCAATATCCCTGATGAACATGGAAGCAAAAATTCTCTCCAAAATACTGGCCAATAGGATCCAACAGTACATTAAAAGGATTATTCACCACAACCAAGTGGGATTTATCCCTGGGCTGCAAGGTTGGTTCAACATCCACAAATCAATCAATGTGACACAATACATTAATTAATAAAAGAAAGAACAAGAACCATATGATCCTCTCAATAGATGCAGAAAAAGCATTTGACAAAGTACAGCATCCTTTCTTTTTTTTTTCAGTTTTCAAAGGTCAGTTTATTCTTGTTTTTTTTTAAATTTTATTATGTTATGTTATGTTATGTTAATCACCATACATTCCATCATTAGTTTTTGATGTAGTGTTCCATGATTCATTGTTTGCATATAACACCCAGTGCTCCATCAGTACATACCCTCTTTAATACCCATCACCAGGTTAACCCATCCCTCCACCCCTCTCCCCCCTAGAACCCTCAGTTTGTTTCTCAGAGTCCATAGTCTTTCTTGATTAAAACTCTTCAGAGTGTAGGGATAGAGGGTACATATCTCGATATCAGAAAAGCCAACTATGAAAAACCCACAGCGAATATCATTCTTAATGGGGAAAAACTGAGAGCTTTCCCCCTAAGGTCAGAAACACGGCAGGGATGTCCACTATCACCACTGCTATTCAACATAGTACTAGAAGTCCTAGCCACAGCAATCAGACAACAAAAAGAAATACAAGGCATCCAAATCAGCAAAGAAGAAGTCAAACTCTCACTCTTTGCAGATGATATGATACTTTATGTGGAAAACCCAAAAGACTCCACCCCAAAACTGCTAGAACTCATACAGGAATTCAGTCAAGTGGCAGGATATAAAATCAATGCACAGAAATCAGTGGCATTTCTATACACCAACAACAAGACAGAAGAAAGAGAAATTAAGGATTCCATCCCATTTACAATTGCACCCAAAACCAGAAGATACCTTGGAATAAATCTAACCAAAAAGGCAAAAAATCTGTACTCAGAAAACTATAAAATACACATGAAAGAAATTGAGGAAGACACAAAGAAATGGAAAAACGTTCCATGCTCATGGATCGGAAGAACAAATATTGTGAAGATGTCAATGCTACCTAGAGCAATCTACACATTTAATGCAATCCCTATCAAAACACCATCCACCTTTTTCAAAGAAATGGAACCGATAATCCTAAAATTTGTATGGAACCAGGAAAGATCCCGAATAGCCAGAGGAATGTTGAAAAAGAAAAGCAAAGCTGGTGTCATCACAATTCCAGACTTCAAGCTCTATTACAAAGCTGTCATCATCAAGACAGTATGGTACTGGCACAAAAACAGACACATAGATCAATGGAACAGAACAGAGAGTCCAGAAATGGACCCTCAACTCTACAGTCAACTAATCTTCGACAAAGCAGGAAAGAATGTCCAATGGAAAAAAGACAGTCTCTTCAACAAATGGTGCTGGGAAAATTGGACAGCCCCATGTAGAACAATGAAACTGGACCATTTCCTGACACCACACACAGAAATAGACTCAAAATGGTTGAAAGACCTAAATGTGAGACAGGAGTCCATCAAAATCCTAAAGGAGAACACAGGCAGCAACCTCTTCGACCTCTGCTGCAGCAACTTCTTCCTAGAAACATCACCAAAGGCAAGGGAAGCAAGGGCAAAAATGAACTATTGGGACTTCATCAAGATAAAAAGCTTTTGCACAGCAAAGGAAAAAGTCAACAAAACCAAAAGACAACCGACAGAATGGGAGAAGATATTTGCAAATGACACATCGGAAAAGGGCTAGTATCCAAAATCTATAAAGAACTTAATGAAACTCCACACGCAAAGAACAAATAATCCAATCAAGAAATGGGCAGAAGACATGAACATTTTTCCAAAGAAGACATCCAAATGGCCAACAGACACATGAAAAAGTGCTCAACATCGCTCAGCATCAGGGAAATCCAAATCAAAACCTCAGTGAGATACCACCTCACACCAGTCAGAATGGCTAAAATTAACAAGTCAGGAAACAACAGATATTGGCGGGGATGCAGAGAAAGGGGAACCCTCCTACACTGTTGGTGGGCATGCAAGCTGGTGCAGCCACTCTGGAAAACAGTATGGAGTTTCCTCAGAAAGTTGAAAATAGAGCTACCCTACGACCCAGCAATTGCACTACTGGGTATTTACCCCAAAGATACAAATGTAGTGATCTGAAGTGGTACGTGCACCCTGATGTTTATAGCAGCAATGTTCACAATAGCCAAACTATGGAAAGAGCCAAGATGTCCATCGACAGATGAATGGACAAAGAAGATGTGGTATATATATGCAATGGAATATTATGCAGCCATCAAAAGGAATGAAATTTTGCCATTTGCAATGATGTGGATGGAACTGGAGGGTATTATGCTGCGCGAAATAAGTCAATCAGAGAAAGACGTGTATCATATGATCTCACTGATATGAGGAATTCTTAATCTCAGGAAACAAACTGAGCGTTGCTGGAGTGGTGGGGGTTGGGAGGGATGGGGTGGCTGGGTGATAGACACTGGGGAGGGTATGTGCTATGGTGAGTGCTGTGAATTGTGTAAGGCTGATGAATCCCAGACCTGTACCTCTGAAACAAATAATACATTATATGTTAAAGAAAAAAAAAAGAAGATAGTAGGAAGGGAAAAATGAAGGGGGGGGGAA